>NC_059451.1:59722650-60060150 GCF_905237065.1 Salmo salar | reverse complement strand
TGTGTGTGTGTGTGTGTGTGTGTGTGTGTGTTATGTGTGTTATGTTTTTAGGCCCCCAAAAAAATACAATCACTACAGAATTATTTAATGTGTGTTATTATGTATGTGTAATATGTAATAATAATAATGTGTGTTTTGGCCCCCAAAAATACAATACTTACCAAGATTATGTGTGTGTGTGTGTGTGTGTGTGTGTGTGTGTGTGTGTGTGTGTGTGTGTGTGTGTGTAGCTGTGTGTGGCCATGTGGCTGTTTTAGGCCCCCAAAAATACAATACTTCACCAAGTTAATAATGTGTGTGTGTTTTTAGGCCCCCAAAGCTACAATCCACTTCACTAGGAATTATCTGTCTGTCTGTCTGGCTCTGATCCTGTCATCTGTCTGTCTGTCGTGCTGTCTGTCTGTCTGTCTATCTGTGAGCACACAGCCCTCGAAAACTTGGAAGTGTGGAGTTCGGGGGACCACTCGCGAGACCCGTGACTCTAGAATTCTGCCGTGTGTGTCTCGACTACCTCCCAACCCATACACTCTGGTTTCTCTTCAATCACCTTTACAACCTTTACTTCTTTAAAACTAAGTGAAAACCCTACGAGTTCAACGTGTATTTTGGAAGGAGCTTTGCTTCTGGCCAGGCCTATCTTGTTCAAGAGAAATTGACAGAGATGCCTTAACTTTGTTCTCGAAGTACGTTTGACTTCAAGCAAACTGAGCCAAATAAGTGATATTTTCCTATCAATGTGTCGCTCGGGCAATTGAGTTCAAGCCGGCGATTATTCGGAGGTGTATTGCGGAGCATTGAGCAAATGATCAGCACTGGGATTAAAGAAGCTGGTGACCTGTGACGCGTGGCGACTTTAAAAAAACTGCCGCTAATCACCGAAGAGCGTTGCCAGGTGAGAGGAGCCAACACGCCAAACCGATGGTCTGCGAGAGCCCCCGGGAGCCAGCGAGGTGCAAAGTCAATTTGTGAGTTGCTCGCTTCTCGACCTTTAAGCCCAGATCAAGCTTGGTACCGAGGTGCCCAGCTAACCAATCGGTGAGAAAAAGCTTCCGGAGGAGGAAAGGTTTGGAGTGTGAGAGACAGGTTTTCAGATTTTTCAAAATAATTTTTCAGTGGCTTCTTTCCAAGAAACTTTTTTTTTTTTAAGATGGCTGAAACATGCTCCAAACAAGATGCCTGGAGTCGGGATAAGCCGAGCAGTGAGTTAGCCTGGAGAACAAGAATGGAGCGTTTGAGAGAACCTTTGGAGAAAAGTACGATTGGATCCTAAGTTGGAGAAATTGGGAAGTGTTGTGCCTCGAAGCGAACCCACTGGAGGTAACTACTGACGTGACGCTCCACAAAGACGCAGGTATGAGGGGCGATAAGGAGAAGCGAAGAAGTGGGAAGGATAACCGTGTTCATTGAGGTACAACCGCAAGGCGAAAACCAATTTCCGGGTGATCACGATTGTGTTATATAACCCCTCGTTGAGACAGTGAGACTCTCAAGCTTCTGTGGACATGTCTCTCAAGCAAGGCTCCTCAAGAGACTCCCTGAGCTTCTGGGATGAAGAAGAGATTCAGCGTTGCTGAGGAAGAGAACCCTGAGGATTTGAGGTTACACTCCATCCGCGGCGATATTTGCCCTGAGAGCTACAAGGCGTTGTTGTATTATTCCGCGTCAACCCACGTTCTACGGCGTTACACAGCCTATGGTCATATCCTCGCCTCGTGCAGCACAAAGAAATTGTGAATATTTTCTGCAGCACCGTCGAGGACTGTGGCGCGCCGAGGCATGTCGCGAGTGTGTTGATTACGCACCTGTGGCGTGGTGCCGTGCGTCACCAGTCATACTGCGTCTGCAGCTGGGGGAAGCGGGAGAGCGGAGGATGGGAAAGAAAGAGAGAGAACAAAGAGAAAAAGGCACGGAGGAAAGGACACGAGTGCGGGAGGAGAAGGAAAGAAGCGGCAGCAGAGAACAGAAGAAAAGAAAGAAATGGACTTGAGTGGAGACCAGAAGAATGGCGGAAGGCTGAAGGAGAGGAGGAGCAGGAGGAGAAGAGACGGAGGGTGGAGGGGTCTGAAAACGGTGGCTGAGAGAGAAGGGGCCGGAAAGGCAATAGAGGGAGGAGACAGGGGAAGCTTGAGTGAGAGGAAGAGAAGAAGAAAGAGAGAGGGAGACAGAGAAGGCAGTGGTGGCGGGACCAGAAGGAGAAGGAGGCGAGGTGGGGGGACAGTATTGAGGTAAGATCGCGATGAAGGCTGAGGAGATGTAGGGGAGCTGGCAGCGGACGGTGAATGGCGTGATTAGAACTGGCCGGAGGGCGCAGATTGGGATGTTCCTATTTAGCCCTCCGCGACAAAGACCTAAAAGTGGGGCGTAAGGACAACCCGGGAGGAGGAAGCTGTGAGAGGTGGGCAGGAGGAGAGGATCTGAGGCCTCATGGCTCCCTCTCTTCATGCTCTTACCCTGCCCCCTGGCTGAGCTGGACCTTCAGGCATTGCCCAGGAGTTGGGGGCGGAGGAGGTGGTAATTTTTGTTTGAGGCATGGGTGCTGGGCCGGTCAGGAAAGAGTGAGGTAAATAGATTAAAGTAGAAACTGAACAGGTGATAACATGCCACACTGATTCTTATCGAGAAGAAGGATGATGGCCCGGCAATGAGCGTCTGAGAAATGGAGAGGCGTCCCCGATAAGTCGGGAAGGGGATGAGTGGTTGTTTGAATTTTTGTTGTTAGTATAGGTTTAGTTTGTAGGTGAAGGGAGGAAGATGTTTTCCTGGGTCTTTGTTTAAGGAGTTTTTAGTTTTGTGTAATTATTACATAAATACTTAGTTATGATTTTGATTGAATATGGTTTTGTATTGAAGCAAGCATAAGTAATAAATATATTTTGTAAAAAAAAAAAATCTGTTCTTATCAGTTTAATATCACAATCGTCCCATCGAGACCTACATGTCCATGCGTTTTCGAACAGAGGAGTTGGAAATGGGGCTTGCTCCGTCGGCTCCACGCATCACCATTGTGCAAATACCTCGGGGAATGGTGCAACACTTTCTCCATTGTCAAGGAAAAAAATACACCAAATCTATGTAAGAAACAGCTAGCAGAAGAAAGAGAAGAAATAAAAGGAATCATCCAAACTGAAACAAGTCGAAAACCCCCTTCATGTCCGTTTCCACTTGTTTTACTTAAAAAAATATTGGCCAGTGTGTGTGTGTGTGTGTGTGTGTGTTTTGGGCCCCCAAAAATACAATCACTACAAGTTGTTTGTGTGTGTGTGTGTGTGTGTGTGTGTGTGTGTGTGTGTGTGTGTGTGTGTTTTAGGCCCCCAAAAATACAATCACTTCACCAGGATTGTAATGTGTGTAATATGTGTATACAATATATTTTAAACTAAATAATCTTCACAAGATTATTTTAATATAATAATATGTGTATGTATGTAATGTATGTATGTGTGTGTGTTTTAAGCCCCCCAAAAATACATCCTTCCTAGGAGTATTTAATAATAATAATGTGTGTGTGTGTGTGTGTGTATGTGTGTGTATGTGTGTGTGTGTGTGTGTGTGTGTGTGTGTGTGTGTGTTTAAGCCCCCAAAAATACAATGCTACCAAGATTATTTATGTGTGTGTATGTGTGTGTATGTGTGTGTGTGTATGTGTGTATGTGTGTATTTTAAGCCCCCCCAAAATACAATCCACCATAAGATTATGTTATGTATGTATGTGTATGTGTGTGTGTGTGTGTGTGTGTGTGTGTGTGTGTGTGTGTGTGTGTGTGTGTGTGTGTTTGAAGCCCCAAAATGATCTTCTGGGTTGTGTGTGTGTGTTTGGGCCCCCAAATACAATCACTTCACTCAGGATTATCTGTCTCTGTCTGTCTGTCTGTCTGTCTGTCTGTCTGTCTGTCTGTCTGTCTGTCTGTCTGTCTACAACCACACTCATGTGTTTACCAGCCCTCGAAAACTTGGAAGAGTGGGATTGGGGACCACCATGAGGACCAGTCTAGAGTGCACGTGTGTGTCTCAGAATTTGAATATCTAAACCTCATCTAAACTCTGGTTTCTCTTTACAAATACTTCAAACCTTTACCTTTACTAAAATTCATGAAGGAACACTTACAGTTCAACGTATTTTGGAAGGCTTTGCTTCTGGCGAAACCGGTATCTTGTTTCAAGAGAAATTGTGGTGGCGGACTTTTGCTCAGGCGTTTGACTTGAAGCAAGCTGACCCACCCGGCGTGTTTTCACTCAAAGTAGTCAGCTCGGGCAATTGAGTTTCAAGCCAGCGACTACGAGCTGTATTTGCGGGCATTGAACAAATAGTAGCGCACTAAGTTAATGAGACTAGTGACCTATGACGCATTAGCGACTTTAAAAGCTCCACCATATCACCAGGAAGCGTTGGGTAAGGACCAACTTTTGCCAAACCGATGAGGTCTGCGAGGCCCAGAGAAGTGGCGGCAGGTGCAAGGAATCAATTTGTGGGTTATAAAGCTACCATTGCTTTGCTCAGATCAGAAAACATTACCGAGGTGCCCAAAGCCATGAGCCAAGGTCGAAAAGCGAGGAGAGAAGAGTTTGGAAGTGTGGGAAATGTTTTCAATTTTCAAAATAATTTTTCTAAGTGGCTTCTTTTTAAGAAACTTTCAAGATAGCTCGACATGCTCAAACAAGATGCCTGGGTGGGATTGTAACTGCGGTGAGGATTCGCCTGGAGGAACAGGAGATGGAGCCGTTTGGGAGGAGACCTTTGGGAGAAAAAAGTTTTTGATTAGGATCTTAAAGTTGGAGAAGTGGGGAGGTGTTTATTACCTCCAGAAGCGAACCCACTGGAGGGAGTAACCTTCCTACACAGCGCTCCACAAAAGAGAGGAACAGGTATGTGAGACGTGATGAGAGGCGAGAGAAGTGGGAAAGGATGACCGATGTGTCATTGCGAGGTGACCAGCCTGGGAAGGCAATTTCAATTGGTCACAGTTAGTGTCATATGTCCTCATGCTGAAGGAGACGGGTGAGAGGACTTTCCTGCGGCGCTACATGGACAATGTCTCCTCGCTGAAAGGCTCCTCAGGGACTCTGGGCTTCTGGGATGGGAAGAGAGGATTTCAGGCGTTGCTCAGGGGGACCCTGAGGTTGAGGTTGCCTCCATCCGCCTGGCGATGTTCTCCCTGGGGCTGACAGGGCGTTGTGTGCCCGTCGGCCCCGTTCTCAGGCGTTGTACCAGCTATGGTCACTATCCTCGCCTCGTGCAGCACAAATGCAGGGTATTGTGGATCTGCGAGCACGGCGAGGACTGTGGCGGCGCGCCGAGGCATGTCACGGGTGTGGCATATCTCACTGTGTGCGTAGATACCGCCGCGTCACCGGTCACTCTGTGCGTCTGCAACTGGAAAGCGGGCGGAAGATAGAGAGAAAGAAGAGAACAAGAGGAAAGAAAAGAAACACGGAGGAAAAGGACACGAGTGCGGAGGAGAGAAAGCGACAGCGAGGAGAAAGAGAAAAAGAAATGGTTTGGTGGAAGACCCAGAAGACGGGAAGGCTGAAGGAAGGGAGAGGCAGGAGGGAAGGGAAAAGAGACGGAGGTTGGAGGGAGCTGAGAGAAGACGGTGGTGGAGAAGAAGAGAGAGACGGAGAAGGCAATGAGGGAGGGAGCAGGGAGAAAACCCAGGCGGAGGAAGAGAGGGAGAAAGGGGAGACAGAGAAGGCAGTGGTGGCGGGACCAGAAGGAGAGAATGTAGGTGGGGGACAGTAAGGTAAGATCACGAGTAGAGAATTTCAAAGGGGAGATGGTAGGGAGCGACGGACACGGTGAATGACAGTGAGGAGCTGCGGACATGAATGAGGATGTTCCTAACGCCCTCCACGATAAAACCTAAAAGTGGGAGGGCGTAAGGACGCAGGAGGAGAGTGCCTGGTAAGGGGGGGTGGGGGCAGGAGGGATCCGGGGCCCTCATGAGGCTCCCTCCTCTTCATGCTCTTTACACCCTGGCTGAGCTGACGCTGTAGACATTGCCAGGAATTAGAACGGGAGGAAGTATATGTTTGAGGGCATGGGGTGCGGGCCAAGTCGGGAGGAAGGTGGGGTGATAGGCGTTTAGAGTAGAGGCACAAGACAGGTATTTCGCTTGTGCGAACTGTTCTGTATCCGAGGGGGGGGATGGTGGCAGCAATGAAAGCGTCAGGAGTGGAGCGTCCCGATAGAGTGGGAGGGGATGGGGTTGAAGTTTATTTAGTTTTGTTGTTAGTATGGGTTTTGGTTTGTAGGTGAAGGAGGAAGATGTTTCCTGTCTTTGTTTAGGTTTTGGTTTGTATGGTAATATAAATCCTAGTTATGATTTTGATTGAATATGTTTTTGTATTGAAGCGGCATGAAAATAATAAATATATTTTGTAAAAAAAAAAAATCTATTCATATCAGTTTAATATCTGATAAATCCCCATCGAAACTATGTCATGGATTTTCAACGAAGTGAAATGGGGCTTGCTCCGTCCGCTCAACATCGTTGACCAGTATTGCAGTACCTCCGGGAATAGTGCAACACTTCTCCCATTGTCAAAAAATACACAATTCTATGTCGAACAACTATGAAGAAGAGAATGAAAAAGAAAATCATCAACTAAACAAGTGAAGCCTTCATGGGGTCCCCGTTTCCAGCCATTTACTTAACTGGGTGTGTGTGTGTGTGTGTGTTGTGTTTTAGCCCCCCAAAAATACAATCACTTCACCAGGATTGTTTGTGTGTGTGTGTGTGTGTGTGTGTGTGTGTGTGTGTGTATGTTTGACCCCAAAAAAGTAATCACTTAGGGTGTGTGTGTGTGTGTGTGTGTGTGTATTTTTAGGCCCCCAAAATACAATCACTTCACCAGGGATTGTTTGTGTGTGTGTGTGTGTGTGTGTGTGTGTGTGTGTGTGTGTGTGTGTGTATTTTTAGGCCCCCAAAAATACAATCACTTCACAGGATTGTGTGTGTGTGTGTGTGTGTGTGTGTGTGTGTGTGTGTGTGTGTGTGTGTGTGTGTGTGTGTGTGTGTGTGTGTGTGTGTGTGTGTGTGTGTGTGTGTGTGTGTTTTGGAAAAATACAATCCCTTCACCAGGATTGTTGTGTGTGTTTAGGGCCCCCCAAAAATACAATCCCTTCCTCCAGGTTAATCTGTCTGTCTGTCTGTCTATCTGTCTGTCTGTCTGTCTGTCTGCTGTCTGTATCTGTCTGTCTGTCTATCTGTACTTTTACTAGCCCTCGAAAACTTGGAAAAGTGGGTTAAGGGACCGCCGGGACCCGACCCCTAGGTGCACAGAAGTGTGTGTCCTCGGGCCCCACTCACTTCCATGCGACTCTGGTTTCTCTTCATTACGCTACAAACCTTTAGCCTTTTACTAAAGACTTCGTGGAAAGAAATATTATACGGAGTTCACTATTGGAAGGGCTTTGCTTCTGGCAGAGCCGGTTATCTTATTTCGGTGTGACAGAGATGTGCCTTAATTTTTGCTCAGAAGCGTTTACTTGGCTTGACTGACAGAGTGTTTTCCCTCGTAGTCGCTTCGGGCAATTGATTCAGCCACGATACTGAGTTATTCGGGCATTGAACAAATAGTCGCACTAGGATTAAAGAAACTGAAGTACCTAAACACCCGCCTGTCACCACGTTGGGTGAGGACCTTTGCCAACCGATGAGTCTGCGAGGCCCCAGCCCCAGCGGGTGCAAGGAGTCATTTGGCAGTTATAAACCGGCCTTTTGGCTCAAGATCAAGCTTGGTACCGGTGCCCCAAAGCCCGCTAAGGTCAGAAGGTCGAAGGCCGAAGGGAGTAAGAAGGAAAGCCAGTTAAGTTATTTTCAACTTGGTTTTTTCCCATTGAAAGATGGCCAACACATCACCATGAAATTAGGTCCCCAGGACTGGACTTAATTACATCCTTTCCTTGGAAGAAGGAAGAAGATCTGCGCTTGCCAAGAGATTCCTTTGGAAGAACCGTTTTGATGGGGGCCTGAAAGTCAAAGTCCCCAGAGGTTATGTTCTGCAGGGGCTGCTATGGAGGAAGCATATGGCGTGACTGCTTTCATACAGAGAGTATGTGCGACATTATAATGGACAGAGCCGGCGGCTGCTGGAAGAAGCCATTGTCCTTTCAATGTAACATGTCTGTCTAAACCAATTTCAGAACTATTAATGTACATATGTACAATCCTCATATATTGGATATCGCCATAGGGGCATTTCTGGGCCGTTTTTGTGACGTCACATCAGGGGCAAATATGTAGAAAGAGACTCTTTGGGATTGAATGGCCGCCGTCAGTTCCAGGTGCTCCTTAGGCAGATATGGAAGGGTTTGATGGCTTCCTACATCCCCACGGTCTTTTCTCCTGGGTTGAACAGGGATCCTCACCCTCACCCTTTCTGTAAGAAATGTAGGGATATACCGTTACAGCTGCCTGCAGTACAGGGAGATGCAGGTTTTGCAAATCGGGGAGCATGAGGCATGGACTGTAGGGAGCCGAGAAGGAATGCCACGGGTGTGGTAGTAGGCTGCCTGTTCCGGGACTTCCTCCGTCGGCAGTCATATGCCGAGTCGACGGCAGGCAAGAAAGGAAGGAGGAGACTCAATGGGGAACATCACAAAGAAGGACCCTGGGTCAAAAGAAGGAGCAGGAGAACCATCTTGCTGCCACTCCACGTGCAAGGGCCGGGAAAGAGGTGACATCAGGGCCGTCAGTGAAGAAAGGAGGTGAGGGTCCCTATCCAGAAGCCGGAGGGTGGGGGGGGGCGGGTGGAGGAATGAGAGCATGATCTTGCTTGATGGGGTGGAGGGGCTTGCAGGGCCCTGTAGAAATTAGTGGAAAATCTTCCGTGTTGAGGTCAAAGGAGCAGGGGGGTGAGGCACTCAGACTCTGGTGTGCCGCTCGAACTCGGGCAGGATGGGAAGGAGGAATCGTCAGTAGGGGGGGTGATCCCCGGAGACTGAGCAGGATTCGAGAGAATACGGAGGTGAGTGTGCAGAAAGAGGTGGATAGGGGAGGGGAGGCAAGCGTGGATGTTCAATTGCCCTATTGCCCCTTCCTCACAGACTCCACTCCTTTTAAATGGACATGGCGGCCTCTACTCTATCTCTTGCATCCTGGGATAGGGTGGCAAGGCTGTTCAACAAACCTCCATCCCCAACCCTTTCCCGGCTTCATGGGCAGATACTTGTGAGGAAGGGGAGACAGAGTGTCCCCAAGTTGTGCGCCAAGCAGGTCCAGGCTCATCTGAGGAGGATCTGTATCCTTCGGATGGGGGAGCATTTTTACTTCCTTGTCGGGGGTTGGAGGCGGGGGCATCGGTGAGCCTCTTGTTTTGTTTTTTGTTATTAGTAGGTTATTGTTAATGTTTTCATTATGGATAAAATTACTTTGTTAGTTTAAATGTAAGGGGTTTGAGGGATAGGATAAAAGAAGGGCGGTGTTTAGTTATTTAGAGGGTTAGAGGTTTGATTTTTTTTTTACAGGAGGTTCACCTAAGGGATGGGGGGGGGATGTTGTGAGGTTTAAGAGGAGTGGGATAAAGGGAATCGTTTGGGGTATAGGGGGGTTCACTCTTCGGGGGTAGGGATCTTGTTTGGGAATAGGGAGGTAAAAGTTGAGGATACTTTTGTTGTTATGCAGGGGAGGGGTTTTGGGGGTGGATGTCACATTGGGAGATTGTAGGTATAGATTAGTTGGGGTGTACGGGCCACAGGTTTGGCGGCAGACAGGAGGGAGATGGTGGACTGTCTGACGCCCCTGTGTCACAAATAGGCAGTTGGTGATAGGGGGGACTTTAATAGATTTAGGGGTAGGGGGGACAGCAGTGCAGGCGCCATCACCGGGCTAATGGCTTGCCATGGTCTGGTTGATGGTGGCCTGCACACTACTCGAAAATGGCCGGGTCCCACTTGGCGCAACTCCAGGGGGTTGCGCCGGAGGCTTACTATATTTTTTCTATCCAGGTCCTTGGGTCAGGTTGTCTGGTCGGCTGTTGCCTGTGTTCTTTTCAGATCACGACGGGTGCTCCTGCAGGTGAGTTCTCCAGTCTGCCTCTTCGGTAGGGGGTTTGGAAGGATCGGGAGGTGCTGGATGAGCAAGCCGTTTGTTAATGCCTTTATTGGTGTGTTTCGAGGGGTTTGAGGGCCTCCGGTCCATGTGCGAGGGGTGTTGGAGTGGTGGGACTTAGTCAAGGTAAGGATTAGGATCTTTATTATAGGATATTGTAAGAGGAGAAAAAAGGGGAGGAAAGGAGGGAGGTGGATCATATCCATAGGTTGCTCGAACTCGAGTACGAGGCAGGCAACCTCGGCGGGTCGGTCGACTGGGAGAGATCCACTGCCCTGAAGGCGCAACTCAGGGAGCTGCAGTGAGCGGAAGGCTCGAGCTTCCTGGAGCGTACGCATAGCGGCTTTTTAGAACATAACGAGACTTGTTCCACAATGTTCTTTAAGTCGGTTAGGGGATAGACAGAGTAGAAAGGTAATGTACGGGGTTAGGAAAGAAGATGGTAGTGTAGCTAGAGAGCCGGAGGAGATGGTCAGAGTAACAACTGATCATTTCCGAAGTTTCTTTAAGGAGAGGAAGTAGATGTAGAGCGGGGAAATGTGTTTTTAGAACACTTGTCCCGGCCGATTGCCGAAGGACAGGAGAGGCGATGGAGGCTCAGATCTCCCCTAGAAGAGGTTGAGAGCGCCCTTAGGGGATGGGAAAAGGAAGGTACCTGGGATGGATGGGCTGCCGCCGAGTTTTACCTCAAGTTTTGGGGATACTCGGACCGGTGGTCCTCGAAAGTCTTGAAGGCCATTCTCGAGACGGGGTTCCCGGGGGATCAATGACCGTCGGGTGTGCTGTCACTTCTTCACAAGAAGGGGGACGCCACAGACCTTGGCAACTGGCGGCCATTGACCATGCTGTGTGTAGACTACAAGATACTTGCAAAGGTCCCGGATCGGTTGCGCAGGCAGCCCTTCCCTCGTCGTTCATGAGGATCAGACGTCGCGGGGTAGAGGGCCGCTCTATCAGGTGGAACCTGCAGTTGATTAGGACTCCATCGCTTTGGGTAGAAGATAGAGGTCTGCCTTTAATGGTAGCAGCGCGATCAGGCGAAAGCCTTTGATCGCGTGAATAGATCTTTTCTTTTCAGAGTATTAGGTAGGTTTGTGGATTTGGGGAAAAGTTCATAGGATGGATCCGTACTTTATATGTCGGAGCGGGGTGCCGGGTTAGCGTAAACGGTCACATGGGTGACGTTTTGACCTCTCGTCAGGGGTCAGGCAGGGTGCCCGCTCTCGGCTCTCCTCTTCGTACTGTACATGGAGCCTCCTGGGGGCTGCCATTAGGGCAGACACAGGGGGTGGAAGGCTTGTTAATCCTGGAAGTGGCGGTCTGCGCGTTAAGGTGACGCGTACGCCGACTGACACTTCCTTGCTGCTTTGCAAGGACTCCGTGCTTGACAAGGTCCCTTGCCATTATTAGGGACTTCACCCGGCGTCGGGAGCGGGTTCTTAACCACGCAAAGTCTTCCGTTAAGTTTTTCGGAAGATGGCGTGGTAGGACGGATGTGCCCGGGGGTTATCTCTCTGTAACGGGGCCCTGAAGATTCTCGGGGTTCATTTTGAGACCTCCGGCTCAGCGGACATGAACTGGAACATGGGCATCGCAGTGGTACAGAGGAAGCTAGCGATGTGGAGGGCTAGGTCGTTGTCTTTTGTAGGCAAGGTCCTGGTCCTCAAGGTGGATGTATTGCCGTCTCTTTTTATATTTGGCGTACATCTACCCATTGCCGCTTGTCTGAGGAGGCCTCTAGTGAGGCTAGTGTTTCAGTTCATGTGGGGTGGCAGGTACGTGTGGGTCGCCAGGGCACGCATGCTTTGCCCCATGGGGAGGGGTAGGGTACCACACTTCCCCCTCAAGCTGGACTCAATTTTTGTTTCTTTTTGTTGACAGAGCTTGCTCATCCGGTGTACACCCGTCCGGTTACCTCCTGCGGGTGTTCTTCTCATACCAGGCGAAAGCGTAATGGTGTGGTCTAACACGGGTCCTCGGGCGGAACAGCTGCCGTGGCACTTTGGGCACGCGGCCAAGTGGTTCGTGCGCACCCCGAGGTTGAAGTTGCCGAGTAGGTTTAGACCACAGCCCTGTACGAGGAGGTCAGACAGGGAGGTGTCCGACACCTGTGGTGGGTATCCCGGAAGTGGTCTGGGAGGGAGTGCAGGCGCGGGGTCTGGACAACAGGCTCAAGGACCTGAATTGGTTGAGCCTCCATAAGTGTTTGCCGGTGCGTTCCATTATGTACCGGCATAGCTTGATCCCCCACCTGCCCAAGACCATCTTGTGGTGGGGAGGAGACAGTGCGCCATGCCTTTTGGGACTGTGCCTTTGCGGAGTAGTGTGGGCTAGAGACACGGGTGTTGTTAGGTAAGGTAAGAGGGGATTTTATTTTGTCGTGGGCTCGGGTAGAGAGAGGAGTAGGGAGAGCGAGGGGACGGAAAGGGACAGATTTCTACTATGGCTTCTCATAAGCCTCTTTAAACGGGGGGCTGTGGGAAGCCAGACAGAACATGGTAAAGACAGGGAGAGATTGGGGAGTGGAGGAGGATAGTGAGGAGGGTGGAAGAAAATGTGAGGGGGAGGATGAAGAGGGAGGAGAGGAAGTGGGGGCAGCATGCAGCCCGGGAGAGGTGGAAGGGGGTTTAGGACTGTGGTAAAGGGAATAGGGAAAAGGAATCAGATAGGTATGGGGAGATAGGGAAATATAGAGATTTAGGAATCTAGTTTATGTGGGTGTTGAGGGGAGGAAGATGCTCCCCCTGATTTGTAATTTGGGTTTCATTTGTTTTGAAATTTCAAATGCCTTGTGTTGAGTTTAATGGAAGTGATGATTATGATTGTTGATGGTTTGTTTATTATGCTTATGTTTTTTGAACAGTAATAAAATCTTTTAATCATCTGTTCTTATCAGTTTAATATCTGATACGTCCCCCATCGGGGACTAGCATATTAAATGGATTTTTCGAACAGGAGTCGGAAATGGGGCTTGCTCCGTCCGCTCCACGCATCGACCCGGTATTGCAGTACCTCCGAACACGGTGCAACACTTTTCTCCCATTGTCAAGGAAAAATACACCAAGCTATGTAAAACAGCTAGCAGAAGAAGAGAAGGAATGAAAAAAGAAGAAATCATCCAAACTGAAACAAGTGCGAAGCCCTTCATGGGGGTCCCCCCGTTTTCCCGCCATTTTACTTAAAAAAAAAAAAAAAAAAAATTTAAAACATTGGCCAGGAGAGTGTGTGTGTGTGTGTGTGTGTGTGTGTGTGTGTGTGTGTGTGTGTGTGTGTGTGTTTTTGAGCCCCCAAAAAATACAATCACTTCACCAGGATTGTGTGTGTGTGTGTTTTTGAGCCCCCCAAAAATACAATCACTTCACCAGGATTGTCTATCTATCTATCTGTCTGTCTGTCTGTCTGTCTGTCTGTCTGTCTGTCTGTCTGTCTGTCTGTCTGTGACTTTTTACCCACAGCCCTCGAAAACTTGGAAGAGTGGGTTCGGGGACCACCCGCGGGGACCCGGCCTAGAGTGCACCGTGTGTGTCTCGGGCCCCGACCTCTGACTTCCATACGACTCTGGTTTCTCTTCATTACGCACAAGCCTTTCGCCTTTTACTAAAGACTTCCGTGGAGAGGAACACTTACGAGTTCAACGTATTTTTGGAAGGGCTTTGCTTCTGGCAGAGCCCGGTATCTTGTTTCAAGAGAAATTGACAGAGATGACGCCGAGACTTTTTGCTCAGGCGTTTGACTTGAAGCCGGCTGACCGACCGGCGTATTTTTTCCACTCAAAGTAGTCGCTCCGAATTGAGTTCAAGCCCGACGATGACTGGTGTATTTGCGGGCATTGAACAAATAGTCGCACTAGGATTAAAGAGCTAGTGACCTAACGACGCATTAGCGACTTTTAAAAAAACACACCCGCCTGTCACCAGGGAAGCGTTGGGTGAGGAGGAGCCAACTTTTGCCAAACCGATGAGGTCTGCCGAGGCCCCGGGGTCCGGGCGGGTGCAGGGGTCAATTTGTGGGTTATCGCTTCTCGGCCTTTTGGCTCAGACTCAAGCTTGGTACCGAGGTGCCCCAGAGCTCGCTGAGTCAAAAGGTCGGAGATAGGAGGGCGATAGGTTTTTGTGTGAGACAGGGTTCTTTTTGCCAAAGGCGTTTTTTGTGTTTTCCAGAGGCTTCCATTTGGAGAGCTGTTTTTTTCCTTGTTTGGACGTGTGTTTTTTTCCTTTTGGAAATGGCACTACCATTTATAGACAAGTCGGTACCAGGAATTGGATTGTCCAATACTGTGAGATTCGCATGGAGGGACAAAGAAATGGAGCCATTTGGAAGAGAGAGTTCGGAAGGACCATATTGATGGGGATATTGGAACTGGAGGTAAAGGATGTTTTATGCTTCCAAGATAATCCAATTGAGGGGCTTTTGATGTGACTTTTTATAGTGAAGGGAAGCATGAAGAAATTTTGATGAAGACAAAAGAAGGGGTAAGGCATTTCCCATGTGCCATTATGAAGTGACCAACTTGGCGAGAAGTAGTTTTCGATTGGTAACTGTGACCATGTACAATCCCCATGTGACTGACGAAGAGGTGAGGGCCTTTCTGGGGCGATACATGGACAATGTTTCCTCAGCGAGGCGCCTCAGGGACTCCCTGGGATTCTGGAACGGGAGGAGAGGGTTCCAGGCCCTTCTCAGGGGAGGACCCAAGGGGATTGGGTGGGTTCCTACATCCCCGGCGATGTTCTCCCTGGGGGCTGACAGGGGACGTTACATTGTGCCCGTCAGCCTCCCATTTTGCGGGCGCTGTATGGCCTATGGTCATTCCCTTGCCTCGTGTAGTACAAGGATTTGCAGGTTCTGTGGGTCGAGCGGTCACGAGGCAAGGGATTGTGACGAGCCAAAGGCTTGCCACGGGTGTGGCTCGGTTACTCACCTGTGGCGGAGTTGCCCGGCTCGTCACGGGTCATACGGCGTCTGCAGCTGGAGGGGGAGCAGGTGCGGGGATGTGGGAAGTAGAGGAAGAGGAGCGGACATGGGATCTGGAACAGGAACATCACGAAAAGAGGGGAAAAGGTGTCGGGAGGAGCGGTGGAAGGAGAGGAGGAGCAGGTGGAAAAGGTGCTGGGAGGAGAGGGAGAGGTTGAAGGAGAGGAGGAGCAGGTGGAGAAGGTGCTGGGAGGAGAGGGAGAGGTTGAAGGAGAAGAGGAGCAGGCAGAGGACGGACACAGGATTGTGAAGAGTCAAGAAAGGACAACAACGGAGAAACAGATGACTGAGAAGGCATTGGAGGTGGAACCAGAAGGAGAGGGGGGGTAAAAGAGTGGGGGGACAGTGATGTATCGTCTGCCCGGGTGGAGGAGATGAGAGGGTTGGTGGAGGGGCTGGGCGAGGGGGGGTAGGGTTACATCGGTTTCTCCTCCAAACAGAGGACGAGGAGGAAGGGGCGCTTTGACAACAGGGGAGAGGGGGTGGTAAAGGGGGAGGCTAAACAGGAGCTGGTGGGGGGGGATAGGTTTTCTCCCTTACCGCGGTCTCCCCCGAGAAGGAAGATAAGGGTGGAAAAGCTGGAGGTGGGGGAGGGAGAAGGTTCGGGGCCCTGGGTGGCCCCCTCTTCACCTACTATTGTACCCTTGTCTGAGATAGACCTTCCAGGGATGGCCCAGGGTTGGGCAAGGGAGGGGGACCAAGTTTCCTGTTTGGGGGTGCGGGGTCCTCGGTCAAGAGCCCAGAGAGAAGCAGGGTGGTGGATTTTGGAGTAAAGCACATGATGCGGGGTGTGCAGGTGCCGGGTGCCGGTCCTGCATCTAAGGGTGAGGGTATGGTGGTTGAAGGGGGGGAGAAGAAGTCCTCGTCAGTAGGGTGAAATTTTTATTTGGGGTGGTTATGGGTAGTTTGTATCTTAGAAGGGGAGGGAAGATGCTCCCCTGATTATGGTTTATAGTTTTGGTTATTGGTTATTAGTTTTGAAATATCCATTTGGATTTTTGTTATAAAATTGATTTTGTTTGGAACATTGAAGGTATTTGTATGGAAATTGATGGTAATAAATATATTTTGTAAAAAAAAAAAAAAAATCTGTTCTTATCAGTTTAATATCTGATACGTCCCCCATCGGGGGACTACATATTAAATGGATTTTTCGAACAGGGAGTCGGAAATGGGGCTTGCTCCGTCCGCTCCACGATCGACCCGGGTATTGCAGTACCTCCGGGAACGGTGCAACACTTTTCTCCCATTGTCAAGGAAAAAGAAATACACCAAGCTATGTAAAACAGCTAGCAGAAGAAGAGAAGGAATGAAAAAGAAGAATCATCCAAACTGAAACAAGTGCAAGCCCCCTTCATGGGGGTCCCCGTTTTCCCGCCATTTTACTTAAAAAAAAAAAAAAAAAAAAAAAAAATAAAAACATTGGCCAGGAGTGTGTGTGTGTGTGTGTGTGTGTGTGTGTGTGTGTGTGTGTGTGTGTGTTTTTGAGCCCCCAAAAAATACAATCACTTCACCAGGATTGTGTGTGTGTGTGTGTTTTGAGCCCCCCCCAAAAATACAATCACTTCACCAGGATTGTCTATCTATCTATCTGTCTGTCTGTCTGTCTGTCTGTCTGTCTGTCTGTCTGTCTGTCTGTCTGTCTGTCTGTCTGTCTGTCTGTGACTTTTTACACCACAGCCCTCGAAAACTTGGAAGAGTGGGTTCGGGGGACCACCCGCGGGGACCCGGCCTAGAGTGCACCGTGTGTTCTCGGGCCCCGACCTCTGACTTCCATACGACTCTGGTTTCTCTTCATTACGCACAAGCCTTTCGCCTTTTACTAAAGACTTCCGTGGAGAGGAACACTTACGAGTTCAACGTATTTTTGGAAGGGCTTTGCTTCTGGCAGAGCCCGGTATCTTGTTTCAAAGAGAAATTGACAGAGATGACGCCTGAGACTTTTTGCTCAGGCGTTTGACTTGAAGCCGGGCTGACCGACCGGCGTATTTTTCCACTCAAAGTAGTCGCTCGGGCAATTGAGTTCAAGCCCGACGATGACTGGTGTATTTGCCGGGCATTGAACAAATAGTCGCAATAGGATTAAAGAGCTAGTGACCTAACGACGCATTAGCGACTTTTTAAAAAAAACACACCCGCCTGTCACCAGGGAAGCGTTGGGTGAGGGGAGCCAACTTTTGCCAAACCGATGAGGTCTGCCGAGGCCCCCGGGGGCCCGGCGGGTGCAGGGGTCAATTTGTGGGTTATCGCTTCTCGGCCTTTTGGCTCAGATCAAGCTTGGTACCGAGGTGCCCCAAAGCCCGCTGAGTCAGAAGGTCGAAGGCCGGAGGGAGTAAAGAAGGAAAGCCAGTTAAGTTATTTTTCAACTTGGTTTTCGTTTTTCCGTGAAGAGATGGCGAACAACAGTAAGCGCAGGGTCGGTCCCCAGGACTGGACTTAAGAACACAATCCGTTTCGCTTGGAAGAAGGAAGAAGATACACGCTTGCCAAGAGATTCCTTTGGAAGAACCGTTTTGATGGGGGCCCTGAAAGTCAAAGTCCCAGAGGTTATGTGTCTGCAGGGAAATGCTATGGAGGAAGCATATGACGTGACCTTTCATACAGAAGGTATGTGCGACATTATAATGGACAGAGCCAAAGCGGCTGCTGGAGAGAAGCCATTGTCCTTTTTCAATGTAACATGTCTGTCTAAGACCAATTTCAGAACTATTAATGTACATATGTACAATCCTCATGTAACGGATATCGCCATAGGGGCATTTCTGGGCCGTTTTGTGACGTCACATCAGGGGCAAGATATGTGAAGGACTCTTTGGGATTCTGGAATGGCCACCGTCAGTTCCAGGTGCTCCTTAGGCCGGATAAGGAAGGGTTTGATGGCTTCCTACATCCCCCGGCGGTCTTTTTCTCTGGGTTCGGACGGGATGCTCTTTTACACCCGTCAACCCCCTTTCTGTAAGAAATGTAGGGAGTATGGGCACGTTACAGCTGCCTGCAGTACAGGGAGATGCAGGTTTTGCCAAATCGGGGGAGCATGAGGCAAAGGACTGTAGGGAGCCGAAGGAATGCCACGGGTGTGGTAGTAGGCTGCACCTGTTCCGGGACTGTCCGTCCCGTCGGCAGTCATATGCCGAGGCGACGGCAGGCAGAAAGGAAGGAGGAGACTCTGTGGGGGAACATCTGCAAAGAAGGGACCCTGGGTCTAGCAAGAAAGACCCAGAGAAGAAGGAGCAGGAGAGACCATCCTCACCAACGCCCACTCCACGTGCAAGGGCCGGGAAAGAGGTGACATCAGGGCCGTCAGTGAAAGGAGGTGAGGGGTCCGCTATCCAGAAGCCGGAGGTGGAGGAGGCGGGTGGAGGAATGGAGAGCATGGGATCATTACTTGATGGGGGTGGAGGGCTTGGGGCCCTGGTAGAAATGGTGGAAAATCTTCCGGTGTTGGGGTCAAGGGCAGGGGAGTGGGCCTCAGACTCTGGTGTGCCGCTCGAACTCGGGCAGGATGGGAAGGAATCGTCAGTAGGAGGGTGATCCCGGAACTGGAGCAGGAACCCTACGTCGGCAAGAAGAAGAGGACGAAGCGGAAGGGTGATGTGCAGAAAGAGGTGGGAGGCATAGGGGAAGGGGCAGGCAAGCGTGCGATGGGGTTAAAGACAGTGCCGCTGATGTGGCCCCCCCTGTCCTCACAGGACTCATCCCTCCCTTTACCCCTAGAGGAAATGGACATGACGACCTCTACTCTATCTCTGCATCCTGGGGATGGAGGGTCGCAAGGCTGTTCAGAGAAGCCGGAAACCTCCATCCCCAACCCTTCCCCGGCTTCATGGGCAGATGACTTGGGGGTCTTAGAGGAAGGGGGAGACAGAGTGTCCCAAGTTGTGCGCAAGCAGGTGGGCTCATCTGAGGAGGATCTGTATCCTTCGGATGAGGGGAGCATTTTTACTTCCCTGTCGGAGGAGATGGAGCGGGGGAGCATCGGGTGAGCCTCTTGTTTTGTTTTTTGTTATTAGTAGGTTGTTGTTAATGTTTTCATTATGGATAAAATTACTTTTGTTAGTTTAAATGTAAGGGGTTTGAGGGATAGGATAAAAAGAAGGGCGGTGTTTAGTTATTTAGAGGGTGTGGGGTTTGATTTTGTTTTTTACAGGAGGTTCACCTAAGGGATGGGGGGATGTTGTGAGGTTTAAGAGGGAGTGGGATAAAGGGGAATCAGTTTGGGGTATAGGGGGTTCACTCTTCGGGGGTAGGGATCTTGTTTGGGAATAGGGAGGTAAAAGTTGAGGATACTTTTGTTGTTATGCAGGGGAGGGTTTTGGGGTGGATGTCACATTAAGAGATTGTAGGTATAGATTAGTTGGGGTGTACGGACCACAGGTGGCGGCAGACAGGAGGGAGATGGTGGACTGTCTGACGCCCCTGTGTGTCACAAATAGGCAGTTGGTGATAGGGGGACTTTAATATAGATTTAGGGTAGGGGGACAGCAGTGCAGGCGCCATCACCGGGCTAATGGCTTGCCATGGTCTGGTTGATGGTGGCCTGCACACTACTCAAAATGGCCGGTCCCACTTGGCGCAACTCCAGGGGTTGCGCGGAGGCTTGACTATATTTTTCTATCCAGGTCCTTGGGTCAGTTGTCTGGTCGGCTGTTGCCTGTGTTCTTTCAGATCACGACGGGGTGCTCCTGCAGGTGAGTTCTCCAGTCTGCCTCTTCGGTAGGGGGTATTGGAAGTTAGATCGGGAGGTGCTGGATGAGCAAGCCTTTGTTAATGCCTTTATTGGTGTGTTTCGAGGGTTTGAGGGCCTCCGGTCCATGTGCGAGGGGTGTTGGAGTGGTGGGACTTAGTCAAGGTAAGGATTAGGATCTTTATTATAGGATATTGTAAGAGGAGAAAAAGGGAGGAAAGGAGGAGGTGGATCATATCCATAGGTTGCTCGAACTCGAGTACGAGGCAGGCAAACCTCGGCGGGTCGGTCGACTGGGAGAGATCCACTGCCCTGAAGGCGCAACTCAGGGAGCTGCAGGAGCGGAAGGCTCGAGCTTTCCTGGAGCGTGCGCATAGCGGCTTTTTTAGAACATGGCGAGACTTGTTCCACAATGTTCTTTAAGTCGGTTAGGGATAGACAGAGTAGAAAGGTAATGTACGGGGGTTAGGAAAGAAGATGGTAGTGTAGCTAGAGAGCCGGAGGAGATGGTCAGAGTAACAACTGATCATTTCCGAAGTTTCTTTAAGGAGAGGGAAGTAGATGTAGAGCAGGGAAATGTGTTTTTAGAACACTTGTCCCGGCGATTGCCGGAGGACATTAGAGAAGCGATGGAGGCTCAGATCTCCCTAGAAGAGGTTGAGAGCGCCCTTAGGAGGATGGGAAAAGGGAAGGTACCTGGGATGGATGGGCTGCCGGCCGAGTTTTACCTCAAGTTTTGGGGATACTCGGACCGGTGGTCCTCGAAGTCTTGAAGGCCATTCTCGAGACGGGGTTCCCGGGGGGATCAATGACCGTCGGTGTGCTGTCACTTCTTCACAAGAAGGGGGACGCCACAGACCTTGGCAACTGGGCGGCCATTGACCATGCTGTGTGTAGACTACAAGATACTTGCAAAGGTCCTAGCGGATCGGTTGCGCACAGCCCTTCCCTACGTCGTTCATGAGGATCAGACGTGCGGGGTAGAGGGCCGCTCTATCAGGTGGAACCTGCAGTTGATTAGGGACTCCATCGCTTGGGTAGAAGATAGAGGTCTGCCTTTAATGGTAGCAGCGCCTTGATCAGGCGAAAGCCTTTGATCGCGTGAATAGATCTTTTCTTTTCAGAGTATTAGGTAGATTAGGATTTGGGGAAAAGTTCATAGGATGGATCCGTACTTTATATGTCGGAGCGGGGTGCCGGGTTAGCGTAAACGGTCACATGGGTGACGTTTTTGACCTCTCGTCAGGGGTCAGGCAGGGGTGCCCGCTCTCGGCTCTCCTCTTCGTACTGTACATGGAGCCTCTGGGGGCTGCCATTAGGGCAGACACAGGGGTGGAAGGCTTGTTAATCCCCTGGAAGTGGCGGTCTGCGCGTTAAGGTGACGCAGTACGCCGACGACACTTCCTTGCTGCTTTGCAAGGACTCGTGCTTGACAAGGTCCCTTGCCATTATTAGGGACTTCACCCGAGCGTCGGGAGCGGGTTCTTAACCACGCAAAGTCTTCCGTTAAGTTTTTCGGAAGATGGCGTGGTAGGACGGATGTGCCCGGGGGTTATCTCTCTGTAACGGGGCCCTGAAGATTCTCGGGGTTCATTTTTGAGACCTCCCGGCTCAGCGACGCTGAACTGGAACATGGGCATCGCAGTGGTACAGAGGAAGCTAGCGATGTGGAGGGCTAGGTCGTTGTCTTTTGTAGGCAAGGTCCTGGTCCTCAAGGTGGATGTATTGCCGTCTCTTTTATATTTGGCGTACATCTACCCATTGCCGGCTTGTCTGAGGAGGCCTCTAGTGAGGCTAGTGTTTCAGTTCATGTGGGGTGGCAGGTACGAGTGGGTCGCCAGGGCACGCATGCTTTCGCCCCATCGGGAGGGAGGTAGGGGGGTACCACACTTCCCCCCTCAAGCTGGACTCAATTTTGTTTCTTTTTGTTGACAGAGCTTGCTCATCCGGTAGTACACCCGTCCGGTTACCTCCTGCGGGTGTTCTTCTCATACCAGGCGAGAAGCGTAATGGTGTGGTCTAACACGGGTCCTCGGGGCGGAACAGCTGCCGTGGCACTTTGGGCACGCGGCCAAGTGGTTACGTGCGCACCCCGAGGTTGAAGTTGCCCGAGTAGGTTTAGACCACAAGCACCTGTACGAGGAGGTCAGACAGGAGGGTGTCCGACACCTGTGGTGGGTATCCCGGAAGTGGTCTGGGAGGGAGTGCAGGCGCGGGGTCTGGACAACAGGCTCAAGGACCTGAATTGGTTGAGCCTCCATAAGTGTTTGCCGGTGCGTTCCATTATGTACCGGCATAGCTTGGCGCGATCCCCCCACCTGCCCAAGACCATCTTGTGGTGGGGAGGAGACAGTGCGCCATGCCTTTTGGGACTGTGCCTTTGCGGAGTAGTGTGGGCTAGGGCACGGGTGTTGTTAGGTAAGGTAAGAGGGGATTTTATTTTGTCGTGGGCTCGGGTAGAGAGAGGAGTAGGGAGAGCCGAGGGGACGGAAAGGGACAGATTTCTACTATGGCTTCTCATAAGCCTCTTTAAACGGGGGGCTGTGGGAAGCCAGACAGAACATGGTAAAGACAGGGAGAGATTGGGGAGTGGAGGGGATAGTGAGGAGGGTGGAAGAAAATGTGAGGGGGAGGATGAAGAGGGAGGAGAGGAAGTGGGGGCAGCATGCAGCCCGGGAGAGGTGGAAGGGGGGTTTAGGACTGTGGTAAAGGGAATAGGGAAAAGGAATCAGATAGGTATGGGGAGATAGGGAAATATAGAGATTTAGGAATCTAGTTTATGTGGGTGTTGAGGGGAGGGAAGATGCTCCCCTGATTTGTAATTTGGGTTTCATTTGTTTTGAAATTTCAAATGCCTTGTGTTGAGTTTAATGGAAGTGATGATTATGATTGTTGATGGTTTGTTTATTATGCTTATGTTTTGAACAGTAATAAAATCTTTTAATCATCTGTTCTTATCAGTTTAATATCTGATACGTCCCCCATCGGGGGGACTACATATTAAATGGATTTTTCGAACAGGGAGTCGGAAATGGGGCTTGCTCCGTCCGCTCCACGCATACGACCCGGTATTGCAGTACCTCCGGGAACGGTGCAACACTTTTCTCCCATTGTCAAGGAAAAAGAAATACACCAAGCTATGTAAAACAGCTAGCAGAAGAAGAGAAGGAATGAAAAAAGAAGAATCATCCAAACTGAAACAAGTGCGAAGCCCCCTTCATGGGGGGTCCCCGTTTTCCCGCCATTTTACTTAAAAAAAAAAAAAAAAAAATTTAAAACATTGGCCAGAGAGTGTGTGTGTGTGTGTGTGTGTGTGTGTGTGTGTGTGTGTGTGTGTGTGTGTGTGTGTTTTTTTGAGCCCCCAAAAAATACAATCACTTCACCAGGATTGTGTGTGTGTGTGTGTTTTTGAGCCCCCCCCCAAAAATACAATCACTTCACCAGGATTGTCTATCTATCTATCTGTCTGTCTGTCTGTCTGTCTGTCTGTCTGTCTGTCTGTCTGTCTGTCTGTCTGTGACTTTTTACCCACAGCCCTCGAAAACTTGGAAGAGTGGGTTCGGGGACCACCGCGGGGACCCGGCCTAGAGTGCACCGTGTGTGTCTCGGGCCCCGACCTCTGACTTCCATACGACTCTGGTTTCTCTTCATTACGCACAAGCCTTTCGCCTTTTACTAAAGACTTCCGTGGAGAGGAACACTTACGAGTTCAACGTATTTTTGGAAGGGCTTTGCTTCTGGCAGAGCCCGGTATCTTGTTTCAAGAGAAATTGACAGAGATGACGCCGAGACTTTTTGCTCAGGCGTTTGACTTGAAGCCGGCTGACCGACCGGGCGTATTTTTTTCCACTCAAAGTAGTCGCTCGGGCAATTGAGTTCAAGCCCGACGATGACTGGTGTATTTGCCGGGCATTGAACAAATAGTCGCACTAGGATTAAAGAGCTAGTGACCTAACGACGCATTAGCGACTTTTAAAAAAAAACACACCCGCCTGTCACCAGGGAAGCGTTGGGTGAGGAGGAGCCAACTTTTGCCAAACCGATGAGGTCTGCCGAGGCCCACGGGGGCCCGGCGGGTGCAGGGGTCAATTTGTGGGTTATCGCTTCTCGGCCTTTTGGCTCAGATCAAGCTTGGTACCGAGGTGCCCCAGAGCTCGCTGAGTCAAAAGGTCGGAGATAGGAGGGCGATAGGTTTTTGTGTGAGACAGGGTTCTTTTTTGCCAAGGCGTTTTTTGTGTTTTCCAGAGGCTTCCATTTGGAGAGCTGGTTTTTTCCTTGTTTGGACGTGTGTTTTTTTTTCCTTTTGGAAATGGCACGTACCATTTATAACAAGTCGGTACCAGGAATTGGATTGTCCAATACTGTGAGATTCGCATGGAGGGACAAAGAAATGGAGCCATTTGGAAGAGAGAAGTTCGGAAGGACCATATTGATGGGGATATTGGAACTGGAGGTAAAGGATGTTTTATGCTTCCAAGATAATCCAATTGAGGGGGCTTTTGATGTGACTTTTTATAGTGAAGGGAAGCATGAAGAAATTTTGATGAAGACAAAAGAAGGGAGTAAGGCATTTCCCATGTGCCATTATGAAGTGACCAACTTGGCGAGAAGTAGTTTTTCGATTGGTAACTGTGACCATGTACAATCCCCATGTGACTGACGAAGAGGTGAGGGCCTTTCTGGGGCGATACATGGACAATGTTTCCTCAGCGAGGCGCCTCAGGGACTCCCTGGGATTCTGGAACGGGAGGAGAGGTTCCAGGCCCTTCTCAGGGAGGACCCAAGGGGATTGGTGGGTTCCTACATCCCCGGCGATGTTCTCCCTGGGGGCTGACAGGGGACGTTACATTATGCCCGTCAGCCTCCATTTTGCGGGCGCTGTATGGCCTATGGTCATACCCTTGCCTCGTGTAGTACAAGGATTTGCAGGTTCTGTGGGTCGAGCGGTCCGCAGGCAAGGGATTGTGACGAGCCAAAGGCTTGCCACGGGTGTGGCTCGGTTACTCACCTGTGGCGGAGTTGCCCGGCTCCTGTCACGGGTCACACGCGTCTGCAGCTGGAGGGGGAGCAGGTGCGGGGGATGTGGGAAGTAGAGGAAGAGGAGCGGACATGGGATCTGGAACAGGAACATCACGAAAAGAGGAGGAAAAGGTGTCGGGAGGAGCGGTGGAAGGAGAGGAGGAGCAGGTGGAAAAGGTGCTGGGAGGAGAGGGAGAGAGTTGAAGGAGAGGAGGAGCAGGTGGAGAAGGTGCTGGGAGGAGAGGGAGAGGTTGAAGGAGAAGAGGAGCAGGCAGAGGCGGACACAGGATTGTAAAGAGTCAAGAAAGGACAACAACGGAGAAACAGATGACTGAGAAGGCATTGGAGGTGGAACCAGAAGGAGAGGGGTAAAAGAGTGGGGGGACAGTGATGTATCGTCTGCCCGGGTGGAGGAAGATGAGAGGGTTGGTGGAGGGGCTGGCGAGGGGGTAGGGGTTACATCGGTTTCTCCTCCAAACAGGAGGACGAGGAGGAAGGGGCGCTTTGACAACAGGGGGAGAGGGGGGTGGTAAAGGGGGGGGAGGCTAAACAGGAGCTGGTGGGGGGGATAGGTTTTCTCCCTTACCGCGGTCTCCCCGAGAAGGAAGATAAGGGTGGAAAAGCTGGAGGTGGGGGAGGGAGAAGGTTCGGGGCCCTGGGTGGCCCCCTCTTCACCTACTATTGTACCCTTGTCTGGAGATAGACCTTCCAGGGATGGCCCAGGGTTGGGCAAGGGAGGGGACCAAGTTTCCTGTTTGGGGTGCGGGGTCCTCGGTCAAGAGCCCAGAGAGAAGCAGGGTGGTGGATTTTGGAGTAAAGCACATGATGCGGGGTGTGCAGGTGCCGGGTGCCGGTCCTGCATCTAAGGGTGAGGGTATGGTGGTTGAAGGGGGGAGAAGAAGTCCTCGTCAGTAGGGTGAAATTTTTATTTGGGGTGGTTATGGGTAGTTTGTATCTTAGAAGGGGAGGGAAGATGCTCCCCTGATTATGGTTTATAGTTTTGGTTATTGGTTATTAGTTTTGAAATATCCATTTGGATTTTTTGTTATAAAATTGATTTTGTTTGGAACATTGAAGGTATTTGTATGGAAATTGATGGTAATAAATATATTTTGTAAAAAAAAAAAAAATCTGTTCTTATCAGTTTAATATCTGATACGTCCCCCATCGGGGACTACATATTAAATGGATTTTTCGAACAGGGAGTCGGAAATGGGGCTTGCTCCGTCCGCTCCACGCATCGACCCGGTATTGCAGTACCTCCGGGAACGGTGCAACACTTTTTCTCCCATTGTCAAGGAAAAAGAAATACACCAAGCTATGTAAAACAGCTAGCAGAAGAAGAGAAGGAATGAAAAAGAAGAATCATCCAAACTGAAACAAGTGCGAAGCCCCCCTTCATGGGGGGCCCCCGTTTTCCCGCCATTTTACTTAAAAAAAAATAAAAAAAAAAAAAAAAACATTGGCCAGGAGAGTGTGTGTGTGTGTGTGTGTGTGTGTGTGTGTGTGTGTGTGTGTGTGTGTGTTTTTGAGCCCCCAAAAAATACAATCACTTCACCAGGATTGTGTGTGTGTGTGTGTTTTGAGCCCCCCAAAAAATACAATCACTTCACCAGGATTGTCTATCTATCTATCTGTCTGTCTGTCTGTCTGTCTGTCTGTCTGTCTGTCTGTCTGTCTGTCTGTCTGTCTGTCTGTCTGTCGACTTTTTACCCACAGCCCTCGAAAACTTGGAAGAGTGGGTTCGGGGACCACCCGCGGGGACCCGGCCTAGAGTGCACCGTGTGTGTGTCTCGGGCCCCGACCTCTGACTTCCATACGACTCTGGTTTCTCTTCATTACGCACAAGCCTTTCGCCTTTACTAAAGACTTCCGTGGAGAGGAACACTTACGAGTTCAACGTATTTTTGGAAGGGCTTTGCTTCTGGCAGAGCCCGGTATCTTGTTTCAAGAGAAATTGACAGAGATGACGCCGAGACTTTTGCTCAGGCGTTTGACTTGAAGCCGCTGACCGACCGGCGTATTTTTCCACTCAAAGTAGTCGCTCGCGGCAATTGAGAGTTCAAGCCCGACGATGACTGGTGTATTTGCCGGGCATTGAACAAATAAGTCGCAATAGGATTAAAGAGCTAGTGACCTAACGACGCACATTAGCGACTTTTAAAAAAACACACCCGCCTGTCACCAGGGAAGCGTTGGGTGAGGAGGAGCCAACTTTTGCCAAACCGAGAGGTCTGCCGAGGCCCCGGGGCCCGGCGCGGGTGCAGGGGTCAATTTTGTGGGTTATCGCTTCTCGGCCTTTTGGCTCAGACTCAAGCTTGGTACCGAGGTGCCCCAAAGCCCGCTCAGCCAAAAGGTCGAAGGAAGGCAGGAGGGAGGAAAGTTTGTTGTTTTTGGTTTTTGAGACACGGTTGGTGTATTTTGCCGCTCTTTTCAGTTTTTACTTTTTGGAGGAAAAGCAGGAGCGGAGGAGAGTCGCCAAGCTCCTTGCGGAGATGACGCAAAATACAACAGGGAGGCACCAGTCCCTAGGATGGGGCTGGCGAAATACGGTGCGCTTTTTCCTGGAGGGATAAGGCGATGGATCCACTGGACAGAGACGTTTTTGGGAGGACTATCCTGATCGGTATCCTTGGGCTGAAGGTGGAGGAAGTGTTCTGCCTACAAGAAAACCCATTGGAGGGTGCATATGATGTGGCATTGCATACGGAGAAAAGCACGACCGAGATTCTCAGAAAGGTGAGAGAAGTGGAAAAGGAGAAGCCGATGTCCCATTACGTGGTGACTAGCTTGGCGAGGCAATTTCCGAGTGGTTAACGTGGTGAACATTTACAACCCTTACGTTAAGGACGAGGAGGTGAGGGCCTTTCTGGGGAGATACATGGATGGTGTCTCCTCAGGAAGGCACCCTCAAAGATTCCCCTGGGCTTTTGGACCGGGAGGAGGGGTTTCAGGCCCTCCCAAGAGAGGACCCAAATGGATTGGGTGGATACCTCCATCCTCCGGCGATGTTCTCCCTGGGGGCTGACCGGGGACGCTTGCATTATGCCCGTCAGCCTCCTTTCTGCAGGCGTTGTATGGCCTATGGTCATATCCTCGCCTCGTGCGGCACAAAGAAGTGTAGGTATTGTGGATCTACGGAGCACGAGAGCGAGGGGACTGTGACGCGCCGAAGGCATGTCACGGGTGTGGTATGCGCAACGCACCTGTGGCGGTGAATGCCCGGCGCGTCAGAGGTCATACGCGTCTGCAGCTGGGGGAGCAAGAGCCGGGATGGGGGTAGAAGGAGGGACCAAGAACAAAGGACTGGAACAGAGGGAGCGGACACACGGGTGGAAGAGGAGGAGAAAACGAAGCGGGAGGAGAAAAAGGAAAAGAAGACAACAGCATAGTGGAAACGGAAGGGCAGAAGGCTAAAGGAGAGCAGGAGGAGGAAGGAGACAGGAGAGTGAAGGGGCCAGAGAAGACGGCTGTGGAGAGGAAGGAGACGGAGAAGGCAACAGAGAGGGGAGGAGACTGGGGAAGACGGAGGTGGAGAAGAAAGAGACAGAAAGGAAGGAGACTGGGAAGAAGGTGGTGGAGGAGAAAGAGACAGAAAGGAAGGAGACTGGGAAGACGGCGGTGGAGAAGAAAGAGATAGAAAGGAAGGAGACAGGGAAGAAGGTGGTGGAGGAGAAAAGAGACAGAAAGGAAGGAGAGAGGGAAGAAGGTGGTGGAGGAGAAAGAGACAGAAAGGAAGGAGCAGGGAAGAAGGTGGTGGAGGAGAAAGAGACAGAAAGGAAGGAGAGAGGGAAGAAGGTGGTGGAGGAGAAAGAGACAGAAAGGAAGGAGACAGGGAAGAAGGTGGTGGAGGAGAAAGAGACAGAAAGGAAGGAGATAGGGAAGAAGGTGGTGGAGAAGAAAGAGACAGAAAGGAAGGAGACAGGGAAGAAGGTGGTGGAGAAGAAAGACACAGAAAGGGAGGAGAAAGAGAAGGCAGTGGTGGCGGGACCAGTAGGAGATGGAGTGAAGGAGTGGGGGGGACAGTAAAGCGGTGAGATCACGGGTGGAGGAGCTGAGGGAGATGGTGGGGGGCTGCCGGACAATATGAATGGAAGCGAGGGGGTTGACGGACGAGGAAAGGAATGTTCCCTGGTTGCGCCCTCCACCAATAAAGAGACCTAAGAAGGGACGCCCGGAAAGCAGGAGGAAGAAGGGTGGTAAAAGGGTGGTGGTGAAGGAAGGGCAAGGGGGAGAGGATGCTGGGCCCTCGTGGGCTCCCTCTTCTTCCTGTTCTTTTACACCCCTGGCAGAGCTGGACCTACCAGGCATGGCCAAGGAATGGGGAATGGAGGAAGGAGAAAGTTTCCTGTTTGGGGACATGGGGTGCTCGAGCCGGAGCCCGGAGGAGGGGGTGGTGGATTTGAGTGGGGGCACAAGACACAGAGTGTGGGTGTGCCGGGCATTGGTGGTGTTTCCAGGGGAGAGATGGCGGCCGACGGGGGAGCGTCAGGAGTGGAGAGGGCGTCCCCGTCGGTCGGGATGGGGTGAGTTTTTCTTTGATTTTTGGTGTGGGTTTTGGTTTGTAGATGGGAAGGGGAGGGAAAATGCTCCCATGACTTTTGGTTTTTTGGGTTTGGTTATTATTGAATAGTTTTGGAAATGTTTAATGGAATTTGTGTTTGAATTGATTGATTTGTATAAGATTTTGTTGGGTTTTGAACGTAATAAATATATTTTATAAAAAAAAAAAAAAATCTGTTCTTATCAGTTTAATATCTGATACGTCCCCTATCGGGGGGACTACATATTAAATGGATTTTTTCGAACAGGGAGTCGGAAATGGGGCTTGCTCCGTCCGCTCCACGCATCGACCGGTATTGCAGTACCTCCGGGAACGGTGCAACACTTTTCTCCCATTGTCAAGGAAAAAGAAATACACCAAGCTATGTAAAACAGCTAGCAGAAGAAGAGAAGGAATGGAAAAAGAAGAATCATCCAAACTGAAACAAGTGCGAAGCCCCTTCATGGGGGTCCCCCGTTTTCCCCTGCCATTTTACTTAAAAAAAAAAAAATAAAAAAACATTGGCCAGGAGAGTGTGTGTGTGTGTGTGTGTGTGTGTGTGTGTGTGTGTGTGTGTGTTTTGAGCCCCCCAAAAAAATACAATCACTTCACCAGGATTGTGTGTGTGTGTGTGTTTTTGAGCCCCCCCAAAAAAATACAATCACTTCACCAGGATTGTCTATCTATCTATCTGTCTGTCTGTCTGTCTGTCTGTCTGTCTGTCTGTCTGTCTGTCTGTCTGTCTGTCTGTCTGTCTGTCTGTGACTTTTACCCCAGCCCTCGAAAACTTGGAAGAGTGGGTTCGGGGACCACCCGCGGGGACCCGGCCTAGAGTGCACCGTGTGTGTCTCGGGCCCCGACCTCTGACTTCCATATCGACTCTGGTTTCTCTTCATTACGCACAAGCCTTTCGCCTTTTACTAAAGACTTCCGTGGAGAGGAACACTTACGAGTTCAACGTATTTTTGGAAGGGCTTTGCTTCTGGCAGAGCCCGGTATCTTGTTTCAAGAGAAATTGACAGAGATGACGCCGAGACTTTTTGCTCAGGCGTTTGACTTGAAGCCGGCTGACCGACCGCGTATTTTTTCCACTCAAAGTAGTCGCTCGGGCAATTGAGTTCAAGCCCGACGATGACTGGTGTATTTGCCGGGCATTGAACAAATAGTCGCACTAGGATTAAAGAGCTAGTGACCTAACGACGCATTAGCGACTTTTTAAAAAAAACACACCCGCCTGTCACCAGGGGAAGCGTTGGGTGAGGAGGAGCCAACTTTTTGCCAAACCGATGAGGTCTGCCGAGGCCCCGGGGGCCCGGCGGGTGCAGGGGTCAATTTGTGGGTTATCGCTTCTCGGCCTTTTGGCTCAGATCAAGCTTGGTACCGAGGTGCCCCAGAGCTCGCTGAGTCAAAAGGTCGGAGATAGGAGGGCGATAGGTTTTTGTGTGAGACAGGGTTCTTTGCCAAGGCGTTTTTGTGTTTTCCAGAGGCTTCCATTTGGAGAGCTGTTTTTTCCTTGTTTGGACGTGTGTTTTTTTTCCTTTTGGAAATGGCACGTACCATTTATAACAAGTCGGTACCAGGAATTGGATTGTCCAATACTGTGAGATTCGCATGGAGGGACAAAGAAATGGAGCCATTTGGAAGAGAGAAGTTCGGAAGGACCATATTGATGGGGATATTGGAACTGGAGGTAAAGGATGTTTTATGCTTCCAAGATAATCCAATTGAGGGGGCTTTTGATGTGACTTTTTTATAGTGAAGGGAAGCATGAAGAAATTTTGATGAAGACAAAAGAAGGGAGTAAGGCATTTCCCATGTGCCATTATGAAGTGACCAACTTGGCGAGAAGTAGTTTTCGATTGGTAACTGTGACCATGTACAATCCCCATGTGACTGACGAAGAGGTGAGGGCCTTTCTGGGGCGATACATGGACAATGTTTCCTCAGCGAGGCGCACTCAGGGACTCCCTGGGATTCTGGAACGGGAGGAGAGGGTTCCAGGCCCTTCTCAGGGGAGGACCCAAAGGGGATTGGGTGGGTTCCTACATCCCCCGGCGATGTTCTCCCTGGGGGCTGACAGGGGGACGTTACATTATGCCCGTCAGCCTCCATTTTGCGGGCGCTGTATGGCCATGGTCAGCTACCCTTGCCTCGTGTAGTACAAGGATTTGCAGGTTCTGTGGGTCGAAAGCGGTCACGAGGGGCAAGGGATTGTGACGAGCCAAAGGCTTGCCACGGGTGTGGCTCGGTTACTCACCTGTGGCGGAGTTGCCCGGCTCGCACGGGTCATACGCGTCTGCAGCTGGAGGGGGAGCAGGTGCGGGGGATGTGGGAAGTAGAGGAAGAGGAGCGGACATGGGATCTGGAACAGGAACATCACGAAAGAGGAGGAAAAGGTGTCGGGAGGAGCGGTGGAAGGAGAGGGAGGAGCAGGTGGAAAAGGTGCTGGGAGGAGAGGGAGAAAGAGGGTTGAAGGAGAGGAGGAGCAGGTGGAGAAGGTGCTGGGAGGAGAGGGAGAGGGTTGAAGGAGAAGAGGAGCAGGCAGAGGACGGACACAGGATTGTGAAGAGTCAAGAAAGGACAACAACGGAGAAACAGATGACTGAGAAGGCATTGGAGGTGGAACCAGAAGGAGAGAGGGTAAAAGAGTGGGGGGACAGTGATGTATCGTCTGCCGGGTGGAGGAGATGAGAGGGTTGGTGGAGGGGCTGGCGAGGGGGGGTAGGGTTACATCGGTTTCTCCTCCAAACAGGAGGACGAGGAGGAAGGGGCGCTTTGACAACAGGGGGAGAGGGGGTGGTAAAGGGGGGGAGGCTAAACAGGAGCTGGTGGGGGGATAGGTTTTCTCCCTTACCGCGGTCTCCCCCGAGAAGGAAGATAAGGGTGGAAAAGCTGGAGGTGGGGGAGGGAGAAGGTTCGGGGCCCTGGGTGGCCCCCTCTTCACCTACTATTGTACCCTTGTCTGAGATAGACCTTCCAGGGATGGCCCAGGGTTGGGCAAGGGAGGGGGACCAAGTTTCCTGTTTGGGGGTGCGGGGTCCTCGGTCAAGAGCCCAGAGAGAAGCAGGGTGGTGGATTTTGGAGTAAAGCACATGATGCGGGGTGTGCAGGTGCCGGGTGCCGGTCCTGCATCTAAGGGTGAGGGTATGGTGGTTGAAGGGGGGGAGAAGAAGTCCTCGTCAGTAGGGTGAAATTTTTATTTGGGGTGGTTATGGGTAGTTTGTATCTTAGAAGGGGAGGGAAGATGCTCCCCTGATTATGGTTTATAGTTTTGGTTATTGGTTATTAGTTTTGAAATATCCATTTGGATTTTTGTTATAAAATTGATTTTGTTTGGAACATTGAAGGTATTTGTATGGAAATTGATGGTAATAAATATATTTTGTAAAAAAAAAAAAAAAAAATCTGTTCTTATCAGTTTAATATCTGATACGTCCCCCATCGGGGGACTACATATTAAATGGATTTTTCGAACAGGGAGTCGGAAATGGGGCTTGCTCCGTCCGCTCCACGCATCGACCCGGTATTGCAGTACCTCCGGAACGGTGCAACACTTTCTCCCATTGTCAAGGAAAAAGAAATACACAAAGCTATGTAAAACAGCTAGCAGAAGAAGAGAAGGAATGAAAAAGAAGAATCATCCAAACTGAAACAAGTGCGAAGCCCCCTTCATGGGGGTCCCCCGTTTTCCCGCCATTTTACTTAAAAAAAAAAAAAAAAAATAAAAAAAAACATTGGCCAGGAGAGTGTGTGTGTGTGTGTGTGTGTGTGTGTGTGTGTGTGTGTGTGTGTGTGTGTGTTTTTGAGCCCCCAAAAAAATACAATCACTTCACCAGGATTGTGTGTGTGTGTTTTTGAGCCCCCCAAAAATACAATCACTTCACCAGGATTGTCTATCTATCTATCTGTCTGTCTGTCTGTCTGTCTGTCTGTCTGTCTGTCTGTCTGTCTGTCTGTCTGTCTGTCTGTCTGTCTGTGACTTTTTTACCCACAGCCCTCGAAAACTTGGAAGAGTGGGTTCGGGGACCACCCGCGGGGACCCGGCCTAGAGTGCACCGTGTGTGTCTCCGGGCCCCGACCTCTGACTTCCATACGACTCTGGTTTCTCTTCATTACGCACAAGCCTTTCGCCTTTTTACTAAAGACTTCCGTGGAGAGGAACACTTACGAGTTCAACGTATTTTTGGAAGGGCTTTGCTTTCTGGCAGAGCCCGGTATCTTGTTTCAAGAGAAATTGACAGAGATGACGCCTGAGACTTTTTGCTCAGGCGTTTGACTTGAAGCCGGCTGACCGACCGGCGTATTTTTTCCACTCAAAGTAGTCGCTCGGGCAATTGAGTTCAAGCCCGACGATGACTGGTGTATTTGCCGGGCATTGAACAAATAGTCGCAATAGGATTAAAGAGCTAGTGACCTAACGACGCATTAGCGACTTTTAAAAAAACACACCCGCCTGTCACCAGGGAAGCGTTGGGTGAGGAGGAGCCAACTTTTGCCAAACCGATGAGGTCTGCCGAGGCCCCCGGGGACCCGCGCGGGTGCAGGGGTCAATTTGTGGGTTATCGCTTCTCGGCCTTTTGGCTCAGATCAAGCTTGGTACCGAGGTGCCCCAAAGCCCGCTGAGCCAAAAGGTCGAAGGAAGGCAGGAGGGGAGGAAAGTTTGTTGTTTTTGGTTTTTTGAGACACGGTTGGTGTATTTTGCCGCTCTTTTTCAGTTTTTACTTTTTTGGAGGAAAAGCAGGAGCGGAGGAGAGTGCGCCAAGCTCCCTTGGCGGAGATGACGCAAAATACTAGCAGGGAGGCCAGTCCCTAGGATGGGGCTGGCGAACACGGGTGCGCTTTTCCTGGAGGGATAAGGCGATGGATCCACTGGACAGAGACGTTTTTGGGAGGACTATCCTGATCGGTATCCTTGGGCTGAAGGTGAGGGAAGTGTTCTGCCTACAAGAAAACCCATTGGAGGGTGCATATGATGTGGCATTGCATACGGAGAAAAAGCACGACGAGATTCTCAGAAAGGTGAGAGAAGTGGAAAGGAGAAGCCGATGTCCCATTACGTGGTGACTAGCTTGGCGAGGAGCAATTTCCGAGTGGTTAACGTGAACATTTACAACCCTTACGTTAAGGACGAGGAGGTGAGGGCCTTTCTGGGGAGATACATGGATGGTGTCTCCTCAGGAAGGCACCTCAAAGATTCCCTGGGCTTTTGGACCGGGAGGTAGGGGTTTCCAGGCCCTCCTAAGAGAGGACCCAAATGGATTGGGTGGATACCTCCATCCTCCGGCGATGTTCTCCCTGGGGGCTGACCGGGGACGTTGCATTATGCCCGTCAGCCTCCTTTCTGCAGGCGTTGTGTGGCCTATGGTCATATCCTCGCCTCGTGCGGCACAAAGAAGTGTAGGTATTGTGGATCTACGGAGCACGAGAAGCGAGGGACTGTGACGCGCCGAAGGCATGTCACGGGTGTGGTATGCTAACGCACCTGTGGCGTGAATGCCCGGCGCGTCAGAGGTCATACGCGTCTGCAGCTGGGGGAGCAAGAGCCGGGGATGGGGGTAGAAGGAGGGACCAAGAACAAAGGACTGGAACAGAGGGAGCGGACACACGGGTGGAAGAGGAGGGAGAAAACGGAAGCGGGAGGAGAAAAAGGAAAAGAAGACAACAGCATAGGTGGAAACGGAAGGGCAGAAGGCTAAAGGAGAGCAGGAGGAGGAAGGAGACAGGAGAGTGAAGGGGCCAGAGAAGACGGCTGTGGAGAGGAAGGAGACGGAGAAGGCAACAGAGAGGGAGGAGACTGGGAAGACGGAGGTGGAGAAGAAAGAGACAGAAAGGAAGGAGACTGGGAAGAAGGTGGTGGAGGAGAAAGAGACAGAAAGGAAGGAGACTGGGAAGACGGCGGTGGAGAAGAAAGAGATAGAAAGGAAGGAGACAGGGAAGAAGGTGGTGGAGGAGAAAGAGACAGAAAGGAAGGAGAGGGAAGAAGGTGGTGGAGGAGAAAGAGACAGGAAAAGGAAGGAGACAGGGAAGAAGGTGGTGGAGGAGAAAGAGACAGAAAGGAAGGAGAGAGGGAAGAAGGTAGTGGAGGAGAGACAGAAAGGAAGGAGAGACAGGGAAGAAGGTGGTGGAGGAGAAAGACAGAAAGGAAGGATAGGGAAGAAGGTGGTGGAGAAGAAAGAGACAGAAAGGAAGGAGACAGGGAAGAAGGTGGTGGAGAAGAAAGACACAGAAAGGAGGAGAAAGAGAAGGCAGTGGTGGCGGGACCAGTAGGAGATGGAGTGAAGGAGTGGGGGGACAGTAAAGCGGTGAGATCACGGGTGGAGGAGCTGAGGAGATGGTGGGGGGCTGCCGGACAATATGAATGAAGCGAGGGGGGGGTTGACGGACGAGAAAGGAATGTTCCTGGTTGCGCCCCTCCACCAATAAAGAGACCTAAGAAGGGGGAGCGCCCGGAAAGCAGGAGGAAGAAGGGTGGTAAAAGGGTGGTGGTGAAGGAAGGGCAAGGGGGAGAGGATGCTGGGCCCTCGTGGGCCTCCCTCTTCTTCCTGTTCTTTACACCCCTGGCAGAGCTGGACCTACCAGGCATGGCCAAGGAATGGGGAATGGAGGAAGGAGAAAGTTTCCTGTTTGGGGACATGGGGTGCTCGAGCCGAAGCCCGGAGGAGGGGTGGTGGATTTGAGTGGGGGGGCACAAGACACAGAGTGTGGGTGTGCCGGGTATTGGTGGTGTTTCCAGGGGAGAGGGATGGCGGCCGACGGGGGAGCGTCAGGAGTGGAGAGGGCGTCCCCGTCGGTCGGGATGGGGGTGAGTTTTTCTTTGATTTTTTGGTGTTGGGTTTTGGTTTGTAGATGGGAAGGGAGGAGAAATGCTCCCATGACTTTTGGTTTTTGGGTTTGGTTATTATTGAATAGTTTTGAAATGTTTAATGGAATTTGTGTTTGAATTGATTGATTTGTATAAGATTTTGTTGGGTTTTGAACGTAATAAATATATTTTATAAAAAAAAAAAAATCTGTTCTTATCAGTTTAATATCCGATACGTCCCCCATCGGGGGACTACATATTAAATGGATTTTTCGAACAGGGGAGTCGGAAATGGGGCTTGCTCCGGTCCGCTCCACGCATCGACCGGTATTGCAGTACCTCCGGGAACGGTGCAACACTTTTCTCCCATTGTCAAGGAAAGAAATACACCAAGCTATGTAAAACAGCTAGCAGAAGAAGAGAAGGAATGGAAAAAGAAGAATCATCCAAACTGAAACAAGTGCGAAGCCCCTTCATGGGGTCCCCCGTTTTCCCGCCATTTTACTTAAAAAAAAAAAACATTGGCCAGGAGAGTGTGTGTGTGTGTGTGTGTGTGTGTGTGTGTGTGTGTGTGTGTGTGTGTGTGTTTTTGAGCCCCCAAAAAATACAATCACTTCACCAGGATTGTGTGTGTGTGTGTGTTTTTGAGCCCCCCCAAAAATACAATCACTTCACCAGGATTGTCTATCTATCTATTGTCTGTCTGTCTGTCTGTCTGTCTGTCTGTCTGTCTGTCTGTCTGTCTGTCTGTCTGTCTGTCTGTCTGTCTGTCTGTCTGTGACTTTTTACCCACAGCCCTCGAAAACTTGGAAGAGTGGGTTCGGGGACCACCCGCGGGGACCCGGCCTAGAGTGCACCGTGTGTGTCTCGGGGCCCCCGACCTCTGACTTCCATACGACTCTGGTTTCTCTTCATTACGCACAAGCCTTTCGCCTTTTACTAAAGACTTCCGTGGAGAGGAACACTTACGAGTTCAACGTATTTTTGGAAGGGCTTTGCTTCTGGCAGAGCCCGGTATCTTGTTTCAAGAGAAATTGACAGAGATGGCGCCTGAGACTTTTGCTCAGGCGTTTGACTTGAAGCCGGCTGACCGACCGGCGTATTTTTTTCCACTCAAAGTAGTCGCTCGGGCAATTGAGTTCAAGCCCGACGATGACCGGTGTATTTGCCGGGCATTGAACAAATAGTCGCAATAGGATTAAAGAGCTAGTGACCTAACGACGCATTAGCGACTTTTAAAAAAACACACCCGCCTGTCACCAGGGAAGCGTTGGGTGAGGAGGAGCCAACTTTTGCCAAACCGATGAGGTCTGCCGAGGCCCCCGGGGTAACCAGCGGGTGCAGGGGTCAATTTGTGGGTTATCGCTTCTCGGCCTTTTGGCTCAGATCAAGCTTGGTACCGAGGTGCCCCAGAGCTCGCTGAGTCAAAAGGTCGGAGATAGGAGGAGCGATAGGTTTTTGTGTGAGACAGGGTTCTTTTTGCCAAGGCGTTTTTTGTGTTTTCCAGAGGCTTCCATTTGGAGAGCTGGTTTTTTCCTTGTTTGGACGTGTGTTTTTTTTCCTTTTGGAAATGGCACGATACCATTTATAACAAGTCGGTACCAGGAATTGGATTGTCCAATACTGTGAGATTCGCATGGAGGGACAAAGAAATGGAGCCATTTGGAAGAGAGAAGTTCGGAAGGACCATATTGATGGGGATATTGGAACTGGAGGTAAAGGATGTTTTATGCTTCCAAGATAATCCAATTGAGGGGGGCTTTTGATGTGACTTTTTATAGTGAAGGGAAGCATGAAGAAATTTTGATGAAGACAAAAGAAGGGGTAAGGCATTTCCCATGTGCCATTATGAAGTGACCAACTTGGCGAGAAGTAGTTTTCGATTGGTAACTGTGACCATGTACAATCCCCATGTGACTGACGAAGAGGCAGGTGAGGGCCTTTCTGGGGCGATACATGGACAATGTTTTCTCAGCGAGACGCCTCAGGGACTCCCTGGGATTCTGAACGGGAGGAGAGGGTTCCAGGCCCTTCTCAGGGGAGGACCCAAGGGGATTGGGTGGGTTCCCACATCCCCGGCGATGTTCTCCCTGGGGGCTGACAGGGGACGTTACATTATGCCCGTCAGCCTCCATTTTGCAGGCGCTGTATGGCCTATGGTCATACCCTTGCCTCGTGTAGTACAAGGATTTGCAGGTTCTGTGGGTCGGCGGTCACGAGGCAAGGGATTGTGACGAGCCAAAGGCTTGCCACGGGTGTGGCTCGGTTACACACCTGTGGCGGAGTTGCCCGGCTCGTCACGGGTCATACGCCGTCTGCAGCTGGAGGGGAGCAGGTGCGGGGGATGTGGGGAAGTAGAGGAAGAGGAGCGGACATGGGATCTGGAACAGGAACATCACGAAAAGAGGAGGAAAAAGGTGTCGGGAGGAGCGGTGGAAGGAGAGGAGGAGCAGGTGGAAAAGGTGCTGGGAGGAGAGGGAGAGGTTGAAGGAGAGGAGGAGCAGGTGGAGAAGGTGCTGGGAGGAGAGGGAGAGGGTTGAAGGAGAAGAGGAGCAGGCAGAGGACGGACACAGGATTGTGAAGAGTCAAGAAAGGACAACAACGGAGAAACAGATGACTGAGAAGGCATTGGAGGTGGAACCAGAAGGAGAGGGGTAAGAGTGGGGGACAGTGATGTATCGTCTGCCCGGGTGGAGGAGAGATGAGAGGGTTGGTGGAGGGGCTGGCGAGGGGGGTAGAGTTACATCGGTTTCTCCTCCAAACAGGAGGACGAGGGAGGAAGGGGCGCTTTGACAACAGGGGAGAGGGGTGGTAAAGGGGGGGAGGCTAAACAGGGAGCTGGTGGGGGGGGATAGGTTTTCTCCTTACCGGGTCTCCCCGAGAAGGAAGATAAGGGTGGAAAAGCTGGAGGTGGGGAGGGAGAAGGTTCGGGGCCCTGGGTGGCCCCCTCTTCTACCTACTATTGTACCCTTGTCTGAGATAGACCTTCCAGGGATGGCCCAGGGTTGGGCAAGGGAGGGGGACCAAGTTTCCTGTTTGGGGTGCGGGGTCCCTCGGTCAAGAGCCCAGAGAGAAGCAGGGTGGTGGATTTTGGAGTAAAGCACATGATGCGGGGTGTGCAGGTGCCGGGTGCGGTCCTGCATCTAAGGGTGAGGGGTATGGTGGTTGAAGGGGGAGAAGAAGTCCTCGTCAGTAGGGTGAAATTTTTATTTGGGGTGGTTATGGGTAGTTTGTATCTTAGAAGGGGAGGGAAGATGCTCCCCTGATTATTGTTTATAGTTTTGGTTATTGGTTATTAGTTTTGAAATATCCATTTGGATTTTTGTTATAAAATTGATTTTGTTTGGAACATTGAAGGTATTTGTATGGAAATTGATGGTAATAAATATATATTTTGTAAAAAAAAAATCTGTCTTATCAGTTTAATATCTGATATCCCCCATCGGGGGACTACATATTAAATGGTTTTTCGAACAGGAGTCGGAAATGGGGCTTCTCGTCCGCTCCACGCATCGACCCGGTATTGCAGTACCTCCGGGAACGGTGCAACACTTTTCTCCCATTGTCAAGGAAAAGAAATACACCAAGCTATGTAAAACAGCTAGCAGAAGAAGAGAAGGAATGGAAAAGAAGAATCATCCAAACTGAAACAAGTGCGAAGCCCCTTCATGGGGGTCCCCCGTTTTCCCGCCATTTTACTTAAAAAAAAAAATTACAAAAAAAAACATTGGCCAGGAGTTTGTGTGTGTGTGTGTGTGTGTGTGTGTGTGTGTGTGTGTGTGTGTGTGTGTGTGTTTTGGGCCCCCCAAAAAATACAATCACTTCACCAGGATTGTGTGTGTGTGTGTGTTTTGAGCCCCCCAAAAAATACAATCACTTCACCAGGATTGTCTATCTATCTATCTGTCTGTCTGTCTGTCTGTCTGTCTGTCTGTCTGTCTGTCTGTCTGTCTGTCTGTCTGTCTGTCTGTCTGTCTGTGACTTTTTACCCACAGCCCTCGAAAACTTGGAAGAGTGGGTTCGGGGGACCACCAGGGGGACCCGGCCTAGAGTGCACCGTGTGTGTCTCGGGCCCCGACCTCTGACTTCCATACGACTCTGGTTTCTCTTCATTACGCACAAGCCTTTCGCCTTTTACTAAAGACTTCCGTGGAGAGGAACACTTACGAGTTCAACGTATTTTTGGAAGGGCTTTGCTTCTGGCAGAGCCCGGATATCTTGTTTCAAGAGAAATTGACAGAGATGACGCCGAGACTTTTTGCTCAGGCGTTTGACTTGAAGCCGGCTGACCGACCGGCGTATTTTTCCACTCAAAGTAGTCGCTCGGAATTGAGTTCAAGCCCGACGATGACTGGTGTATTTGCCGGGCATTGAACAAATAGTCGCAATAGGATTAAAGAGCTAGTGACCTAACGACGCATTAGCGACTTTTAAAAAAAAACACACCCGCCTGTCACCAGGGAAGCGTTGGGTGAGGAGGAGCCAACTTTTGCCAAACCGATGAGGTCTGCCGGGGCCCCCGGGGGCCCGGCGGGTGCAGGGATCAATTTGTGGGTTATCGCTTCCGGCCTTTTGGCTCAGATCAAGCTTGGTACCGGGGTGCCCCCAAAGCCCGCTGAGCCAGAAGGTCGAAGGAAGGCAGGAGGGAGGAAAATTTTATTTTGGTTTTTTTTGGCGGAATCGGAGTTTCGGATTTCTTTTTTCTTTGGCTTCTTGTATAAGAGAGCATTTTTGTTGGAAGAGATGGAGCAGCAAAAGCCAATCAGGCAGGTTCCAGGGGATTGGCTTGGCCAACACCGTGAGGTTTGCCTGGACGGACAAGGAGACGGAGCCATGGGGACGAGATACGTTTGGGAGAAATATCCTGATGGGCTACCTGAATCTACAGGTTAAAGATGTTCTATGCCTTCAGGGGAACCCGATGGAGAAGGCATATGATGTGACGTTTCATGTGGAGGAGAAGCATGACGATATTATGAAGAAGGTGAGGAAGGGAAAGGAGCAAGACCCCAGTGCCATTACGAGGTGACCAGCCTGTGAAGGAACAATTTCAGGGTGGTCACCGTCACCATGTACAATCCCCATGTAAAGGATGAGGAGGTGAGGGCCTTTCTGGGGAGATACGTGGAAAACGTCTCCTCAGCGAGGCACCTCAGGGACTCCCTGGGATTCTGGAACGGGAGGAGAGGGTTCCAGGTCCTTCTCAGGGAGGACCCGAAGGGTTTAGGTGAGCTACCTCCATCCCCCGGCGATGTTCTCCCTGGGGGCTGACAGGGGGACATTATTCTATGCCCCCGTCAGCCTCCCTTTCTGCAGGCGTTGTATGGCCTATGGTCATATCCTGGCCTGCGTGCAACACCAGAAAATGCAAGTTCTGTGGGTCGGGAGAGCACGAGGCCAAGGATTGTGACGAGCCCAAGGCTTGCCACGGGTGTGGCTCACAGCACACCTGTGGCGTGAGTGCCCGGCTCGTCAGAGGTCGTGGCGTCTGCGGCTGGAGGAGAACGGGGGGATGGGGGGAGAAAGGAAAGTAAGGGCCTGGATGAAGGTAATGGCACAGGGGAAAAGACTGCACGGAAGGAGAAGGACGGGAGGAAGGAGGCTGAAACAGAAGGAGAGGGGGGAAGGAGGCGGAAGGAACAGAGAAGAAGGAGGCTGGGGCAGTGGCGAGAGAGGAGGTGGAGGAGGAACGGTGCGGAAATGGAAGGAGAGCTGAGCGGGACCAGAAGAAGGACCGGAGGAGGAAGAAGGAGTGAAGGAGTGGGGGGACAGCTTGTCGAGCGCCCTTGTTGAAGAGATGCGGGGGAATGGTGGAGGAGATAGGGGGAAGAGGGGTGGTGTCTCCCGCACCTCCAACACCAAAGAAGAAAGGGAAGAGGAGGGTGTGCTTGACAGGCTGTAGAGGGAGGGGGGTGTGGGGGGAGGGGGTGGCCAAGCGTGTGATGGGGGAAAGAAGAACGCCTTGTCCTCGTTATTTTTATCAGCCCCTCAACAGCTGGTGGAGGGTGACTCCCAGGGCGTGGCGCTGGGCTGGGGGTCTGAGGGGGATCTCAACTCCCTGCTTGGGGGGAGATGGGGTCCCCTGCTCTCGACCTCAGTCCAGCAGCCTACGGGAGACAGAAACGGAGGGTGTTGGTGGGGAACCCAGGATGCAGGGCACTCCAAGGGGCCTAACACCATCCCTGCATCCTGGGTTGGAGAGATGGAGGAGGACGGGGGACGTCAGGAGAGGAGAGGACGTCCCCGGCCGGATGAGACGAGGCAGGGAGCATCGGGTGAGTCTCCCTGTTTTTTGGTTAATTTGGGTTTTCATTTCATTGATGTGGTTTTATAATTAATTTTTTAAATGACATTTTCTGTTAATATTTTTAGTTTAAATGTAAGGGGTTTGAGGGATTTTGTTAAGAGGAGGGCGGTTTTTAGTTTTTTGGAAGGGGTGGGTTTTGATGTTTGTTTTGTACAGGAGGTTCACCTGAGGGGATGGAGGGATGTCATCAGGTTTAGTAGGGAGTGGGATAAGGGGGAATCAATTTGGGGTATAGGTGGGGTTCACTCTACGGGGGTGGGTATTTTGTTTGGGAATAGGGGAGGTTAGAGTAGAGAGCACTTTTGTTGTAATGCAGGGGAGGGTGTTGGGGTGGATGCTCACTTTTAGGATAGTAGGTATAGGTTAGTGGTGGTGTATGGGCCACAGGTGCGGCGTTGACAGGGGGGAGATGGTGGACTGTCTGGCGCCCCTGTGTGTTCGGCGCACAAATAGGCACTTGGTGATAGGTGGGGATTTTAACATAGATTTAGGGTTAGCGGGGGGATAGTAGTGCAGGCGCCATCACCGGGCTTATGGCTTCCGCCATGGTCTGGTTGATGGAGGCCTGCACACTACTCCGACAATGGCGGGTCCCACATGGCGCAACTCCCGGGGGGTTGCGCGGAGGCTCCAACTATATTTTTCTATCTAGGTCTTTGGGCCAGTTGTCTCTGAGCGGCTGTTGCCTGTGTTCTTCTCAGATCACGACGGGTGCTCCTGCAGGTGGGGCCGCCAGTCTGCCTCTTCGGGTAGGGGGTACTGGAAATTAGATCGGGATGTGCTGGAGGAGCAAGCTTTCGTTGACACCTTTTTGGTTTCTTTTCCGGGGCTTGAAGGCCTCCGGTCCAATGTGCGAGGGGTGTTGGAGTGGTGGGATTTAGTTAAGGTGGATTAGGGCTTTATAATAGGATATTGTAAGAGGAAAAAGGGAGGAAAGGAGGGAGGTGGATCGTATCCAAAGGTTGCTCGAACTCAGTACGAGGCAGGCAACCTCGGCGGGTCGATTGACTGGGAGAGATCCACTGACCTGAAGGCGCAGCTCAGGGAGCTGCAGGAGCGGAAGGCTCGAGCTTTCCTGGAGCGTGCCAGTAATGGCTTTTTAGAACATAATGAGACTTGTTCCTCTATGTTCTTTAAGTCGGTTAGGGCCAGACAGAGTAGGAAGATAATGCATGGGGTGAGGAAAGAAGATGGTAGCATAGTTAGAACCGGAGGAAATGGTCAGGGTAACAACTGATCATTTCCTGAGGTTTATTAAAGAGAGGGTAATAGATGTAGAGCAGGGAAATGTGTTTTTAGAACACTTGTCCCGGCGATTGCCGGAGGACAATAGGAAATGTGATGGAGGCTCAGATCTCCCTCGAGGAGGTTGAGAGTGCTCTCAGGAGGATGGGAAAAGGAAGGTGCCTGGGATGGATGGGTTGCCGGCCGAGTTTTACCTCAAGTTTTAGGTATACTTGGACCAGTGGTCCCTCTCAAGTCTTGAAGGCCATCCTTAGAGACGGGGTCCGGGGATCAATGGCGGTCGGTGTGCTGTCACTTCTTTATAAGAAGGGGGCAACTGACCTTGGCAACTGGCGGCCGTTGACCATGCTGTGCGAAGATTAAGGCCACTTGCAAAGGTTTTAGCACGCCGGTTACGACAGCCCTTCCCTACGTCGTCCATGAGGATCAGACGTCAAGGGGTAGAGGGTCGCTTCGAATCAGATGGAACCCAGTTGATCAGGACTCCATCGCTTGGGTGGAAGATAGGGGCTGCTTTAATGGTAGCAGCGCCGGATCAGGCGAAAGCCTTTGATCGCGTGAATAGATCTTTCTATTCAGGTGTTAGGTAGATTAGGATTTGGGGAGAAGCTTATAGGATGGATCCGTACATTATATGTCGGAGCGGGAAATGTCGAAGTTACGCGAACAGGTCACTTAGGTGACGTTTTGACCCTTTTCGTCTGTGGGTTTTCGGGCAGGGATGCCCGCTCTCGGCTCTCCTCTTCTCGCCTCTGTACATGGAGCTCTCTGGGGCCTGCTAATAGGCCAGACTACAGGGGTGGAGGGCTTGCTTATCCCTGGAAGTGGCGGTCTCCGTGTCAAGTTGACATTACACAGTACGCGCCGACGACACACATCCTTGCTGCTTTGCAAGGACTCGCGGCTTGACAAGATCCCTTGCCATTATTGGACTACCCGAAGGAGCCGCGTGTGAACCAATGCGCGAAGTCTCCGGTAAATTTTTCGAAAGATGGAGTGGTAGGACGGATGTGTGCCCGGAGGGTTATCTTTGTAACGGGGCCCCTGAGGGGTTTCGGGTCCACTTTGAGTCCCTCCGCTCAGCCAGACGCGAACTGGGAACATGGGCATCGTAGTGGCAAGCAGTGGAGGAAGCTAGCTGTATGTGGGAGGGCTTGTGGTCTTTGTCCTTTTTAGGCAAGGTCCTGGTTCTCAAGGTGGATGTACTCCCATTTTTTGTATTTGGCGTATATATACCCATTGTCGGCTTGACTGAGGAGGCCTCTAGTGAGGCTAGTGTTTCAGTTCATGTGGGGTGGCAGGTACGAGTGGGTCGCAGGGCACGCACATGATCTTGTCCCATCGGGAAGGGAGTGTAGGGGGCTACCACATCTCCCTCAAGCTGGACGCAATTTTGTTCTTCTGTTAGGAGCTTGCTCAGGCCGGGTACTACACTCCGGTCCGGGTTACCTCCCAAGGGTGTTCTTCTCGGATTGGGGCTGAGAAGCGTGCACGGTGTGGTTACACGGGTCCTCGGGCTGAACAGCTGTGCGTAAGGCACTTTCGGGCCATGCGTTGCTGCGGTTGGCGTGCGCCCCTCCCGAGGCTGAAGGCCCGAGTAGGTTTAGGATCACAGGCACCTGCACGAGGAGGTTAGACGGGCAGCCGTCCGGCACCTGTAGTGGGCATCCCGGCGGCGGTCTGGGAGGGAGGTGCAGGCGCGGCCTGGCCAACAGGCTCAAGGACCTGAATCTGGTTGGAGCCTCCACAAGCGTTTGCTGGGTGCGCTCCACCATAACCGATAGCTTGGCGCGATCCCCCACCTGCCCAAGACCTTCTTGTGGCAGGAAGGAGACTCAGCGCTATGTTTAAGGGACTGTGCCATTGCCGGAGTAGTATGGGCAAAGGCACGGTGTTGTTAGAAGGGTAGAGGTGATTTTGTATTGACGTGGGCTAGTTAGAGAGAGGTGTAGGGAGAGCGAGGGCACTTGATAGGGATAGAAGTTCTGGCTTTCAAGAGCCTCTTTTAAGCGAGGGGCTGTGGGTTTAGCAGAACATTATCAAGACAGGGAGAGGATTGGGGGTGGAAGGAATAGGTGAGGAGGGTGGAAGGAGATTTGAGGGGGAGGATGAAGAGGGAGGAGACGGGGCGGGCAGCACGCTGCCCGGGAGAGATGGAAGGGGGATTAGGGCTTATTTAGACTAGGGACGGGAAGATAGGAAAGTTAGTGTTTAGGATGACGGGAGTATTGGATGCCCTCTGAGTTTTGTTTTGGGGTTTTTTGGTTTGTTTTAGTAACTAAAATACCATTATTTGAGTTTGAAGGAATATATGATTTTGTAAAGTATGAATGGTATTGAACGTAATAAATTATTTTTTCTAAAAAAAAAAAAAAATCTGTTCTTATCAGTTTAATCTGATACTGTCCCCATCGGGGGACTATATATTAAATGGATTTTTCGAACAGGGGAATCGGAAATGGGGCTTGTTCTGTCGCTCTACGCATCGACCCGGTATTGCAGTACTCCGGAAACGGTGCAACACTTTTCTCCTACTTGTCAAGGAAAAAGAAATACACCAAGCTATGTAAAACAGCTAGCAGAAGAAGAGAAGGAATGAAAAAGAAGAATCATCCAAACTGGAAACGAAGTGCGAAGCCCCCTTCACGGGGGTCCCCTGTTTTCCGGCCATTTTACTTAAAAAAAAAAAAAAAAAAAAAATATAAAAAAAAACATTGGCCAGGAGAGTGTGTGTGTGTGTGTGTGTGTGTGTGTGTGTGTGTGTGTGTGTGTGTTTTGAGCCCCCCAAAAAAATACAATCACTTCACTCAGGATTGTGTGTGTGTGTGTGTTTTTGAGCTAAAAAAATACAATCACTTCACCAGGATTTGTCTATCCATCTATCTGTCTGTCTGTCTGTTGTCTGTCTGTCTGTCTGTCTGTCTGTCTGTCTGTCTGTCTGTCTGTCTGTCTGTCTGTGACTTTTTACCCACAGCCCCCAAAACTTGGAAGAGTGGGTTCGGGGACCACCCGCGGGGACCCGCCTAGAGTGCACCGTGTGTTCTCGGTCCCCACCCAATTCTGACTTCCATACGACTCCTGGTTTCTCTTCATTACGCACAAGCCTTTCGCCTTTTACCAAAGACTTCCGTGGAGAGGAACACTTACGAAGTTCAACGTATTTTTGGAAGGGCTTTGCTTTGGCAGAGCCCGCTATCTTGTTTCAAGAGAAATTGACAGAGATGATCAGCCGTAGACTTTTGCTCAGGCGTTTGACTTGAAGCCGGCTTTGGACCGAACGGCTTATTTTTCTCCACTCAGAGTCGTCATAATTGAGTTCAAGCCCGACGATGACTGGTGTATTTGCCGGGCATTGAACAAATAGTCGCAATAGGATTAAAGAGCTAGTGACCTCAACGACGCATTAGCGACTTCTTAAAAAAAACACACCCGCCTGTCACCAGGGAAGCGCTCAGAAGAGGAGGAGCCAATTCGCCAAACCGATGAGGACTGCCGTAGGCCCCCGCCCGAGCGGGTGCAGGGCCGATCATGGTTATCGCTTTCGGGCTTTTGGCTCAGATAGCTTGGTACCGAGGGCCCCAGAGCCTCGCTTGAGTCAAAAGGTCGGAGATAGGAGGGCGATAGGTTTTTGGGTGTGGGGTTCTTTTGCTATGCTTTTTTGTAAGCTTTCCAGAGGCTTCCATTTGAGAGTCATTGGTTTTTTCCTTGTTTGGACGGTGTTTTTTTTCCTTTTGGAAATGGCACGTACTCATTTATAACAAGTCGGTACCAGAATTGGATTGTCCAATACCGTTAGATTGAGATGTAGTGGACAAAGAAATGGGAGCCATTTGGAAGAGAGAAGTTCGAAGGACCATGGTGATGGGGATATTGGAACTGAGGTAAAGGATGTTTTATGCTTCCAAGATGCAATCCAATTGAGGGGGGGCTTTGGATGACTTTTATAGTGAAGGGTAGGAAGAAATTTTGATGAAGACAAAAGAAGGGAGTAAGGCATTTCCCATGTGCCATTATGAAGTGACCAACCTGAAGCGAGAAGTAGTTTTCGATTGGTAACTGTGACCGCGTACAATCCCCATGTGGACTGGACTAAGAGGCGAGGCACCTTCTGGGGCGATACATGGTCAATGCTTCTCAGCGTAGGCGCCTCATAGGGACTCCCTGGGATTGAACGGGAGGAGAGGGTTTCAGCCCCTTCTCAGGAGGACCCAAGGGGATTGGGTGGCTTAAGCATCCCCCGGCGATGTTCTCCTGGGGGCTGACAGGGGGACGCTTAGCATTATGCTCGTCAGCCTTTATTTTGCAGGCGCTGTAGCGGCCTAGGAGGTCACACCTCTTGCCTCGTGTAGTACAAGGATTTGCAGGTTCTGTGGGTCGACGTCACGCAGGCAAGGGATTGTGACGAGCCAAAGGCTTCCCATACGGGTGTGTGGTCGACTTACACACCTGTGGGCGGAGCTGTTCCGGCTCGCTCACGGGTCACAATGCGGGTCTGCAGCTGGAGGGGGGAGCAGGTGCGTGGGGATGTGGGAAGTAGAGGAAGGAGGAGCTGGACATGGGATCTGGAACAGGAACATCACTGGGGAAAAGAGTGGAGGAAAAGGTGTCGGGAGGAGCGGTAGGGAAGCTGAGAGGAGGAGCAGGTGGAAAAGGTGCTGGAAGGAGAGGGAGGGTTGAAGGAGAGGAGGAGCAGGTGGAGAAGGGGAAGCTAGGAGGAGAGGGAGAGGTTGGAAGGAGAAGAGGAGCAGGCAGAGGGACGGACACACAGGATTGTGAAGAGTCAAGAAAGGACAACAAACGAGAAACAGATGACTGAGAAGGCATTGGAGGTGGAAACCCAGAAGGAGAGGGGGTAAAGAGTGGGGGACAGTGATGAATCGCCTGCCCGGGTGGAGGAGAGATGAGGGGGCTGGTGGAGGGGCTGAGCAGGGGGGGTAGAGTTACATCGGGCTTCTCCTCCAAACAGGAGGACGAGAGGAGGAAGGCGCGCTTTGACAACAGGGGGAGAGGGGTGGTAAAGGGGGGAGGCTAAACAGGAGCTGGTGGGGGGATATTTTCTCCCTACCGCCATCAAGTGTCTCCCGAGAAGGAAGATAAGTGGTGGAAAGCTGCTGAGGTGGGGAGGGAGAAGGTGGCCAACTCTTCACCTATCATACTATTGTACCCTTTGTCTGAGATAGACCTTCCAGGGATGGCCCAGGTTGGGCGTAAAGGGAGGGGGATCTAGCTTCCTGTTTGGGGTAAGAGGGTCCTCGGTCAAGAGCCCAGAGAGAAGCAGGGTGGTGGATTTTGGAGCAAAGCTATGATGCGGGTTGCAGGTGCCGGTGCCGGTCCTGCATCTAAGGGTGAGGGTATGGTGGCTGAAGGGGGGGGAGAAGAAGTCCCTGGTCAGTAGGGGTGAAATTTTTTATTTGGGGGTGGTTGTGGCCATGTTTGTATCTAGAAGGGGAGGGAAGATGTCTGATTTGTTTATAGTTTTGGTTATTGGTTATTAGTTTTGAAATATCCATTTGGATTTTGTTATAAAATTGATTTTGTTTGGAACATTGAAGGTATTTGTATGGAAATTGATGGTAATAAATATATATTTTGTAAAAAAAATCTGTTAATGTTTAATATCCGATACCGCCCCATCGGGGACTCATATTAAATGGATTTTTCAACAGGAGTCGAAATGGGCTTGCTCCGTCCGCTTCCACGATCGACCCGGTATTGCAGTGCCTCGGAACGGTGCAACACTTTTCTCCCATTGTCAAGGAAAAAGAAATACACCAAGCTATGTAAAACAGCTACAGAAGAAGAGAAGGAATGAGATTATCCAAATGAAATAAGTGCTGAAGCCCTTCATGGGGGTCCCGTTTTCTCTTTACCATTTTACTTAAAAAAATAAAAAAATAAAAAAACATTGGCCAGGAGAGTGTGTGTGTGTGTGTGTGTGTGTGTGTGTGTGTGTGTGTGGTTTTGAGCCCCCCCAAAAAATACAATCACTTCACCAGGATTGTGTGTGTGTGTGTGTTTTGAGCCTCCCCAAAAAAATAAATACAACGCTTCACCAGGATTGTCTATTCTATATCTATCTGTCTGTTCGTCTGTCTGTCTGTCTGTCTGTCTGTCTGTCTGTCTGTCTGTCTGTTCGTCTGTCTGTCTGTCTGTGACTTTTACCCACAGCCCTCGAAAACTTGAAGAGTGGGTTCGGGGACCACCCGCGGGACCCGCCTAGAGTGCACCGTGGTGTGTCTCGGGCTCCCGACCCTGACCTCCATACGACTCTGGTTTCTCTTTCATTACAAATTGCCTTTCGCCTTTAACTAAAGACTTCCGTGGAGAGAAACAATTTAATGCGAGTTCAACGTATTTTTGGAAGTGCTGGCTTTTGCTTCGGCAGAGCCCGCATCTTGTTTCAAGAGAAATTGACAGAGATGACGCCGAGACTTTTTGCTCAGGCGCTTGACTTGAAGCCGGCTGACCGACCGGCGTTTATTTTTCCACTCAAAGTAGTCGTCAGCAATTGGAGTTCAAGCCCGACTTGATGACTGGTGTATTTGCCGGGCATTGAACAAATAGCCTCCACAGGGGATTAAAGAGCTAGTGACCCAACGACGCACGTGATTAGCCGACTTTGAAAAAAAAACACACCCGCCTGTCACCAGGGAAGCGTTGGGTGAGATAGCCAACTTTTGCCAAACCGGATGAGGTCCGCCGAGGCCCCCGGGGAAGCGGGTGCAGGGGTCAATTCGCAGGGTTATCGTTGTCGGCCTTTTGGCTCTGTCGAGCTGCCGGTACCGGAGGTGCCCCAAAGCCCGCTTGAGCCAAAAAGGTCGGGAAGGTTAAAGGCAGGAGGGAGGAAAAATTGATGCTTTGGTATTTGATTCACGGTTGGTTTATTTTGCGGCCCTTTTTCAGTTTTTCTTTTTGGAAGAAAGCCGGCGTAGGCTGAAAGCGCCAACTTTTTTTGCGGAGTGGCGAGGTTTTACATACGGAGGCCAGTCCCCAGGATGGGGCTGGCGAATACGGTGCGGGTTTGCCTGGAAGGATAAGGCGACGGAGCCAATTGGCATAGAGATGAGTTTTGGGAGGACCACTTTGATTGAGATCCTTGGACTGACGGTGGAGGATGTGTTCTGCCTCCAAGACAACCCTTTGAGGGGGGGCATACGATGTGTGGCGCCACACACTGAAGTGAAGCACGTATGACGTCTCAGAAGGGAAGGCGAGAGAAGTGCAAAGCAGAGAGGCCGGTGTCTCTATTACCTGGTGACCAGCTTGGCGAAGAGGTAATTTCCCCAGGCTTGTGAATGTGAAGATTACAACCCTTACGTGAAGGATTTAGAGGAGGCGAGGGCCTTTCTGGGAGATACATGGATAGTGTCTCCTTCAGGAAGGCACCTCAAGGATTCTTTGGGTTTTTGGACCGGGAGGAGGGGTTTCCCAGGCCCCCCTAAGAGGACCCAAAAGGATTGGGTGGATACTCCATCCCTCCGGCGACGGTCTCTTGGGTTGACAGGGGACGCTGCATTATGCCCGCCAGCCTCCGTATCTCGCAGGCGTATTGCTGGCTGGCCCACGGCGCACGCGCCCTCGCCAGCATAAAGAAGCGCAGGTTGTGGATCTGCAGAGCACGAGGCGAGGGACGGACGCGTACCGGGCGGCATGTCACAGGTGTGGCATGCTGACGCACCTGTGGCGTGAATGCCCGGGGCGCGGCGAAGGGTCACACGGCGTCTGCAGCTGGGGGGAAACGTAGAGCCGGGATGGGGGGTAGAAGGAGGGACCAAGAACTGAGTACTGGAACAGAGGGGAGCGGACACACGGGTGGAAGAGGAGGAGCAAACGGAAGGGGAGGAGAAAAGGAAAAAGAAGACAACAGCATAGTGGAAACGGAAGGGGCAGGAGGTTGAAGGAGGAGCAGGAGGAGGAAGGAGAACAGGAGAGTGAAGGGGCCAGAGAAGACGCCCATGGAGAGGAAGGGAGCTGGAGAAGGCAACACAGAGGGGAGGAGATCTGGGAAGACGTGCGGTGGAGAAGAAAGAGACAGAAAGGAAGGAGATAGGGAAGACGGCGGTGGAGAAGAAAGAGCAGAAAGGGAGGAGACAGGGAAGAAGGTGGTGGAGAAGAAAGAGACAGAAAGGAAGGAGACAGGGAAGGTGGTGGAGAAGGGAAAAGACAGAAAGGAAGTGAGATAGGGAAGAAGTGGTGGAGAAGAAAGAGACAGGAAAAGAAGGAGACAGGGAAGAAGGTGGTGGAGAATATAAGAGAGAAAGGAAGGAGACAGGGAAGAAGGTAATAGGAGAAGAAAGAGACAGAAAGAAGGAGATAGGGAAGAAGGTGGTGGTACACGGAAAAGACAGAAAGGGAGGAGACAGAGGAAGGTAGTTGGACCAGTAGAGAAGGAGTGAAGGAGTGGGGGACAGTAAAGAGGTGAAATCACGGGTGGAGGTGGAGAAGGAGGCAAGCTTATGAAAAACTTTTTGCCTTTTACCCCACCAAAACAAGAGGTCGAAAAGAGGGGAGCGCTCAAGGAGGATGGGTGGTAAAAAGAGGGAGGGGGGGCAGATCAGGTGGAGGGAGGGGGAGGCTTGCAGGGCCCTCTTGGGTTCCCTCTTCCTTCACCTTTACACCCCTGTTCGAGCTTCTTTCGACCTGGCAGGGGCATGGCCCAGGATTGGGCGATGGAGGGAGGCTTAAGCTCCCTGTTTGGGCTCGTGGGGTCCCCGGGCCGGAGTCTGGAGGAGGGCAGGGTGGCAGACCTAAGTGTGGGGTACGGGACGAGGGTGAGCGTGTGTCGGGCGCTGTTACCGTCCAGGGGAGTAGGGGAGGCGGCATACGACGGGGAGCCGCCAGAGTGGAGAAGGCGTCCAGCCGCGGTCGGGATGGGGGTGAGCTTTTCTTTGATTTTTTGGTGTAGGTTTTGGTTTGCAAGAAGGGAAGGGGAGGGTAAAATCGCTCTTATGGACTTTTGGTTTTTGGGTTTGGTTATTATTGAATAGTTTTGAAATGTTTAATGGAATTTGTGTTTGGAAATTCGATTGATTGTAGTAAGATTTTTGTTGGGTTTTTGAAACGTAAACAAATATATGCTTATAAAAAAATCTGTTCTTATCAGTTTAATATTCGATACCGCCCCCATCGGGGTACTATATATTAAATGGATTTTTCGAACAGGGATTCGGAAATGGCTTGCTCGGGCCGCGCACGCACGACCCGGTATTGCAGTACCTCCGGGAACGGGTGCAACACTTTTCTCCCATTGTCAAGGAAAAAGAAATACACCAAGCTATGTAAAACAGCTAGTGAAGAAGAGAAGGAATGGAAAAAGAAGAATCATCCAAACTGAAACAGTGCGAAGCCCCTGGGTCTGTCTTTCCCGCCATTTTACTTAAAAATAAAAAAAAATAAAAATTAAAAAAACATTGGCATGTGAGAGTGTGTGTGTGTGTGTGTGTGTGTGTGTGTGTGTGTGTGTGTGTGTGTTTTTGAGCTAAAAAAATACAATCACTTCACTCTAGGATTGTGTGTGTGTGTGTGTTTTTTGAGCCCCCCCAAAAAATACAATCACTTCTACCAGGATTGTCCATTCTATTCGTCTGTCTGTCTGTCTGTCTGTCTGTCTGTCTGTCTGTCTTGTCTGTCTGTCTGTCTGTCAGGACTTTTAACGCACAGCCCCCGAAAACTTGGAAGAGTGGGTTCGGGGACCCGAGGGGACCCGGCCTAGAGTGCACCGTGTGTGTCTCGGGCCCCGACCTCTGACTTCCAGTACGACTCTTCTGGTTTCTCTTCTGCCACGCACAAGCCCGCTTTACTAAAGACTTCCGTGGGAGAAACACTTACTGAAGTTCAATCGTGATTTTTGGAAGGGTTTCGTTGGGCAGAGCCCGCATCTTGTTTCAAGCGAAATTGACAGAGATGACGCCGAGACTTTTTGCTCAGGCGTTTGACTGGAAGCTTTTTCCGCTGGACCGACCGGGCGTATTTTTTCCACTCAAAGTAGTCGCGAGCACTGGAGTTCAAGCCCCACGTACGACTGGTGTATTTGCCGGGCATTGGAACAAATAGTCCAATAGGATTAAAGAGCTAGTGACCCAAACGCATTAGCGACTCTTAAAAAAAAAACACACCCGCCTGTCACCAGGGAAGCGCTGGGGTGAGGAGGAGCCAACTTTTGCCAAACCGATGAGGTCCGCCGAGGCTCCCTGCACCCGGCGGGTGCAGGCGTCAACGTGTGGGTTATCGCTCGGCCTTTTGGCTCAGATCAAGTGTGGTATCTGTTCTTACTCAGTTTAATATTCGATACCGCCCCCATCGGGGGACTACATATATTAAATGGATTTTTCGAACAGGAGTCGAAATGGGGCTTTTACTCCGGTCCTTTCATCGCACGCAGTCGACCCGGTGGATTGCAGGCTCCCCGGAACTGGTGCAACACTTTTCTCCATTGTCAAGGAAAAAGAAATACACCAAGCTATGGAAAACAGCTAGCAGAAGAAGAGAAGGAATGGAAAAGAAGAATCATCCAAACTGAAACAAGTGCGAAGCCCCCTTCATGGGGGGTCCCCCGTTTTCCGCCATTTTACTTTATAAAAACAAAACAACAAAAAAAAAAAAAAACAAAAAACACTGGCCAGAGAGTGTGTGTGTGTGTGTGTGTGTGTGTGTGTGTGTGTGTGTGTGTGTTTTGAGCCCCAAAAAAATACAATCACTTCACCAGTGATTGTGTGTGTGTGTGTGAGCAAATGGGATAATGCATTCACCAGGATTGTCTATCTATCTATCTGTCTGTCTGTCTGTCTGTCTGTTCTGTCTGTCTGTCTGTCTGTCTGTCTGTCTGTCTGTGACTTTTAACCCACAGCTCCCTCAAAACTTGGAAGAGTGGGTTCGGGGACCACCCGCGGGGACCCGGCCTAGAGTGCACCGTGTGTGTCTCGGGCCCCGACCTCTGACTTCCATACTGACTCTGGTTTCTCTTTCATTACGCACAAGCCTTTCGCCTTTACTAAAGACTTCGTGGGAGAGGAACACTTTACGAAGATTAACGTATTTTTGGAAGGGCTTTGCTTCTGGCAGAGCCCGCTATCTTGGTTTCAAGAGAAATTGACAGAGATGACGCCGACTTTTGCTCTGGTTGACTTGAAGCCGGCTGACCGAACCGGCGTATTTTTTCCACTCAAAGTAGTCGCTCGGGCAATAAAATTCAAGCCCGGACGATGACTGGTGTATTTGCCGGGCATTGAACAAATAGTCGCAGAATAGGATTACAAGAGCTAGTGACCCAACGACGCATTAGCGACTTTTAAAAAAAACACACCCGCCTGTCACCAGGGGCGCTGGGGTGAGAGAGCCAACTTTTGCCAAACCGATGAGGTCGCCCGAGAGCCCCGAGACAAGGGTGCAGGGGTCAATTTGTGGGTTATCGCTCGGTTTTGGCTCAGATCAAGCTTGGAACCAGTCCCGAGCCCGCTGAGCCAAAAGGTCTGGGAAGCTGCAGAGGGAGGAAAGTTTTTTGTTTTGGAGCGGCTTTTTTTTGAAGAGATTTTTTCTTAATTGAAGAACATGGAGAAGAACATCCCGAAACAGAGATTGTTCCGGGGTACGACGGCCAAACACGGCAAGATTTGTATGGAAGGATAAGTGAGGTGGCACTTCGGAGGGAAACGCTTCGGGGAGAACTATCCTGATGGGGTTGCCTGTTTGGGTAAAGGAGCCTTCTGCTCCAGGATAATCCATTAGAAGGCGCGTATGATGTCAACACTTACGATGGAGAAGCAGCATGAGGAGACGATGCGGAAGGTGAGGGATTGTAGAACATTCACGACCTATGTGCCACTGGCGTTGTGACGCAGCCTGGCTGAAGCCCCACCTTTAGAGCTGTGGGACGGGTCACTATGTACAACCCTATGTGAAGGAAGAAGAGGTGAGGATCTTCCTGGGGAGATATATGGACAACATCTCTCAGAAGGCCTCAAAGACTCACTCGGGTATTGGACTGGGAAGAGAGGGTATCAGGCCCTCTAGAGAGTGACCCAGGGGGCCTGGGAGGATACCTCCATCCTCCGGCGACGAATTCTCCCGGGGCCGACAGGGGACGTTGCGCCGCGCACGCCAACCCCCGCCTCTGGCAGGCGCTGTATGGCCTATGGTCACACGCAGATAAAAGAAAAAAATGCAGGTATTGTGGATTCAAGCGGAGCACGAGGCTAAGGGACCGTGACGCGCCGGGAAGGCATGTCACGGGTGTGGCATGCTGACGCACCTGTGGTGGCGCGTGAATGCCCGGGCGCACGGGCGGTCATACTGCTTGCCTGCAGCTGGGGGGAGCGAGAGCCGGGGGATGGGGGAAGAAGAGGAGACCCAGAACCGAAACAGGCAACGGAGGGGAGCGGACACAGCGAGGAGAGGAGGAAAAACAGAAGCAGGAGAAGGAAAAGACAAAGAAGAAATGGGCATAGTGGTACCAGAAGAGAAGGGGAGGCCAAAGGAGAGGAGGAGAAAGGAGTCAGTAGTGTGGAGGGACAAGAGAGGACAGTGGTGGAGAGGAAGAGACAGAGAAGGGCATCGGAGGGGAAGGGGAGACAAAGAAGAAGATCGAAAGAGGAGAGAGACAGAGAAGGCATCAGGAGAGGAAGATGGAGAAGGCATCAGGAGAAGAAGACAGAGAAGACATTGGAGAAGATGGAGACTCGAGAAGGCACGAAGGCATCGGAGAGGAGGAAGGAGACACAGAGAAGGCATCGGAGGGAAAAGGAGACAAAGAAGACATCGAATAGGAGAGAGACAGAGAAGTCACCGAGGGAGTGATGGAGAAGGCATCAGAGAAGAAGACAGAGGAAGACACTGGAGAAGATGGAGACCCGAGAAGGCATCGTGAGAGGAAGGAGACAGAGAAGGCATCGGAGGCGGGACCAGAAGGAGGTGAAGGAGTGGGGGGACTGCGAAGTGGTGGAAACACAGGTGGAGTGTGGAGAAAGAGCCTTACTTATGAAAACGTTTTGCCTTTTACTCCACCAAACAAAAAGTCGAAAAGGGGGGAGCGCTCGAGGAGGTCGGGTGAAAAGAGGGGGGCAAAGATCGGGGGGAGGGGAGGGGAGGTTGCTGGCCCCTCGTGGGCTCCCTCTGCCTTCTTTTTACACCCCTGTCTGAGCTGGACTCTCACAAGCATGGCCCAGGAGATTGGGGTGATGGAGGGAGGCTTAGGCTCCCTGTTTGGGGCGGGGGGTCCCCGGGCTGTAGTCAGGAGGAGGGCAGGGTGGTGGATTTGAGTGGTGGTACAAGGCACAGAGTGTGGGTGTGCCGGGGTTGTTTTTGTTTCCAGGGGAGAGGGGATGGAGGCCGAACGTGGAGCGTCAGGAGTGGAGGGAGGCGTGCCTGCCACGGGGTCGGGAGTATAGGGTGAGTCTTTTTTGTTGGTTGATAGGGGTGTATGGCATTGCCTTCGTAGGTGGGAAGGTGAGGGAAGATGCTCCAATGACTTTTGGGTTTTGGATTTGGTTATTGCTGAATAGTTTTGAAATGTTTATTTTTGAAAATTGGAATTTGTATTTGAACTGATTTGATGTGTGGTTTTGGTTGGTTTAGAAACGTGAATAAATATATTTTGTAAAAAAAATCTGTTCTTATCAGGTCAATATCCGATACTCGCCCCCATCGGGGGGACTACATATTAAATGGATTTTTCGAACAGGAGTCGGAAATGGGGTTTGTCTGGCCCGTTCCCCACGCATCGACCCGGTATTGGTAGTACTCCTCCGGCGAACGGTGCAACACTTCTTTCTCCCATTGTCAAGGAAAAAGAAATACACCAAGCTATGTAAAACAGCTTAGCAGAAGAAGAGGGAATGGAAAAAGAAGAATCATCCAAACCGAACAAGTGCTAAGCCCCCTTCATGGGGGTCCCCCGTTCCGCCATATTTTACTTAAAAAAAAAAAAAACATTGGCCAGGAGAGTGTGTGTGTGTGTGTGTGTGTGTGTGTGTGTGTGTGTGTGTGTGTGTGTGTGTGTGTTTTTGAGCCCCCTTCACTACACTACAATCACTTCACTCAGGATTGTGTGTGTGTGTGCTTTGAGCCTCCCTCAAAAATATACAAACTATCACCAGGATTGTTCATTCATCTATCATCTGTCTGGTTCGTTGTCTGTTTGTCTGATCGGTCTGTCTGTCTGGTTTTGTCTGTCTGTCTGTCTGTCTGTCTGTCTGTAGACTTTCTTACCCACAGCCCCGAAAACTTGGAAGAGTGGGTTCGGGGACCACCCAAGGACCCGGCCTAGGAGTGCACCGTGTGTCTCGGGCCCCACTTGACTTCTATACGACTCTGGTTTCTCTTCATTACGCATGCTTTCGCCTTTTACTTAAAGACTTCCGTGGAGAGGAACACTTACGTGAAGTTCAACGTAGTTTTTGGAAGGGGCTTTGCTTTCTGGCAGAGCCCGGTATCTTGTTTCAAGAGAAATTGATAGAGATGACGCGAGACTTTTGCTCAGGCGTTGCTGACTTGAAGCCGCTGGACCGAACGGCGTATTTTTTTCCACTCAGCAGTCGCTTGGGCAATTGGGAGTTCAAGCCCGAAGGCTGACTGGTGTATTTGCCGGGCATTGAACAAATAGTCGCACTTAGGATTAAAGAGCCAGTGACCCAACGACGCATTAGCAGCTTAACTTTTAAAAAACACACCCGCCTGTCACCAGGGAAGCGCTGGGTGAGGAGGAGCCAACTTTTGCCAAACCGATGAGGTTCGGCCGAGGCCCCCGGGCCCCGGCGGGTGCAGGGGTCACCTTGTGGGTTATCGCTTCTCGCCTTTTGGCTCAGGATCAAGCTCGGCACTGCGGTGCCTCAAAGCTCGCTGAGTTAAAAGCCGATGGCCGGAGGGCTGGTGAGAGAGTTTTAGATTTTAAAGAGGAAAAATCTAAATAATTTAAATACAGCCATACCGAAATGGCGTGGTAGCTGAACACAGGGTCAGGTTCCGAGGGCCGGACTAAAGAACACAGTAAGATTTGCATGGAAGCAAGAAGGAGGGACGCCGAGGGACAACTTGCGAGGACCTGTTGATGGGGGCGCTATCTCTGGAAAGTCCCAGATGTGATGTGCCTGCAGGGGAACCCCAATGGAGGAGGCATCGGCAACTTTCTACACGGAAAGTAAGAGTGATGAAGTGCAATGGAGAAGGTAAAGGAGGCAAAGGGGGAGAGACTCTGTCCTTTTTCAACATCGCCAGGCTCAAGTGTGAAGATTGAGAACAATAAATATACATTGGATAATCCGACACGTGACGTATGCGGCAGTGGCAGCCTTTTGGTCGCCACTGCGGAGGTAACATCGGGAGCCAGATATGTAAGGACTCGCTGGGCTTCTGGAACGCCGCCGCCAATTCCAGGTGCTCCTAAGGGAAGATCCGGGGGGGTTTGAGGGCTTTTTGCATCCCCGCGTGTTTTCTTTAGGGTCGGATACAGAGGCATGCTGTTCTATGCCCGCCAGCCACCTTTCTGCAGTGTGAAATGCAGGGAGTACGGGCAATGGAACAAAGCCATGTGGGCTGCTAAAATGCAGGTTTTGTAGTGTCTGGAGGAAACATGAGGCCAAAAATTGAACGGCACCAAAAAGAACAAGTCAGGTAGGCAGTAGTGCTCTGTTTCGAGAGTGCCCGCGAGGCAACAAACACACGCGCAGCGGCTGTGGGGGAAGGATGGCCATGGAGGAAAGGGCGTGGAGGAGAAGAGGAGGCTAGGAGAAGGGGACCTAGGTCACAGGGGCCGGAAGAGGCAGCAAGGAGGATGGTGAGTGGGGAACCGGAGAAGCAAGCCCGGTCCTTGCCAGCCCCAAACGTCGGGGTAAGGTCGCTGCTTGGAGAGGCTTATCGCTGGAGGTGGTCCCGGAGACCCAGGTGTCAACGGGTACTCAATCCATCAGTAGGGCCGCCGGGAGAGGTTGGTGGAGCAACGGAGAGTTGGGCTCATCCCTCGCGAAGTCTTCATAGATGAAGAGGCTTCCGGGGCCCTCGTGGGGGAGATGAGGGAGATGGTGGAGGAGATCCAGGTCTCACAAACGAGGACGGCGGAATGGGGGTCCATCTCGCCATTGCCAGCCACTCCAAGAACGAAGAGGACGACCACAGCACAGAGGCCCAGCAGGGAGTCAGGGCTGTTATTGGAATCGGGTGAGGCCCGGAGGAAGAAAGAAAAGAGGCTTTCCCTCGAGACGGGAGGCCAGAGTGGGCTGGGAAGGGGTGGGGAGGGTATTTGGGGGACAGTGCCACAGAGGTGACTCCCCTGTCACCGCGGGTCTCATCTCTCACACCCACCCAGATGGAAATAGATCTGGTGACCCCTGCGCTGTGTATGCTGACGGTGATGGGGGGGTGTCTCAGTTTTTACAGGGACGCGGGACCCCCATCCACAACCCCAACCCCACCTGCATCTTGGGCTTCTCAGAGGGGGGACGCAGTGGATGGGGAGGCCTCAGGTAGCGGGTCAAGGGTTGTTTGCTCCGTGGATGTACGAGGGGTTGGGGAGATTGGTCAGTACTGCCTGAGTTGTCTTCCTGTCCTCGCGGGGTCCATCTCTCCCAATCATCCGGATGGACGCGGACCTGTCGTCCCCGGGGCTGTTTTTGCCAGATGGGGATGGGGTGTCTCAGGTTAATTCTGGGACGTCGGGACCCCATCCCCAACCCCCCCTTCCCTGCGTCATGGGGTTCTCAGGAGGACGGTATGGGGGTGGGAGGGTTGGGGGGGCCTCGGGGGCTGCTGGTCCAGCGTCCATGATCGATGAGGACCTTTACCCACCAGACAGAGTGAGTACTTGAACCCTGCACCTGGTTGATTTTTCTTTTTAAATGTGTCAACCATGGCAAACATTCAAATAAACACTATAAATGTTCGGGTCCTAAGGGACACTGTAAAGAGAACTGCTGTTTTTAGTTGTTTTATCAAACATATGTTTTACCTTTTGTTTCTTGCAGGAGGCACATTTAAGGGATGGGGGATGTAGAGCAGTTTAAAAAAGAGTGGGTAAAAGGGAAGTCGGTGGGAGTGTGGGGGTGTCCACCATCAGGGGTTGGGATTTTGTTTGGGACTAGGGAGGTGAAGGTGGAAGGCAACGTACGTTGCAATGCAGGGGAGGGTTTTGGGGGTGGACATAACGTTAGGGGATTTTAGACTTAGGATTATAGGGTATACGGGCCACAGACGGTGCCAGAGAGAAGGGAGATGGTGGAGAGTCTGGCACCTCTGTGCTTTGCCACAAACAGGTTTTGATAGTGGGAGGGGATTTTAATGTAGAATTAGGAGGGGTAGGGGATAGAAGCGCGCGGGGCCATCACCGGACTTATGGCAAGCCATGGTCTGGTGGATGGAGAGCCTTAACACTACTCCGGCGCTAGCAGGTCCCACGTGGCGTAACTCTCGGGGGTCGAGCGGAGGCTGGACTATGTATTTCTACCCAAATCCTTGGGGCTTTTGTCTGGGCGTCTGCTGCCTGTGTTTTTCTCGGATCACGACGGGGTACTCCTTCGGGTCAAGGCGCCTGTCTGCCTTTTCGGTAGGGGCTGGAAGCTCGACCGGGATATCCTGGAGGAGCGGGCTTTTGTAAATGTTTTTTCTGTTTTTTTCGGGGCTTGAGTCTCCGGCCAATGTGCGGAGGGGTTTTGGAATGGTGGGAGGTAGTTAAGGTAAGAATTAGGGTATTTATTATTGGTTTTTGTAAGAGGAAGGGGAGAGAGGAGAGAAGGGAGGTGGAGCAGCTCCAACGTTTACTCGATCTTGAGTACGAGGCTGGTAACCTCGGTACTTCGATGGACGTTGAGCACGCTACCAGCCTCAAGGCTCAGCTCAGGGAGGTGCACGGCGGAAGGCCCGTGCTTTCCTGCAGCGCGCACACTCTGAGTTTATAGAGCAGAATGAGACCTGCTCTGCAGTGTTTTTCAAATCAGTTAGGGAAAAGCAGATAAGACAGGTTTTTATGGGGTGAGGGATGGACAGGGTAGGGTGGTTAGGGAGCCGGAGCAGATGGTCAGGGTGGCAACTGACCATTTCCGGGGGTTTTCCAGGAGAGGGTAGTAGAAAAAGAGCAGGGTACCGTGTTCTTAGAACACTTGTCCCGGCGTGTGCCGGAGGACATTAGAAAAGGCGATGGAAGCCCCGATAACACTAGAGGAGGTGGAGAGCGCCCTCAAGAGGATGGGGAAAGGGAAGGTGCCTGGGATGGATGGGCTGCCGGCTGAGTTTTACCTCAAGTTTTGGGGTATGCTTGGACCGGTGGTCCTCGAAGTCCTGACGGCCGTTCTCGAGACTGGAGTCCCGGGCAGGTCGATGGCTGTAGGTGTGCTGTCCCTCCTCTACAAGAGGGGGGACGCCGCCGACCTTAGCAACTGGCGGCCGTTGACCATGCTGTGCGTAGATTACAAGATACTAGCTAAGGTCATGGCAGACCGTTTGCGACAGCCCTTCCCTACGTTGTCCATGAGGATCAAACGTGTGGGGTGGAAGGCCGTTCCATTAGGTGGAACCTCCAACTGATCAGGGACTCCATCGCCTGGGTTGAGGATAGAAGTCTACCTCTGATGGTAGCGGCGCTTGATCAGGCCAAGGCTTTTGATCGCGTCAGTAGGGCTTTTCTTTTCAGAGTATTAGGTAGGTTAGGGTTTAGTGATCGCTTTATAAAGTGGATCAAGATTTTGTATGTGGGAGCGGGGTGCCGGGTGAGCATAAACAGCCATCTGGGTGACGTGTTTGGCCTCTCATCAGGGGTCAGGCAGGGATGCCCGCTCTCGGCACTCCTTTTCGTGCTCTATATGGAGCCCCTGGCGGCTGCCATTAGGGCTGACGCAGGGTGGAGGGCTTGCTGGTCCCTGGAAGCGGCGGTTTGCATGTTAAGATGACACAGTACGCAGATGACACCACCTTGCTTTTGTGCAAGGACTCATGCCTGCTAAGGTCTCTGGCCATAATTGGAGACTTTACCCGCGCGTCGGGAGCGGTCCTTAACCTCGCCAAGTCGTCTGTTAAGTATTTCGGCAGATGGCGGGGGGCAGGACGAGACGTGCCCGGGGGACTATCTCTCTGTAATGGGGCCCTGAGGATTCTTGGGGTCCTTTTTTTGAGACCTCCGGCTCCGCGACCCTGAACTGGAACATGAGAGTTGCTGTGGTACAGAGGAAGATGGCAATGTGGAAGGCCAGATCCTTGTCTTTCTTGGGCAAGGTCCTGGTCCTGAAAGTGGATGTACTGCCTTCCCTTCTGTACTTGGCATACATATATCCTTTGCCAGCGAGCATGAGGAGGGGGCTAGTAAGGCTCGTGTTTCAGTTCATGTGGGGGGGGCAGGTATGAGTATGTCGCCAGGGCTCGCATGCTCTCAACCATCGGGGAGGAGGGAGAGGAGTTCCACACTTCCCACTCAAGCTGGACTCGATTTTGTTTCGTTTTTATTGAATGAGCTCGCTAATCCAGTGATTCATCCCTCCGGTTATTTCCTGCGGGTGTTTTTCTCGTACCAGGCGAGAAGCATAATGGTGTGGTCCAACACGGGTCCTCGGGCTGAACAGCTGCCGTGGCACTTCAGCCATGCGGCAAAGTGGCTACGTGCGCATCCCGAGGTTGAAGTCGCCCGAGTAGGTTTGGACCACAGACGCCTGTACGAAGAGGTCAGACGGACCGTTTGTGCGCCCCCCTGTGGTGGGTACCCCTGCTGTGGTCTGGGAGACCATACAGGCGCGGGGCCTAGACAATCGTCTTAAGGATCTAAATTGGTTAAGCCTCCACAAGTGCTTGCCGGTAAGATCCATCATGTACCGGCATAGCTTGGCACGGTCCCCCAGTGCCCGAGACCAACTTGTGGTGGGGAGGAGACAATACGCCACATGTACTGGGACTGTGCTTTCGCAGGAGTAGTGTGGGCCAGGGCTCAGGGGTTGCTAGGGAGAGTGAAGGAGGGTTTTGTTTTAACATGGGTGGGGGGTGGAGAGAGGGGTGGGGAGAGCGGGGGGGGTAGGTAGGGATCGTTTTCTGTTGTGGCTGCTTATCAGTCTTTTTAAGAAAGGGCTGTGGGATGCCAGGCAGGGCCTGGTTAAGTCAGGAGCAGACTGGGGGGTGGAGGGAATAGTGAGGAGAGTGGAGGGAGATTTGAGAGGGAGGATAAGAAGGGAGGAGAGGAAGTGGGGTCACCATGCTGCCTTAGAGCGGTGGAAAGGGGGTTGGGGCTGGTCAGGTAGTTAAGGTTTAGAAGGCAGGTTGGTAGGTTTTTGGGGTTTTGGATTACTTATGTTTATTGATGGCTTGTGTTTGTATTTGATTTTGCTGCAGCCCCCCTAGAAAAGTTGTGGGAGGGTGTTGGTTGCCCATCTCTTCCAAGAGAGAGGGTTTCAGAGTTTTTGGAAAACTGATGGGTTGTTTTTTGTTACTAGTTCTGTTTGGATAGGGGCAACTAAAAAGGTTAAAAGACATGTGAATTGTTTACTGTGTAAATGCTTGAAAAGTTAGAATAAAAGCTTTGAATCATCATCTGTTCTTATCAGTTTAATATCTGATCTCCCCCATCGGGGGACTACATATTAAATGGATTTTTCGAACAGGAGTCGGAAATGGGGCTTGCTCCGTCCGCTCCACGCATCGACCCGGTATTGCAGTACCTCCGGGAACGGTGCAACACTTTTCTCCCATTGTCAAGGAAAAAGAAATACACCAAGCTATGTAAAACAGCTAGCAGAAGAAGAGAAGGAATGAAAAAGAAGAATCATCCAAACTGAAACAAGTGCGAAGCCCCTTCATGGGGTCCCCGTTTTCCCGCCATTTTACTTAAAAAAAAAAACATTGGCCAGGAGAGTGTGTGTGTGTGTGTGTGTGTGTGTGTGTGTGTGTGTGTGTGTGTGTGTGTGTGTGTTTTTGAGCCCCCCAAAAAATACAATCACTTCACCAGGATTGTGTGTGTGTGTGTTTTTGAGCCCCCCCCAAAAATACAATCACTTCACCAGGATTGTCTATCTATCTATCTATCTATCTGTCTGTCTGTCTGTCTGTCTGTCTGTCTGTCTGTCTGTCTGTCTGTCTGTCTGTCTGTCTGTCTGTCTGTCTGTCTGTCTGTCTGTCTGTGACTTTTTACCCACAGCCCTCGAAAACTTGGAAGAGTGGGTTCGGGGACCACCCGCGGGGACCCGGCCTAGAGTGCACCGTGTGTGTCTCGGGCCCCCGACCTCTGACTTCCATACGACTCTGGTTTCTCTTCATTACGCACAAGCCTTTCGCCTTTTACTAAAGACTTCCGTGGAGAGGAACACTTACGAGTTCAACGTATTTTTGGAAGGGCTTTGCTTCTGGCAGAGCCCGGTATCTTGTTTCAAGAGAAATTGACAGAGATGAGCCTTGAGACTTTTGCTCAGGCGTTTGACTTGAAGCCGGCTGACCGACCGGCGTATTTTTTTCCACTCAAAGTAGTCGCTCGGGCGAATTGAGTTCAAGCCCGACGATGACTGGTGTATTTGCCGGGCATTGAACAAATAGTCGCACTAGGATTAAAGAGCTAGTGACCTAACGACGCATTAGCGACTTTTAAAAAAAAACACACCCGCCTGTCACCAGGGAAGCGTTGGGTGAGGAGGAGCCAACTTTTGCCAAACCGATGAGGTCTGCCGAGGCCCCCGGGGGCCCGGCGGGTGCAGGGGTCAATTTGTGGGTTATCGCTTCTCGGCCTTTTGGCTCAGATCAAGCTTGGTACCGAGGTGCCCCAAAGCCCGCTGAGCCAAAAGGTCGAAGGAAGGCAGGAGGGAGGAAAGTTTGTTGTTTTTGGTTTTTTGAGACACGGTTGGTGTATTTTGCCGCTCTTTTCAGTTTTTACTTTTTTGGAGGAAAAGCAGGAGCGGAGGAGAGTGCGCCAAGCTCCTTGCGGAGATGACGCAAAATACTACAGGGAGGCCAGTCCCTAGGATGGGGCTGGCGAATACGGTGCGCTTTTCCTGGAGGGATAAGGCGATGGATCCACTGGACAGAGACGTTTTTGGGAGGACTATCCTGATCGGTATCCTTGGGCTGAAGGTGGAGGAAGTGTTCTGCCTACAAGAAAACCCATTGGAGGGTGCATATGATGTGGCATTGCATACTGGAGAAAAAAGCACGACGAGATTCTCAGAAAGGTGAGAGAAGTGGAAAAGGAGAAGCCGATGTCCCATTACGTGGTGACTAGCTTGGCGAGGAGCAATTTCCGAGTGGTTAACGTGAACATTTACAACCCTTACGTTAAGGACGAGGAGGTGAGGGCCTTTCTGGGGAGATACATGGATGGTGTCTCCTCAGGAAGGCACCTCAAAGATTCCCTGGGCTTTTGGACCGGGAGGAGGGGTTTCAGGCCCTCCTAAGAGAGGACCCAAATGGATTGGGTGGATACCTCCATCCTCCGGCGATGTTCTCCCTGGGGGCTGACCGGGGGACGTTGCATTATGCCCGTCAGCCTCCTTTCTGCAGGCGTTGTATGGCCTATGGTCATATCCTCGCCTCGTGCGGCTACAAAGAAGTGTAGGTATTGTGGATCTACGGAGCACGAGGCGAGGACTGTGACGCGCCCGAAGGCATGTCACGGGTGTGGTATGCTAACGCACCTGTGGCGTGAATGCCCGGCGCGTCAGAGGTCATACGCGTCTGCAGCTGGGGGGAGCAAGAGCCGGGGATGGGGTAGAAGGAGGGACCAAGAACAAAGGACTGGAACAGAGGGAGCGGACACACGGGTGGAAGAGGAGGAGAAAACGGAAGCGGGAGGAGAAAAAGGAAAAGAAACAACAGCATAGTGGAAACGGAAGGGCAGAAGGCTAAAGGAGAGCAGGAGGAGGAAGGAGACAGGAGAGTGAAGGGGCCAGAAAGACGGCTGTGGAGAGGAAGGAGACGGAGAAGGCAACAGAGAGGGAGGAGACTGGGAAGACGGAGGTGGAGAAGAAAGAGACAGAAAGGAAGGAGACTGGGAAGAAGGTGGTGGAGGAGAAAGAGACAGAAAGGAAGGAGACTGGGAAGACGGCGGTGGAGAAGAAAGAGATAGAAAGGAAGGAGACAGGGAAGAAGGTGGTGGAGGAGAAAGAGACAGAAAGGAAGGAGAGAGGGAAGAAGGTGGTGGAGGAGAAAGAGACAGAAAGGAAGGAGACAGGGAAGAAGGTGGTGGAGGAGAAAGAGACAGAAAGGAAGGAGAGAGGGAAGAAGGTGGTGGAGGAGAAAGAGACAGAAAGGAAGGAGACAGGGAAGAAGGTGGTGGAGGAGAAAGAGACAGAAAGGAAGGAGATAGGGAAGAAGGTGGTGGAGAAGAAAGAGACAGAAAGGAAGGAGACAGGGGAAGAAGGTGGTGGAGAAGAAAGACACAGAAAGGGGAGGAGAAAGAGAAGGCAGTGGTGACGGGACCAGTAGGAGATGGAGTGAAGGAGTGGGGGGACAGTAAAGCGGTGAGATCACGGGTGGAGGAGCTGAGGGAGATGGTGGGGGGCTGCCGGACAATATGAATGAAGCGAGGGGGGTTGACGGACGAGGAAAGGAATGTTCCCTGGTTGCGCCCTCCACCAATAAAGAGACCTAAGAAGGGGGAGCGCCCGGAAAGCAGGAGGAAGAAGGGTGGTAAAAGGGTGGTGGTGAAGGAAGGGCAAGGGGAAGAGGATGCTGGGCCCTCGTGGGCTCCCTCTTCTTCCTGTTCTTTTACACCCCTGGCAGAGCTGGACCTACCAGGCATGGCCAAGGAATGGGGAATGGAGGAAGGAGAAAGTTTCCTGTTTGGGGACATGGGGTGCTCGAGCCGGAGCCCGGAGGAGGGGGGTGGTGGATTTGAGTGGGGGCACAAGACACAGAGTGTGGGTGTGCCCGGGTATTGGTGGTGTTTCCAGGGGAGAGGGATGGCGGCCGACGGGGGAGCGTCAGGAGTGGAGAGGGCGTCCCGTCGGTCGGGATGGGGTGAGTTTTTCTTTGATTTTTTGGTGTGGGTTTTGGTTTGTAGATGGGAAGGGGAGGGAAAATGCTCCCATGACTTTTGGTTTTTGGGTTTGGTTATTATTGAATAGTTTTGAAATGTTTAATGGAATTTGTGTTTGAATTGATTGATTTGTATAAGATTTTGTTGGGTTTTGAACGTAATAAATATATTTTATAAAAAAAAAATCTGTTCTTATCAGTTTAATTCTGATACGTCCCCCATCGGGGGACTACATATTAAATGGATTTTTTCGAACAGGGAGTCGGAAATGGGGCTTGCTCCGTCCGCTCCACGCATCGATTCCCGGTATTGCAGTACCTCCGGGAACGGTGCAACACTTTTCTCCCATTGTCAAGGAAAAGAAATACACCAAGCTATGTAAAACAGCTAGCAGAAGAAGAGAAGGAATGAAAAAGAAGAATCATCCAAACTGAAACAAGTGCGAAGCCCCTTCATGGGGTCCCCCGTTTTCCCGCCATTTTACTTAAAAAAAAAAAAAAAATAAAACATTGGCCAGGAGAGTGTGTGTGTGTGTGTGTGTGTGTGTGTGTGTGTGTGTGTGTGTGTGTGTGTGTGTGTGTGTGTTTTGGAGCCCCCCAAAAAATACAATCACTTCACCAGGATTGTGTGTGTGTGTGTGTTTTTGAGCCCCCCAAAAATACAATCACTTCACCAGGATTGTCTATCTATCTATCTGTCTGTCTGTCTGTCTGTCTGTCTGTCTGTCTGTCTGTCTGTCTGTCTGTCTGTCTGTCTGTCTGTCTGTCTGTGACTTTTACCCACAGCCCTCGAAAACTTGGAAGAGTGGGTTCGGGGACCACCCGCGGGGACCCGGCCTAGAGTGCACCGTGTGTGTCTCGGGCCCCGACCTCTGACTTCCATACGACTCTGGTTTCTCTTCATTACGCAAAGCCTTTCGCCTTTACTAAAGACTTCCGTGGAGAGGAACACTTACGAGTTCAACGTATTTTTGAAAGGGCTTTGCTTCTGGCAGAGCCCGGTATCTTGTTTCAAGAGAAATTGACAGAGATGACGCCGAGACTTTTTGCTCAGGCGTTTGACTTGAAGCCGGCTGACCGACCGGCGTATTTTTTTCCACTCAAAGTAGTCGCTCGCCGGCAATTGAGTTCAAGCCCGACGATGACTGGTATTTGCCGGGCATTGAACAAATAGTCGCACTAGGATTAAAGAGCTAGTGACCTAACGACGCGATAGTGACTTTTAAAAAAAAACACACCCGCCTGTCACCAGGGAAGCGTTGGGTGAGGAGGAGCCAACTTTTGCCAAACCGATGAGGTCTGCCGAGGCCCCCGGGGCCGCGGCGGGTGCAGGGGTCAATTTGTGGGTTATCTTCTCGGCCTTTGGCTCAGATCAAGCTTGGTACCGAGGTGCCCCAGAGCTCGCTGAGTCAAAAGGTCGGAGATAGGAGGCGGTATTTTTTTGTTTTTGTTGGTTAGAATCTCTTCTGGGATTCTATTTGACAAGGTACTTTTGGGTTTTTCCTTCTTTTTTGAAAAAGAGCTAGAGCAATAGCGAGTGTGCCATTCTCCGGGAGGAGATGGCACGGAACACTACGTATACGTCGGTCCCTGGGATTGACTTGCTAACACTATACGTTTTGCATGGAAGGAGAAAGATATGGAACCGTTGGAAGGGAGGCATTCGGAAGGACCCTGCTGATGGGGAGTGCTCAATTTGGGGGTAAGGATGTGTTTTGGCCTCCAGGAGAACCCTTTGGAGGTCGCCTACGACGTAACGTTTTACAGAGGAGAAGCACGAGGAAATAATGCGGAAGGTGAAAGGAAGTGAGAAAGAGAGGCCCATGTGTCATTACATGGTGAAAAGCTTGGTGAAGAATAATTTTAGGGTTGGTAACAGTTATCATGTATAATCCCCATGTAAAGGACGAGGACGTAGGTCTTTCCTGGGGAAATACATGGACAATATATCCTCAGCGAGGCATCTCAAGGCACTCCATTGGATTTTGGAATGGGAGGAGAAGTTTTCAAGCTCTCCTTAGAGAAGATCCGAAGGGCCTGGGAGGCTGCCTCCATCCTCCGGCTATGTTCTCCCTGGGGGCTGACCGGGGACGTTGCATTATGCCCGTCAGCCTCCGTTCTGCAGGCGTTATGCGGCCTATGGTCATATCCTCGCCTCGTGCGGCACAAAGAAGTGCAGATAGCGTGGATCTGCGAGACGAGGCGAGGACTGGCGCGCCGAAGGCATGTCACGGGTGTGGTATGTTAACGCACCTGTGGCGTGAATGCCCGGCCCGCAGAGGTCAACGCGTCTGCAGCTGGAGGAGAGCCGGGGATGGGGGTAGGAGGGACCAAGAACCAAGTACTGGAACAGAGGGAGCGGACACACGGGTGGAAGAGGAGGAGAAAACGGAAGCGGGAGGAGAAAAAGAAGACAACAGCATAGTGGAAACGGAAGGGCAGGAGGCTGAAGGGAGAGCAGGAGGAGGAAGGTGACAGGAGAGTGAAGGGGCCAGAGAAGACGGCTGTGGAGAGGAAGGAGACGGAGAAGGCAACAGAGAGGGAGGAGACTGGGAAGACGGCGGTGGAGAAGAAAGAGACAGAAAGGAAGGAGACAGGAAGACGGCGGTGGAGACGAAAGAGACAGAAAGGAAGGAGACTGGGAAGACGGCGGTGGAGAAGAAAGAGATAGAAAGGAAGGAGACAGGGAAGAAGGTGGTGGAGGAGAAAGAGACAGAAAGGAAGGAGAGAGGGAAGAAGGTGGTGGAGGAGAAAGAGACAGAAAGGAAGGAGACAGGGAAGAAGGTGGTGGAGAAGAAAGAGACAGAAAGGAAGGAGACAGGGAAGAAGGTGGTGGAGAAGAAAGAGACAGAAAGGAAGGAGACAGGGAAGAAGGTGGTGGAGAAGAAAGAGACAGAAAGGAGGAGAAAGAGAAGGCAGTGGTGGCGGGACCAGTAGGAGAAGGAGTGGAAGGAGTGGGGGACAGTAAAGAGGTGAAATCACGGGTGGAGGTGGAGAAGGAGGCAAAGCTATAGAAAACATTTTGCCTTTTACTCCACCACACAAGAGGTCGAAAAGAGGGGAGGCTCAAGGAGGACGTGGTAAAAGAGGGAGGGGGCAGATCAGGGTGGAGGGGAGGGGAGGTTGCAGGGCCCTCTTGGGTTCCCTCTTCCTTCACCTTTACACCCTGTCTGAGCTTGACCTTACAGGCATGGCCCAGGATTGGGCGATGGAGGGAGGCTTAAGCTCCCTGTTTGGGCTCGTGGGGTCCCCGGGCCGGAGTCAGGAGGAGGGCAGGGTGGTAGACCTAAGTGTGGGGTACGGGACGCAGGGTGAGCGTGTGTCAGGCGCTGTTACCGCATCCAGGGGAGAGGGGATGGCGGCCGACGGGGAGCGGTCAGGAGTGGAGAAGGCGTCCCTGTCGGTCGGGATGGGGTGAGTTTTTCTTTGATTTTTTGGTGTGGGGTTTTGGTTTGTAGATGGGAAGGGGAGGGAAGATGCTCCCCATGACTTTTGGTTTTTGGGGTTTGGTTATTACAGAATAGTTTTGAAATGTTTAATGGAATTTGTGTTTGAATTGATTGATTTGTATGAGATTTTTGTTGGGTTTTGAACGTAATAAATATATATTTTATAAAAAAAAAAAAAAAAATCTGTTCTTATCAGTTTAATATCTGATCGTCCCCCATCGGGGACTTACATATTAAATGGATTTTTCGAACAGGGAGTCGAAAATGGGGCTTGCTCCGTCCGCTCCACATCGACCCGTATTGCAGTACCTCCGGGAACGGTGGCAACACTTTTCTCCCATTGTCAAGGAAAAAGAAATACACCAAGCTATGTAAAACAGCTAGCAGAAGAAGAGAAGGAATGAAAAAGAAGAATCATCCAAACTGAAACAAGTCGAAGCCCCTTCATGGGGGTCCCCGTTTTCCCGCCATTTTACTTAAAAAAAAAAAAAAAAAAAAATAAAACATTGGCCAGGAGAGTGTGTGTGTGTGTGTGTGTGTGTGTGTGTGTGTGTGTGTGTGTGTGTGTGTGTGTGTGTGTGTGTTTTGAGCCCCAAAAAATACAATCACTTCACCAGGATTGTGTGTGTGTGTGTGTTTTGAGCCCCCCCAAAAATACAATCACTTCACCAGGATTGTCTATCTATCTATCTGTCTGTCTGTCTGTCTGTCTGTCTGTCTGTCTGTCTGTCTGTCTGTCTGTCTGTCTGTCTGTCTGTCTGTGACTTTTTACCCACAGCCCTCGAAAACTTGGAAGAGTGGGTTCGGGACCACCCGCGGGGGGACCCGTGCCTAGAGTGCACCGTGTGTGTCTCGGGCCCCGACCTCCTGACTTCCATACGACTCTGGTTTCTCTTCATTACGCACAAGCCTTCGGCCTTTTACTAAAGACTTCGTGGAGAGGAACACTTACGAGTTCAACGTATTTTTGGAAGGGCTTTGCTTCTGGCAGAGCCCGATCTTGTTTCAAGAGAAATTGACAGAGATGACGCCGAGACTTTTGCTCAGGCGTTTGACTTGAAGCCGGCTGACCGACCGCGTATTTTTTCCACTCAAAGTAGTTGTCGGCAATGGGAGTTCAAGCCCGACGATGACTGGTGTATTTGCCGGGCATTGAACAAATAGTCGCACTAGGATTAAAGAGCTAGTGACCTAACGACGCATTAGCGACTTTTAAAAAAACACACCCGCCTGTCACCAGGGAAGCGTTGGGTGAGGAGGAGCCAACTTTTGCCAAACCGATGAGGTCTCAAGCCGAGGCCCGGGGGTTCGGCGGGTGCAGGGGTCAATTTGTGGGTTAATCCTCGGCCTTTGGCTCAGATCAAGCTTGGTACCGAGGTGCCCCAAAGCCCGCTGAGCCAAAAGGTCGAAGGAAGGAAGGAAAGGTTTGGAGTGTGGGGAGACGGTTTTTTCCATTTTCAAAAAATAATTTTTCTAGTGGCTTCTTTTTAAGAGAGCTTTTTTCAAGATGGCTCGACATGCTCCAAACAAGATGCCTGAGTCGGGATAGCGAACACGGTGAGGTTCGCCTGGAGGAAACAAGGAGATGGAGCCGTTTGGGAGGGAGACCTTTGGGAGAAAAAATATTGATTGGGATCCTAAAGTTGGAGTGGGGGAAGTGTTGTGCCTCCAGGCGAACCCACTGGAGGTGGCTTCCGACGTGACGCTCCACAAAGAAGACAGGTATGAGGACGTGATGAGGAGGGCGAGAGAAGTGGGAAAGGATGGACCGATGTGTCATACGAGGTGACCAGCCTGGGAAAAACTAATTTCCGGGTGGTCACGCGGTTAATGTATAACCCTCCATGTGAAGGGACGAGGAGGTGAGGACTTTCCTTGGGCGCTACATGGACAATGTCTCCTCGGCAAGGCTCCTCAGGGACTCCCTGGGCTTCTGGGATGGGAAGAGAGGATTCCAGGCGTTGCTCAGGGAGGACCCTGAGGGGTTGGGGGTTACCTCCATCCGCCGCGATGTTCTCCCTGGGGCTGACAGGGGGACGTTGTATTATGCACGTCAGCCCCCGTTCTGCAGGGGCGTTGTATGGCCTATGGTCATATCCTCGCCTCGTGCAGCCAAAGAAGTGCAGGTATTGTGGATCTGCGGAGCACGAGGCGAGGGACTGTGACGCGCCCGAAGGCATGTCACGGGTGTGGCATGATTACGCACCTGTGGCGTGAATGCCCGCCCGCGTCACCGTCATACCGTCCTGCAGCTGGGGGAGCGAGAGCCGGGGATGGGGGAAGAAGAGGAGGGGACAAAGAAACAAGAACTGGCACAGAGGAAAAGGACACACGGCGGGAGAAGAAGGACAGAGCGACAGTAGGAGGAAGAAGAGGAAAAGGAAGAAGTGGACATGGTGGAATCGGAGGGGCGGAGAGGCTGAAGGAGAGGAGGAGCAGGAGGCTGAAGGAGAGAAGGAGCAGGAGGAGGAAGGAGATAAGAGAGTGGAGGGTCGGAGAAGACGGCGGTGGAGAAGGGAGCTGGAGAAGGGAACAGAGAAGGAGGAGACAGGGAAGACGGAGGTGGAGAGGAAGGAGACTGAAGGGGAGGAGACAGAGAAGGCAGTGGTGGGCGGGACCAGAGGGAGAGAGGGGAGTGAAGGAGGGGGCAGTAAAAAGGGGAACCACGGGTGAGAGGTGGAGAAGGAGGCAAGTTATGAGAACGTTTTGCCTTTTACTCCACCACTTAAAAGGACTAAAAAGGGGGAGCGCTCAAGGAGGAAAGGTGGTAAAAGGGGAGGAGGGCAGATCAGGGGAGGGGAGGGGAGGTTGCAGGGCCCTCGTGGGCTCCTCTTCCTTCTCCTTTACACCCCTATCTGAGCTGGACCTCACAGAATGGCCAGGATTGGGCGATGGAGGGAGGTTTAAGCTCCCTGTTTAGGGGCATGGGGTCCCGGGCTGGAGTCGGGAGGGGTGGTGGATTTGAGTGGGGGGCCAAGGCACAGAGTGTGGTGTGTGCCGGATATTGATTTTGTTTCCAGGGGAGAGGGATGGTGGCCGACGGTGGAGCCTCAGGAGTGGAGAGGCGTCCCACGTGGTCGGGAGTATAGGGTGAGTTTCTTTGGGTATTTGATGTGGGTATGGGTTTTGGTTTGTAGGTGGAAGGGCAGGGAAGACGAGTTTTTTGTTTTGGGGTTTTAGTGTTTGTGTTGTAGTTTATAAATGCCTAGTTATGATTTTTTGATTGATATATGGTTTTGTATTGAAAGGCTTGAATGTAATAAATATATTTTGTAAAAAAAAATCTGTTCTTATCAGTTTAATATCTGTACGTCCCCATCGGGGAACTACATAATAAATGGATTTTTCGAACAGGGAGTCGGAAATAGGGCTTACATCCGTCCGCTCCACGCATCTCGACCCGGGTATTGCAGTACACTCCGGAACGGTGTCAACACTTTTCTCCCATTGTCAAGGGAAAAAGAAATACACCAAGCTATGTAAAACAGCTAGCAGAAGAAGAGAAGGAATGAAAAAAGAAGAATCATCCAAACTGAAACAAGTTTGAAGCCCCCTTCATGGGGGCCCCCCGTTTTCCCGCCATTTTACTTAAAAAAAAAAAAAAAAAAAAAAACATTGGCCAGGAGAGTGTGTGTGTGTGTGTGTGTGTGTGTGTGTGTGTGTGTGTGTGTGTGTGTGTGTGTGTGTGTTTTTGGGCCCCCAAAAATACAATCACTTCACCAGGATTGTGTGTGTGTGTGTGTTTTTGAGCCCCCAAAAATACAATCACTTCACCAGGATTGTCTATCTATCTATCTGTCTGTCTGTCTGTCTGTCTGTCTGTCTGTCTCTGTCTGTCTGTCTGTCTGTCTGTCTGTCTGTCTGTCTGTCTGTCTGTCTGTCTGTCTGTCTGTCCTGTCTGTCTGTCTGTCTGTCTGTGACTTTTTACCCACAGCCCTCGAAAACTTGGAAGAGTGGGTTCGGGGACCACCCGCGGGGACCCGGCCTAGAGTGCACCGTGTGTGTCTCGGGCTCGACCTCTGACTTCCATACGACTCCTGGTTTCTCTTCATTCGCACAAGCCTTTCGCCTTTACTAAAGACTTCCGTGGAGAGGAACACTTACGAAGTTCAACGTATTTTTTGGAAGGGCTTTGCTTTGGCGGAGCCCGGTATCTTGTTTCAAGAGAAATTGACAGAGATGACGCCGAGACTTTTTTGCTCAGGCGTTTGACTTGAAGCCGGGCTGACCGACCGGCGTATTTTTTCCACTCAAAGTAGTCGCTCGGGCAATTGAGTTCAAGCCCGACGCATGACTGGTGTATTTGCCGGGCATTGAACAAATAGTCGCAATAGGATTAAAGAGCTAGTGACCTAACGACGCATGCGACTTTTAAAAAACCACACCCGCCTGTCACCAGGAATGTTGGGTGAGGAGGAGCCAACTTTGCCAAACCGATGAGGTCTGCCGAGGCCCCCGGGAACCCGCAGGGAAGTCAATTTGTGGGTTATCGCTTCTCGGCCTTTTGGCTCAGATCAAGTGAGTATCTGTTCTTATCAGTTTAATTGATACGTCCCCCATCGGGGACTACATATTAAATGGATTTTCCGAACAGGGGAGTCGGAAATGGGGCTTGCTCCGTCCGCTCCACGCATCGACCCGTATTGTCAGTACCTCCGGAACGGTGCAACACTTTTCTCCCATTGTCAAGGAAAAAGAAATACACCAAGCTATGTAAAACAGCTAGCAGAAGAAGAGAAGGAATGGAAAAAGAAGAATCATCCAAACTGAAACAAGTGCAAGCCCCCTTCATGGGGGTCCCCGTTTTCCCCATTTTACTTTAAAAAAAAAAAAAAAAAAAAAAAAAAAATTGGCCAGGAGAGTGTGTGTGTGTGTGTGTGTGTGTGTGTGTGTGTGTGTGTGTGTGTGTTTTGAGCCCCCAAAAAAATCACAATCACTTCACCAGGATTGTGTGTGTGTGTGTTTTTTGAGCCCCCCAAAAATACAATCACTTCACCAGGATTGTCTATCTATCTATCTGTCTGTCTGTCTGTCTGTCTGTCTGTCTGTCTGTCTGTCTGTCTGTCTGTCTGTCTGTGACTTTTTACCCACAGCCCTCGAAAACTTGGAAGAGTGGGTTCGGGGACCACCCGGGGACCCGGCCTAGAGTGCACCGTGTGTGTCTCGGGCCCCGACCTCTGACTTCCATACGACTCTGGTTTCTCTTCATTACGCACAAGCCTTTCGCCTTTACTAAAGACTTCCGTGGAGGAAACACTTACGAGTTCAACGTATTTTGGAAGGGCTTTGCTTTCTGGCAGAGCCCGGTATCTTGTTTCAAGAGAAATTGACAGAGATGACGCCGAGACTTTGCTCAGGCGTTTGACTTGAAGCCGGCTGACCGACCGGCGTATTTACTTTCCACTCAAAGTAGTCGCGGCAATTGAGTTCAAGCCCGACGATGACTGGTGTATTTGCCGGGCATTGAAACAAATAGTCGCAATAGGATTAAAGAGCTAGTGACCTAACGACGCATTAGCGACTTTTAAAAAAAACACACCCGCCTGTCACCAGGGGAAGCGTTGGGTAGGAGGGAGCCAACTTTTGCCAAACCGATGAGGGTCTGCCGAGGCCGGGCCCGCGGTCAGGGGGTCACCATTTGTGGGTTATCGCTCGGCCTTTTGGCTCAGATCAAGTGTAGTATCTGTTCTTATCAGTTTAATATCTGATAGTCCCCCATCGGGGGACTACATATTAAATGGGATTTTTTCGAACAGGGAGTCGGAAGGGGCTTGCTCAACGTCCGGCTCCACTTGCATCGACCCGGTATTGCAGTACCTCCGGGAACGGTGCAACACTTTTCTCCCATTGTCAAGGAAAGAAATACACCAAGCTATGTAAAACAGCTAGCAGAAGAAGAGAAGGAATGGAAAAGAAGAATCATCCAAACTGAAACAAGTGCGAAGCCCCCTTCATGGGGGTCCCCGTTTTCCGCCATTTTACTTTAAAAAAAAAAAAAAAAAAAAAACTTTGGCCAGGAGAGTGTGTGTGTGTGTGTGTGTGTGTGTGTGTGTGTGTGTGTGTGTGTGTGTGTTTTTGAGCCCCCCAAAAAAATACAATCCACTTCACCAGGATTGTGTGTGTGTGTGTGTTTTTGAGCCCCCCCAAAAATACAATCACTTCACCAGGATTGTCTATCTATCTATCTGTCTGTCTGTCTGTCTGTCTGTCTGTCTCTGTCTGTCTGTCTGTCTGTCTGTCTGTCTGTGACTTTTACCCACAGCCCTCGAAAACTTGGAAGAGTGGGTTCGGGACCACCGCGGGGACCCGGCCTAGAGTGCACCCGTGTGTGTCTCGGGCCCCGACCTCTGACTTCCATACGACTCTGGTCTCTCTTCATTACGCACAAGCCTTTCGCCTTTTACTAAAGACTTCCGTGGGAGAGGAACACTGACGAGTTCAACGTATTTTTGGAAGGGCTTTGCTTCTGGCAGAGCCCGGTATCTTGTTTCCAAGAGAAATTGACAGAGATGACGCGAGACTTTGCTCAGGCGTTTGACTTGAAGCCGGCTGACCGACCGCGTATTTTCCACTCAAAGTAGTCGCCGGGCAATTGAGTTCAAGCCCGACGATGACTGGTGTATTTGCCGGGCATTGAACAAATAGTCGCAATAGGATTAAAGAGCTAGTGACCTAACGACGCATTAGCGACTTTTAAAAAAAAACACACCCGCCTGTCACCAGGGAAGCGTTGGGTGAGGAGGAGCCAACTTTTGCCAAACCGATGAGGGTCTCCCGAGGCCCCGGATCGGGCGGTGTGCAGTCAATTTGTGGGTTATCGCTTCTCGGCCTTTTGGCTCAGATCAAGTGTAGTATCTGTTCTTATCAGTTTAATATCGATACGTCCCCCATCGGGGGACTACATATTAAATGGTTTTCGAACAGGGAGTCGGAAATGGGGCTTGCTCCGTCCCGCTCCACGCACGACCCGGTATTGTAGTACCTCCGGGAACGGTGCAACACTTTTCTCCATTGTCAAGGAAAAAAATACACCAAGCTATGTAAAACAGCTAGCAGAAGAAGAGAAGGAATGGAAAAAGAAGAATCATCCAAACTGAAACAAGTGCGAAGCCCCCTTCATAGGGGTCCCCCCCGTTTTCCCGCCATTTTACTTAAAAAAAAAAAAAAAAAAAAACATTGGCCAGAGAGTGTGTGTGTGTGTGTGTGTGTGTGTGTGTGTGTGTGTGTGTGTGTGTGTTTTTTTGAGCCCCCACAAAAAATACAATCACTCACAGGATTGTGTGTGTGTGTGTTTTTGAGCCCCCCAAAAAAATACAATCACTTCACCAGGATTGTCTATCTATCTATCTGTCTGTCTGTCTCGTCTGTCTGTCTGTCTGTCTGTCTGTCTGTCTGTCTGTCTGTGACTTTTTACCCACAGCCCTCGAAAACTTGGAAGAGTGGGTTCGGGGGACCACCTGCGGGGACCCGGCCTAGAGTGCACCGTGTGTGTCTCGGGCCCCGACCTCTGACTTCCATACGACTCTGGTTTCTCTTCATACGCACAAGCCTTTCGCCTTTTACTAAAGACTTCCGTGGAGAGGAACACTTACGAGTTCAACGTATTTTTGGAAGGGCTTTGCTTTCTGGCAGAGCCCGGTATCTTGTTTCGAGAGAAATTGACAGAGATGACGCCGAGACTTTTTGCTCAGGCGTTTGACGAAGCCGGCTGACCGACCGGCGTATTTTTTCCACTCAAAGTAGTCGCTCGCAATTGAGTTCAAGCCCGACGATGACTGGTGTATTTGCCGGGCATTGAACAAATAGTCGAATAGGATTAAAGAGCTAGTGACCTAACGACGCATTTTAGCGACTTTTAAAAAAAACACACCCGCCTGTCACCAGGGAAGCGTTGGGTGAGGAGGAGCCAACTTTTTGCCAAACCGATGAGGTCTGCCGAGGCCCCCGGGGGCACGGCGGGTGCAGGGGTCAATTTGGCTGGTTATCGCTGATCTCGGCCCGTCCAGATCAAGCTGGTACCGAGAGTGCCCCAGAGCCCTTGAGCCAAAAGGTCGAAGGAAGGCAGGAGGGAGGAAAGTTTTTTGTTTTTGAGCCGGCTTCTTTTTTGAAGATTTTTTTCTTAATTGAAGAACATGGAGAAGAATATCCCGAACAGGTCTGTTCCGGTTGACTGGCCAACACGGCAAGATTTGCATGGAAGGATAAGGGAGGTGGAGCAATTCGGGAGGGAAACGTTCGGGAGAACTATCCTGATGGGGTTGCTCAAGCTTGGGGTAAAGGGGACGTCTTCTGCCTCCAGGATAATCCATTAGAAGGCGCGTATGATGTCACGTTTCATACGGAGAAGCAGCATGAGGAGACGATGCGGAAGGTGAGGGATTTGGTGAACACACGACCTATGTGCCACTATGCTGTGACGAGCTTGGCGAAGCCCAATTTTAGAGTTGTGACGGTCACTATGCTACAACCCTCATGTGAAGGAAGAAGAGGTGAGGACTTTCCTGGGGAGATATATGGACAACATCTCCTCAGGAAGGCTCCTCAAAGACTCACTCGAGTATTGGACTGGGAAGAGAGGGTATCAGGCCCTTCTTAGAGAGGACCCAGGGGGCCTGGGGAGGATACCTCCATCCTCCCGGCGATGTTCTCCCTGGGGGCTGACAGGGGACGTTGTACTATGCACGTCAGCCCCGGGTTCTGCAGGCGCTGTATGGCCTATGGTCACTATCCTCGCCTCGTGCAGCATAAAGAAATGCAGGTATTGTGGATCTGCGGAGCACGGGCGAGGACTGAGACGCGGCCGAAGGCACTGTCACGGGTGTGGCATGCTGACGCACCTGTGGCGTGCCCGGCGCGTCGGCGGTCATACGCGTCTGCAGCTGGGGGGGAGCGAGAGCCGGGGATGGGGGAAAGAGGAGACCCAGAACCGAGAACAGGCACGGAGGGAGCGGGACACACAGCGAGGAGAGGAGGAAAAAAACAGAAGCAGGAGAAGGAAAAGACAAAAGAAGAAATGGGCATAGTGGTACCAGAAGAGAAGGAGGCCAAAGGAGAGGAGGAGAAAGGAGTCAGTAGTGTGGAGGGACAAGAGAGGACAGTGGTGGAGAGGAAGGAGACAGAGAAGGCATCGGAGGGGAAGGAGACAAAGAAGACATCGAAGAGGAGAGAGACAGAGAAGGCATCAGAGAGGAAGATGGAGAAGGCATCAGAGAAGAAGACAGAGAAGACATTGGAGAAGATGGAGACTGAGAAGGCATCGGAGAGGAAGGAGACAGAGAAGGCATCGGAGGGAAAGGAGACAAAGAAGACATCGAATAGGAGAGAGACAGAGAAGTCATCAGAGAGAAAGATGGAGAAGGCATCAGAGAAGAAGACAGAGAAGACATTGGAGAAGATGGAGACTGAGAAGGCATCGGAGAGAAGGAGACAGAGAAGGCATCGGAGGCGGGACCAAAGGAGAGGGGGGAAGGAGTGGGGGACTGTGAAGTGGTGGAAACACAGGTGGAGGTGGAGAAAGAGGCGACTTATGAAAACGTTTTTGCCTTTTACTCCACCAACCAAAAAGTCGAAAAAGGGGGAGCGCTCGAGGAGGTCGGGTGGTAAAAGAGGGGGGAGGGCAGATCGGGGGGGGGAGGGGGAGGGGGGGAGGTTGCTGGCCCTCGTGGGCTCCCTCTGCCTTCTCTTTACACCTGTCTGAGCTGGACCTCACAAGCATGGCCCAGGATTGGGTGATGGAGGGAGGCTTAAGCTCTCCCTGTTTGGGGGCGGGAGGTCCCCGGGCTGTAGTCAGGAGGAGGGGGCAGGGTGGTGGATTTGAGTGGGGGCACAAGGCACAGAGTGTGGGTGTGCCGGGGGTTGTTTTTGTTTCAGGGGAGAGGGGAGTGGAGGCCGACGGTGGAGCGTCAGGAGTGGAGGAGGCGTCCCCGTCGGTCGGGAGTATAGGGTGAGTGTTTTTTGGTTATTTGATATGGGTATGGGTATTGGTTTGTAGGTGGGAAGGGGAGGGAAGATGCTCCAATGACTTTTGGGTTTTGGATTTGGTTATTGTTGAATAGTTTTGAAATGTTTATTTTTGTGTTGATTGGAATTTGTATTTGAATTGATTGATGTGTGGAAAATTTTGGTTGGTTTGGAACGTAATAAATATATTTTGTAAAAAATCTGTTCTTATCAGTTTAATATCCGATAACGTCCCCATCGGGGGACTACATAAATGGATTTTTCGAACAGGGGAGTCGGAAATGGGGCTTCTCCGTCCGCTCCAGATCGACCCGGTATTGCAGTACCTCCGGGAACGGTGCAACACTTTTCTCCCATTGTCAAGGAAAAAGAAATACACCAAGCTATGTAAAACAGCTAGCAGAAGAAGAGAAGGAATGGAAAAGAAGAATCATCCAAACTGAAACAAGTGGAAGCCCCCTTCATGAGGGTCCCCGTTTTCCCGCCATTTTACTTAAAAAATTGGCCAGGAGAGTGTGTGTGTGTGTGTGTGTGTGTGTGTGTGTGTGTGTGTGTGTGTGTTTTTTGAGCCCCCCAAAAAATACAAACTTCACCAGGATTGTGTGTGTGTGTGTGTGTTTTGAGCCCCCCCAAAATACAATCACTTCACCAGGATTGTCTATCTATCTATCTGTCTGTCTGTCTGTCTGTCTGTCTGTCTGTCTGTCTGTCTGTCTGTCTGTGACTTTTTACCCACAGCCCTCGAAAACTTGGAAGAGTGGGTTCGGGGACCACCTGTGGGGACCCGGCCTAGAGTGCACCGTGTGTGTCTCGGGCCCCGACCTCTGACTTCCATACGACTCTGGTTTCTCTTCATTACGCACAAGCCTTTGGCCTTTTACTAAAGACTTCTAGTGGAGAGGAACACTTACAGTTCAACGTATTTTTGGAAGGGGCTTTGCTTCTGGCAGAGCCCGGTATCTTGTTTCAAGAGAAATTGGACAGAGATGACGCCAGACTTTTGCTCAGGCGTTTGACTTGAAGCCGCTGACCGACCGGCGTATTTTTTTCCACTCAAAGTAGTCGCTCGGGCAATTGAGTTCAAGCCCGACGATGACTGGTGTATTTGCCGGGCATTGAACAAATAGTCGCAATAGGATTAAAGAGCTAGTGACCTATCGACGCGTTAGCGACTTTTTAAAAAACACACCCGCCTGTCACCAGGGAAGCGTTGGGTGAGGAGGAGCCAACTTTCCAAACCGATGAGGTCTGCCGAGGCCCCGGGGAACCCGGCGGTGCAGGGGGCGATTTTGGGTTATCATTCGGCCCTTTGGCTCAGATCAAGCTTGGTACCGAGGTGCCCCAGAGCTCGCTGAGTCAAAAGGTCGGAGATAGGAGGGCGATAGGTTTTTGTGTGAGACAGGGTTCTTTTTGCCAAGGCGTTTTTTGTGTTTTCCAGAGGCTTCATTTGGAGAGCTGGTTTTTTCCTTGTTTGACGTGTGTTCTTTTTTTTCCTTACTTGGAAATGGCACGACCATTTATAACAAGTCGGTACCAGGAATTGGATTGTCCAATACTGTGAGATTCGCATGGAGGGACAAAGAAATGGAGCCATTTGGAAGAGAGAAGTTCGGAAGGACCGTATTGATGGGGATATTGGAACTGGAGGTAAAGGATGTTTATGCTTCAAAGATAATCCAATTGAGGGGGCTTTTGATGTGACTTTTTATAGTGAAGGGAAGCATGAAGAAATTTTGATGAAGACAAAAGAAGGGGAGTAAGGCATTTCCCATGTGCCATTATGAAGTGACACAACTGGCGAGAAGTAGTTTTCGATTACTGCTGACCATGTACAATCCCCATGTGACTGACTTCCAAGAGGTGAGGGGCCTTTCTGGGACGATACATGGACAATGTTTCCTCAGCGAGGCGCCTCAGGGGACTCCCTGGGATTCTGGAACGGGAGGAGGGTTCCAGGCCCTTCTCAGGGAGGACCCAAGGGGATTGGGTGAATTCCTACATCCCCGCGATGTTCTCCCCTGGGGGCTGACAGGGGGACGACATTATGCCCGTCAGCCTCCAGTTTTGCAGGCGCTGTATGGCCTATGGTCATACCCTGCCTCGTGTAGTACAAGGATTTGCAGGTTCTGTGGGTCGAGCGGTCACGAGGCAAGGGATTGTGACGAAGCCAAAGGCTTGCCACGGGTGTGGCTCGGTTACACACCTGTGGCGGGTTGCCCGGCTCGTCCGGGTCTACGCGTCTGCAGCTGGAGGGGGAGCAGGTGCGGGGATGTGGAAGTAGAGGAAGAGGAGCGGACATGGGATCTGGAACAGGAACATCACGAAAAAGAGGAGGAAAAGGTGTCGGGAGGAGCGGTGGAAGGAGAGGAGGAGCAGGTGGAAAAGGTGCTGGGAGGAGAGGGAGAGAAGTTGAAGGAGAGGAGGAGCAGGTGGAGAAGGTGCTGGGAGGAGAGGGAGAGGTTGAAGGAGAAGAGGAGCAGGCAGAGGACGGACACAGGATTGTGAAGAGTCAAGAAAGGACAACAACGGAGAAACAGATGACTGAGAAGGCATTGGAGGTGGAACCAGAAGGAGAGGGGTAAAAGAGTGGGGGGACAGTGATGTATCGTCTGCCCGGGTGGAGGAGATGAGGGGTTGGTGGAGGGGCTGGCGAGGGGGGGTAGAGTTCATCGGTTTCTCCTCCAAACAGGAGGACGAGGAGGAAGGGGCGCTTTGACAACAGGGGGAGAGGGGGTGGTAAAGGGGGGAGGCTAAACAGGAGCTGGTGGGGGGGATAGGTTTTCTCCCTACCGCGGTCTCCCCGAGAAGGAAGATAAGGGTGGAAAAGCTGGAGGTGGGGGAGGAGAAGGTTCGGGGCCCTGGGTGGCCCCCTCTTCACCTACTATTGTACCCTTGTCTGAGATAGACCTTCCAGGGATGGCCCAGGGTTGGGCAAGGGAGGGGGACCAAGTTTCCTGTTTGGGGTGCGGGGTCCTCGGTCAAGAGCCCAGAGAGAAGCAGGGTGGTGGATTTTGGAGTAAAGCACATGATGCGGGGGTGTGCAGGTGCCGGGTGCCGGTCCTGCATCTAAGGGTGAGGGGTATGGTGGTTGAAGGGGGGGGAGAAGAAGTCCTCGTCAGTAGGGGTGAAATTTTTATTTGGGGTGGTTATGGGTAGTTTGTATCTTAGAAGGGGAGGGAAGATGCTCCCCTGATTATTGTTTATAGTTTTGGTTATTGGTTATTAGTTTTGAAATATCCATTTGGATTTTTGTTATAAAATTGATTTTGTTTGGAACATTGAAGGTATTTGTATGGAAATTGATGGTAATAAATATATATTTTGTAAAAAAAATCTGTTCTTATCAGTTTAATATCTGATACGTCCCCCATCGGGGGACTACATATTAAATGGATTTTTCGAACAGGGAGTCGGAAATGGGGCTTGCTCCGTCCGCTCCACGATCGACCCGGTATTGCAGTACCTCCGGAACGGTGCAACACTTTTCTCCCATTGTCAAGGAAAAAGAAATACACCAAGCTATGTAAAACAGCTAGCAGAAGAAGAGAAGGAATGGAAAAGAAGAATCATCCAAACTGAAACAAGTGCGAAGCCCCTTCATGGGGTCCCCCGTTTTCCCGCCATTTTACTTAAAAAAAAAAAAAAAAAAAACATTGGCCAGGAGAGTGTGTGTGTGTGTGTGTGTGTGTGTGTGTGTGTGTGTGTGTGTGTGTGTGTGTGTGTTTTTGAGCCCCCCCCAAAAAATACAATCACTTCACCAGGATTGTGTGTGTGTGTGTGTTTTTTGAGCCCCAAAAATACAATCACTTCACCAGGATTGTCTATCTATCTATCTGTCTGTCTGTCTGTCTGTCTGTCTGTCTGTCTGTCTGTCTGTCTGTCTGTCTGTCTGTCTGTCTGTCTGTCTGTCTGTGACTTTTTACCCACAGCCCCCTCGAAAACTTGGAAGAGTGGGTTCGGGGACCACCCGCGGGGACCCGGCCTAGAGTGCACCGTGTGTGTCTCGGCCCCGACCTCTGACTTCCATACGACTCTGGTTTTCTCTTCATTACGCACAAGCCTTTCGCCTTTTACTAAAGACTTCCGTGGAGAGGAACACTTACGAGTTCAACGTATTTTTGGAAGGGCTTTGCTTCTGGCAGAGCCCGGTATCTTGTTTCAAGAGAAATTGACAGAGATGACGCCCGAGACTTTTTGCTCAGGCGTTTGACTTGAAGCCGGCTGACCGACCGCGTATTTTTTCCACTCAAAGTAGTCGCTCGGGCAATTGAGTTCAAGCCCGACGATGACTGGTGTATTTGCGGGGCATTGAACAAATAGTCGCAATAGGATTAAAGAGCTAGTGACCTAACGACGCATTAGCGACTTTTAAAAAAAAAACACACCCGCCTGTCACCAGGGAAGCGTTGGGTGAGGAGGAGCCAACTTTGCCAAACCGATGAGGTCTGCCGAGGCCCCGGGACACCGAGCGGGTGCAGGGGTCAATTTGTGGGTTATCGCTTCTCGGCCTTTTGGCTCAGATCAAGCTTGGTACCGAGGTGCCCCAGAGCTCGCTGAGTCAAAAGGTCGGAGGTAGGAGGGCGATAAGTCTTTTTGTTTGGAATTATTTTCCCCAAACTATTTTTTGAGCATACAAGAGAAAATGGCGCCGATTTTATCAAGCAGATCAGTCCCAGGGATGGGATTGGCGAATACTATTCGCTTTTGCATGGAGAGACAAGGAGAAGGAGCCGTCTGGGAGAGAGACTTTTGGAAGGACGATACTAATGGGAGTGTTGAAGATGGCGGTAAAGGACGTTTTTTTGCCTCCAGGGGAACCCGATGGAAGGAGCATTATGACGTGACCTTCTACACAGAATTGCAACACGACGAGGTCTTGAAGAGGGTGAGAGAAGTTGGAGGAGAGAAACCGATGGCCCATTATGAAGTTTCAAGCCTTGCGAGGAGCAATTTCAGAGTGGTCACGGTAAACCTATACAACCCGCATGTGAAGGACGAGGAGGTGAGGGGCATTCCTCGGGAGGTATATGGACAATGTATCAACAGCAAGGCTCCTCAGGGACTCCCTGGGCTTCTGGAATGGGAGAGATTCCAGGCTTTGCTCAGGAGGACCCTAAGGGTTTAGTGTACCTCCATCCTCCTGCAATGTTCTCCCTGGGGGCTGACCGGGGACGTTATTTTACGCCCGTCAGCCTCCATTCTGCAGGCGTTGTATGGCCTACGGTCATACCGCGGCCTCGTGCAGCACTAGGAAGTGCAGATTCTGCGGATCGGGTGAGCACAGGCCAGGGACTGTGACAGCCCAAGGCGTGCCACGGGTGTGGCTCGTCTGCGCACCTGTGGCGGGAATGCCCGGCTCGTCACAGGTCATCGCGTCTGCAGCTGGAGGGAGAGCAGGGGATGGGGGTAGAGGAGGAAAAGAGGACCAGGACACCGGAGCGGGCCTGGATGGACAGACACCAAGGGAGGAGACGGCGGCCCCGAGAGGAGAGGGGCAGAGGAGAGAGAAGGTCGGAGAAGATGGGGAGAAGGGGAAGGAAGAGGACGGAGTCAAGGGAGCGGCGAGGAAGGAGACGGCGACAGCAGTGGGAGAGGAGGTGGAGAAGGACGAAGGAAGGCCCAGAGGAGGATTTGGAGAGGGGGAAGGAGGGAAGGAGTGGGGGGACAGTGACATGTCGAGTGCCCTGGTGGAGGAGATGAGGGGCATGGTGGAGAAGCTGGCGGGGAGGGGGGGCGATGTCTCCCCTTTGACGCCCACAACGAAGAGGAAAGCGAAGAGGAGGGGGAGCTCAGGGGAAGGCAAGAAGGAGAGCGGTGGGGAGGGGAGGGTGAGGCCAAGAGAGAGCAATGGGGGAAAAGGGGAGTAAGGCTGGAGATGCCTCAGCAACCTCATTGTCTCCCCCGGACTCTGATCTGCTGGGGGAACTGGATCACCCAGGTGGGGCTCAGGAGAGGCCCTGGGGGGTCGCAGCCCCCTTTTTGTGATCAGGGCCCCTTTTTTCTGCCCAGAAAGCAGTGGGGAGGGGGAAATGGAGGAGCTGGGAGACCAATCAGGGTGCAGGGGCACTCGGGTGCCCAACACCATTCCCGCATCCTGGATTGGGAAGATGGAGGAAGAGGGGGCGGAGTCAGGAGAGGAGAGGACGTCCCCGCTGGATGAGATGGAGCAGGGGAGCATCGGGTGAGCCTCCTATTTTATTTTGTGTGTTTTGGGGGTGAGGGTTTCTTTGGTTTTATTTTATAATGAATATTTCTGTTACTTTTCTTAGTTTAAATGTAAGGGGTTTAAGGGATTTTGTTAAAAGGAGGGCGGTTTTTAGTTATTTAGAGGGTGTGGGGTTTGATTTCTGTTTTTTACAGGAGGTTCACCTGAGGGATGGAGGGGACGTAAACAGATTTAGGAGGGAGTGGGATAAGGGAGAATCATATTGGGGTATAGGAGGGGTGCACTCAACAGGAGTAGGGATTTTGTGTGGGAATAGGGAGGTTAAAATAGAGAGCACTTTTTGTATAATGCAGGGGAGGGTGTTGGGGTAGATGTAACATATAGGGAGAGTAGATATAGGTTAATTGGGGTGTATGGGCCACAGGTGGCGGCAGACAGGAGGGAGATGGTGGACTGTCTGGCGCCCCTGTGTGTCACAAATAGGCACTTGGTGATAGGAGGGGATTTCAATATAGATTTAGGGATAGTGGGTGATAGTAGTGCAGGCGCCATCACCGGGCTAATGGCTTGCCATGGTCTGGTTGATGGAGGCCTGCACTCTACTCCGACAATGGCTGGTCCCACATGGCGCAACTCTCGGGGGTTGCGCGGAGGCTCGACTATATTTTCCTATCTAGGTCTTTGGGTCAGTTGTCTGGCGGCTGTTGCCTGTGTTTTCTTCTCTAGATCACGACGGGTGCTCCTGCAGGTGGGGTCGCCAGTCTGCCTCTTCGGTAGGGGGGTACTGGAAATTAGATCGGGGAGGTGCTGGAGGAGCAAGCTCGTTGACGCCTTTGGTTTCTTTCGGGGCTTGAAGGCCTCCGGTCCATGTCTTGAGGGGGTGTTAGAGTGGTGGGATTTAGTTAAGGTAAGGATTAGGGCCTTTATAATAGGATATTGTAAGAGGACAAAAGGGGAGGAAAGGAGGGAGGTGGATCGTATCCAAAGGTTGATTGAACTCGAGTATGAGGCAGGCAACCTCGGCGGGTCGATTGACTGGGAGAGATCCACAGCTCTGAAGGCGCAGCTCAGGGAGTTGCAGGAGCGGAAGGCTCGAGCTTTCTTGGAGCGCGCATAATGGCTTTTAGAACATAATGAGACTTGTTCCGCTATGTTCTTCAAGTCAGTTAGGGCCAGACAGAGTAGAAGATAATGCATGGGGTGAGGGAAGAAGATGGTAGTATAGTGAGAAAACCGGAGGAAATGGTCAGGGTGACAACTGATCATTTTCCGAGGTTTATTTAAGGGAAAGGGAAATAGATGTAGAGCAGGGAAATGTGTTTTAGAACACTTGTCCCGGCGATTGCGGGAGGACATTAGGGAGAGAAGTGATGGAGGCTCAGATCTCCCTCGAAGAGGTTGAGAGCGCACTCAGGAGGATGGGAAAAGGGAAGGTGCCTGGGATGGATGGACTGCCGCCGAGTTTTACCTCAAGTTTTGGGGTATACTTGGACCAGTGGTCCTTGAAGTTTTGAAGGCCATCCTTGAGACGGGGGTCCGGGGGGATCAATGGCTGTTGGTGTGCTGTCACTTCTTTACAAGAAGGGGAAGTAACAGACCTTGGCAACTGGCGGCCGTTGACCATGCTGTGCGTAGACTATAAGCTGTTAGCAAAGGTCTTAGCGGACCGTTACGCACAGCCCTTCCCTACGTCGTACACGAGGATCAGACGTGCGGGGTAGAGGGCCGCTCTATTAGGTGGAACCTACAGTTGATCAGGGACTCCATCGCTTGGGTAGAAGACAGAGGGATGCCTTTAATGGTAGCGCGCTGATCAGGCGAAAGCCTTTGATCGCGTGAATAGATCATTTCTATTCAGGGTGTTAGGTAGATTAGGATTTGGGGAAAAGTTTATAGGATGGATCCGTACTTTATATGTCGGAGCGGGGTGCCGGGTTAGCGTAAACAGTCACTTAGGTGATGTTTTTGACCTCTCGTCTGGGGTCAGGCAGGGATGCCCGCTCTCGGCACTCCTCTTCGTTCTGTACATGGAGCCTCTGGGGGGCTGCCATTAGGGCAGACACGGGGGTGGAAGGCTTGCTGATTCCTGGAAGTGGCGGTCTCCATGTAAAGTTGACACAGTACGCCGACGACACCTCCTTGCTGCTTTGCAAGGACTCGTGCCTGACAAGGTCCCTTGCCATCATTGGGGACTTCACCCGAGCGTCGGGGGCGGTTCTTAACTACGCGAAGTCTTCCGTTAAGTTTCGGAAGATGGAGTGGTAGGACGGATGTGCCCGGAGGGTTATCTCTCTGTAACGGGGCCCTGAGGATACTCGGGGTCCATTTTGAGACCTCCCGGCTCAGCGACGCTGAACTGGAACATGGGCATCGCAGTGGTACAGAGGAAGCTAGCAATGTGGAGGGCTAGGTCGTTGTCCTTTTTAGGCAAGGTCCTGGTTCTCAAGGTGGATGTATTGCCATCTCTATTGTACTTGGCGTACATCTACCCATTGCCGGCTTGTCTGAGGAGGCCTCTAGTGAGGCTAGTGTTTCAGTTCATGTGGGGTGGCAGGTACGAGTGGGTCGCCAGGCACGCATGATCTGTCCCATCGGGGAGGGAGGTAGGGGGGTACCACATCTCCCCCTTAAGCTGGACGCAATTTTTGTTTCTTTTCTGTTAACGGAGCTTGCTCAGCCGGGTACTACACCCGTCCGGGTTACCTCCTGCGGGTGTTCTTCTCGTATCAGGCGAGAAGCGTAATGGTGTGGTCTAACACGGGTCCTCGGGCGGAACAGCTGTCGTGGCACTTTGGCCATGCGGCCAATGGCTGCGCATGCACGAGGTTGAAGTCGCCCGAGTAGATTTAGATCACAGGCACCTGTACGAGGAGGTTAGACGGGCAGTAAGTCCGGCACCTGTGGTGGGCATCCCGGCGGAGGTCTGGGAAGGAGTGCAGGCGCGGGGCCTGGACAACAGGCTCCAAGGACCTGAATTGTTTGAGCCTCCACAAGTGTTTGCCGTACGTTCCACCATGTACCGGCATAGCTTGGCGACGATCCCCACCTGCCCAAGGCTTTCGTGTGGCAGGGAGGAGCTGTGCGCCATGTCTTTTGGGACTGTGCCATTGCCGAGTAGTATGGGCGAAGGCACGGGTGTTGTTAGGAAGGGTTAGAGGTGATTTTGTTTTGACGTGGGCTAGGTTAGAGAGAGGTGTAGGGAGAGCGAGGGGACGGATAGGGATAGGTTTCTGCTCTGGCTTCTCATGAGCCTCTTTAGCGGGGCTGTGGGAAGCCAGGCAGAACATGGTTAAGACAGGGAAAGATTGGGGGGTGGAAGGATAGTGAGGAGGGTGGAAGGAGAGATTTGAGAGGGAGGATGAAGAGGGAGGAGAGGAAGTGGGGCAGCATGCTGCCCGGGGAGAGATGGAAGGGGGGATTAGGGCTGGGGTTATTTTAGATTAGGGACGGAAGATAGGGAAAGTTAGTGTTTAGGATGACGGGGAGGGATGATGCTCCCCTGAGTTTTTGTTTTGGGTTTTCGTTTGGTTTTGAATTAAAAATGCCATTATTATTTGTGTTTGGATGGAATGTTGAGTTTGTATTGTTTTGTATTGTATGAATGGCATTGATTGTAATAAATTATTTTTTCTAAAAAAAAAAAAAATCTGTTCTTATCAGTTTAATATCTGATACGTCCCCCATCGGGGGACTACATATTAAATGGATTTTTCGAACAGGGAGTCGGAAATGGGGCTTGCTCCGTCCGCTCCACGCATCGACCCGGTATTGCAGTACCTCCGGGAACGGTGCAACACTTTTCTCCCATTGTCAAGGAAAAAGAAATACACCAAGCTATGTAAAACAGCTAGCAGAAGAAGAGAAGGAATGGAAAAAGAAGAATCATCCAAACTGAAACAAGTGCGAAGCCCCCTTCATGGGGGTCCCCGTTTTCCCGCCATTTTACTTAAAAAAAAATAAAAAAAAAACATTGGCCAGGAGAGTGTGTGTGTGTGTGTGTGTGTGTGTGTGTGTGTGTGTGTGTGTGTGTGTTTTTGAGCCCCCCCAAAAAAATACAATCACTTCACCAGGATTGTGTGTGTGTGTGTGTTTTTGAGCCCCCCCAAAAATACAATCACTTCACCAGGATTGTCTATCTATCTATCTGTCTGTCTATGTCTGTCTGTCTGTCTGTCTGTCTGTCTGTCTGTCTGGACTTTTTACCCACAGCCCTCGAAAACTTGGAAGAGTGGGTTCGGGGACCACCCGCGGGGACCCGGCCTCAGAGTGCACCGTGTGTCTCGGGCCCCGACCTCTGACTTCCATCGACTCTGGTTTCTCTTCATTACGCACAAGCCTTTCGCCTTTTACTAAAGACTTCCGTGGGAGAGGAACACTTACGAGTTCAACGTATTTTTGGAAGGGCTTTGCTTCTGGCAGAGCCCGGTATCTTGTTTCAAGAGAAATTGACAGAGATGACGCCTTGAGACTTTTGCTCAGGCGTTTGACTTGAAGCCGTGACCGACCGGCGTATTTTTTCCACTCAAAGTAGTCGCTCGGAATTGAGTTCAAGCCCGACGATGACTGGTGTATTTGCCGGGCATTGAACAAATAGTCGCAATAGGATTAAAGAGCTAGTGACCTAACGACGCATTAAGCGACTTTAAAAACACACCCGCCTGTCACCAGGGAAGCGTTGGGTGAGGAGGAGCCAACTTTTGCCAAACCGATGAGGTCTGCCGAGGCCCCCGGGACCCGGCGGGTGCAGGGGTCAATTTGTGGGTTATCGCTTCTCGGCCTTTTGGCTCAGATCAAGCTTGGTACCGAGGTGCCCCAGAGCCCGCTGAGCCAAAAGGTCGAAGGAAGGCAGGAGGGAGGAAAGTTTTTTTTTTTGAGCGCTTCTTTTTGAAGAGATTTTTTCTTAATTGAAGAACATGGAGAAGAATATCCCGAACAGGTCTGTTCCGGGGTTGGACTGGCCAACACGGCAAGATTTGCATGGAAGGACAAGGAGGTGGAGCAATTCGGGAGGGAAACGTTCGGGAGAACTATCCTGATGGGGTTGCTCAAGCTTGGGGTAAAGGACGTCTTCTGCCTCCAGGATAATCCATTAGAAGGCGCGTATGATGTCACGTTTCATACGGAGAAGCAGCATGAGGAGACGATGCGGAAGGTGAGGATTTGGTGAACACACGACCTATGTGCCACTATGCTGTGACGAGCTTGGCGAAGCCCAATTTTAGAGTTGTGACGGTCACTATGTACAACCCTCATGTGAAGGAAGAAGAGGTGAGGACTTTCCTGGGGAGATATATGGACAACATCTCCTCAGGAAGGCTCCTCAAAGACTCACTCGGGTATTGGACTGGGAAGAGAGGGTATCAGGCCCTTCTTAGAGAGGACCCAGGGGGCCTGGGAGGATACCCTCCATCCTCCGGCGATGTTCTCCTGGGGGCTGACAGGGGACGTTGTACTATGACGTCAGCCCCCGTTCTGCAGGCGCTGTATGGCCTATGGTCATATCCTCGCCCGTGCTAAAGAAATGCAGGTATTGTGGATCTGCGGAGCACGAGGCGAGGACTGTGACGCGCCGAAGGCATGTCACGGGTGTGGCATGCTGACGCACCTGTGGCGTGAATGCCCGGCGCGTCGGCGGTCATACGCGTCTGCAGCTAGGGGAGCGAGAGCCGGGGATGGGGAAGAAGAGGACCCAGAACCGAGAACAGGCACGGAGGGAGCGGACACACAGCGAGGAGAGGAGGAAAAAACAGAAGCAGGAGAAGGAAAAGACAAAGAAGAAATGGGCATAGTGGTACCAGAAGAGAAGGAGGCCAAAGGAGAGGAGGAGAAAGGAGTCAGTAGTGTGAGGGACAAGAGAGGACAGTGGTGGAGAGGAAGGAGACAGAGAAGGCATCGGAGGGGAAGGAGACAAAGAAGACATCGAAGAGGAGAGAGACAGAGAAGGCATCAGAGAGGAAGATGGAGAAGGCATCAGAGAGAGAAGACAGAGAAGACATTGGAGAAGATGGAGACTGAGAAGGCATCGGAGAGGAAGGAGACAGAGAAGGCATCGGAGGGAAGGGAGACAAAGAAGACATCGAATAGGAGAGAGACAGAGAAGTCATCAGAGAGAAAGATGGAGAAGGCATCAGAGAAGAAGACAGAGAAGACATTGGAGAAGATGGAGACTGAGAAGGCATCGGAGAGGAAGGAGACAGAGAAGGCATCGGAGGCGGGACCAGAAGGAGAGGGGGTGAAGGAGTGGGGGACTGGAAGTGGTGGAAACACAGGTGGAGGTGGAGAAAGAGGCGACTTATGAAAACGTTTTGCCTTTTACCCACCAACCAAAAAGTCGAAAAGGGGGAGCGCTCGAGGAGGTCGGGTGGTAAAAGAGGGGAGGGCAGATCGGGGGAGGGGAGGGAGGTTGCTGGGCCCTCGTGGGCTCCCTCTGCCTTCTCTTTTTACACCCCTGTCTGAGCTGGACCTCACAAGCATGGCCCAGGATTGGGTGATGGAGGGAGGCTTAAGCTCCTGTTTGGGGCGGAGGTCCCCGGGCTGTAGTCAGGAGGAGGGCAGGGTGGTGGATTTGAGTGGGGGCACAAGGCACAGAGTGTGGGTGTGCCGGGGTTGTTTTTTGTTTCCAGGGGAGAGGGGATGGAGGCCGACGGTGGAGCGTCAGGAGTGGAGGAGGCGTCCCTGTCGGTCGGGAGTATAGGGTGAGTGTTTTTTGGTTATTTGATATGGGTATGGGTATTGGTTTGTAGGTGGGAAGGGAGGGAAGATGCTCCAATGACTTTTGGGTTTTGGATTTGGTTATTGTTGAATAGTTTTGAAATGTTTATTTTTGTGTTGATTGGAATTTGTATTTGAATTGATTGATGTGTGGAAAATTTTGGTTGGTTTGGAACGTAATAAATATATTTTGTAAAAAAAAATCTGTTCTTATCAGTTTAATATCTGATACGTCCCCCATCGGGGGACTACAGATATTAAATGGATTTTTCGAACAGGGGAGTCGGAAATGGGGCTTGCTCCGTCCGCTCCACGCATCGACCCGGTATTGCAGTACCTCCGGGAACGGTGCAACACTTTTCTCCCATTGTCAAGGAAAAAGAATACACCAAGCTATTAAAACAGCTAGCAGAAGAAGAGAAGGAATGGAAAAAGAAGAATCATCCAAACTGAAACAAGTGCGAAGCCCCCTTCATGGGGGTCCCCCGTTTTCCCGCCATTTTACTTAAAAAAAAAAACATTGGCCAGGAGAGTGTGTGTGTGTGTGTGTGTGTGTGTGTGTGTGTGTGTGTGTGTGTGTTTTTTTGAGCCCCCCCAAAAAATACAATCACTTCACCAGGATTGTGTGTGTGTGTGTGTTTTTGAGCCCCCCCAAAAATACAATCACTTCACCAGGATTGTCTATCTATCTATCTGTCTGTCTGTCTGTCTGTCTGTCTGTCTGTCTGTCTGTCTGTCTGTCTGTCTGTCTGTCTGTCTGTCTGTGACTTTTTACCCACAGCCCTCGAAAACTTGGAAGAGTGGGTTCGGGGGACCACCCGCGGGGACCCGGCCTAGAGTGCACCGTGTGTTCTCGGGCCCCGACCTCTGACTTCCATACGACTCTGGTTTCTCTTCATTACGCAGCTTTTCGCCTTTTACTAAAGACTTCCGTGGAGAGGAACACTTACGAGTTCAACGTATTTTTGGAAGGGCTTTGCTTCTGGCAGAGCCCGGTATCTTGTTTCAAGAGAAATTGACAGAGATGACGCCGAGACTTTTTTGCTCAGGCGTTTGACTTGAAGCCGGCTGACCGACGGCGTATTTTTTCCACTCAAAGTAGTCGTCCGGGCAATTGAGTTCAAGCCCGACGATGACTGGTGTATTTGCCGGGCATTGAACAAATAGTCGCAATAGGATTAAAGAGCTAGTGACCTAACGACGACATTAGCCGACTTTTAAAAAAAAAACACACCCGCCTGTCACCAGGGAAGCGTTGGGTGAGGAGGAGCCAACTTTTGCCAAACCGATGAGGTCTGCCGAGGCCCCCGGGACCCGGCGGGTGCAGGGGTCAATTTGTGGGTTATCGCTTCTCGGCCTTTTGGCTCAGATCCAAGCTTGGTACCGAGGTGCCCCAGAGCTCGCTGAGTCAAAAGGTCGGAGATAGGAGGGCGGATAGGTTTTTGTGTGAGAACAGGGTTCTTTTTGCCAAGGCGTTTTTTGTGTTTTCCAGAGGCTTCCATTTGGAGAGCTGGTTTTTTCCTTGTTTGGACGTGTGTTTTTTTCCTTTTGGAAATGGCACGTACCATTTATAACAAGTCGGTACCAGGAATTGGATTGTCCAATACTGTGAGATTCGCGAATGGAGGGACAAAAGAAATGGAGCCATTTGGAAGAGAGAAGTTCGGAAGGACCATATTGATGGGGATATTGGAACTGGAGGTAAAGGATGTTTTATGCTTCCAAGATAATCCAATTGAGGGGGCTTTTGATGTGACTTTTATAGTGAAGGGAAGCATGAAGAAATTTTGATGAAGACAAAAGAAGGGAGTAAGGCATTTCCCATGTGCCATTATGAAGTGACCAACTTGCGAGAAGTAGTTTCGATTGGTAACTGTGACCATGTACAATCCCCATGTGACTGACGAAGAGGTGAGGCCTTTCTGGGGCGATACATGGACAATGTTTCCTCAAGCGAGGCGCCTCAGGGACTCCCTGGGATTCTGGAACGGGAGGAGAGGGTTCCAGGCCCTTCTCAGGAGGACCCAAGGGGACTGGGTGGGTTCCTACATCCCGCGTATGTTCTCCCTGGGGCTGACAGGGGGACGTTACATTATGCCCGTCAGCCTCCATTTTGCAGGCGCTGTATGGCCTATGGTCATACCCTCGCCTCGTGTAGTACAAGGATTTGCAGGTTCTGTGGGTCGAGCGGTCACGAGGCGAGGGACTGTGACGAGCCAAAGGCTTGCCACGGGTGTGGCTCGGTTACACACCTGTGGCGGAGTTGCCCGGCTCGGTCACGGGTCATACGCGTCTGCAGCTGGAGGGGGAGCAGGTGCGGGGATGTGGGAAGTAGAGGAAGAGGAGCGGACATGGATCTGGAACAGGAACATCACGAAAAGAGGAGGAAAAGGTGTCGGAGGAGCGGTGGAAGGAGGAGGAGCAGGTGGAAAAGGTGCTGGGAGGAGAGGGAGAGGTTGAAGGAGAGGAGGAGCAGGTGGAGGAAGGTGCTGGGAGGAGAGGGAGAGGTTGAAGGAGAAGAGGAGCAGGCAGAGGACGGACACAGGATTGTGAAGAGTCAAGAAAGGACAACAACGGAGAAACAGATGACTGAGAAGGCATTGGAGGTGGAACCAGAAGGAGAGGGGGTAAAAGAGTGGGGGACAGTGATGTATCGTCTGCCCGGGTGGAGGAGATGAGAGGGTTGGTGGAGGGGCTGGCGAGGGGGGGGGGTAGAGTTACATCGGTTTCCCCTCCAAACAGGAGGACGAGGAGGAAGGGCGCTTTGACAACAGGGGGAGAGGGGTGGTAAAGGGGAGGCTAAACAGGAGCTGGTGGGGGGGATAGGTTTTCTCCCTTACCGCGGTCTCCCGAGAAGGAAGATAAGGGTGGAAAAGCTGGAGGTGGGGGAGGGAGAAGGTTCGGGGCCCTGGGTGGCCCCCTCTTCACCTACTATTGTACCCTTGTCTGAGATAGACCTTCCAGGGATGGCCCAGGGTTGGGGCAAGGGAGGGGGACCAAGTTTCCTGTTTGGGGGTGCGGGGTCCTCGGTCAAGAGCCCAGAGAGAAGCAGGGTGGTGGATTTTAGGAGTAAAGCACATGATGCGGGGTGTGCAGGTGCGGGTGCCGGTCCTGCATCTAAGGGTGAGGGTATGGTGGTTGAAGGGGGGAGAAGAAGTCCTCGTCAGTAGGGTGAAATTTTTATTTGGGGTGGTTATGGGTAGTTTGTATCTTAGAAGGGAGGGAAGATGCTCCCCGATTATTGTTTATAGTTTTGGTTATTGGTTATTAGTTTTGAAATATCCATTTGGATTTTTGTTATAAAATTGATTTTGTTTGGAACATTGAAGGTATTTGTATGGGAAATTGATGGTAATAAATATATATTTTGTAAAAAAAATCTGTTCTTATCAGTTTAATATCTGATAACGCCCCCATCGGGGACTACATATTAAATGGATTTTTCAACAGGGGAGTCGGAAATGGGGCTTGCTCCGTCCGCTCCACGCATCGACCGGTATTGCAGTACCTCCGGGAACGGTGCAACACTTTTCTCCCATTGTCAAGGAAAAAGAAATACACCAAGCTATGTAAAACAGCTAGCAGAAGAAGAGAAGGAATGGAAAAAGAAGAATCATCCAAACTGAAACAAGTGCGAAGCCTTCATGGGGGTCCCCGTTTTCCCGCCATTTTACTTAAAAAAAAAAAAAAAAAAACATTGGCCAGAGAGTGTGTGTGTGTGTGTGTGTGTGTGTGTGTGTGTGTGTGTGTGTGTGTGTGTGTTTTTTTGAGCCCCCCCAAAAAAAAAATACAATCACTTCACCAGGATTGTGTGTGTGTGTGTGTTTTTGAGCCCCCCCAAAAAATACAATCACTTCACCAGGATTGTCTATCTATCTGTCTGTCTGTCCTGTCTGTCTGTCTGTCTGTCTGTCTGTCTGTCTGTCTGTCTGTCTGTCTGTCTGTGACTTTTACCCACAGCCCCTCGAAAACTTGGAAGAGTGGGTTCGGGGGACCACCAAGCGGGGACCCGGCCTAGAGTGCACCGTGTGTCTCGGGCCCCGACCTCTGACTTCCATACGACTCTGGTTTCTCTTCATTACGCACAAGCCTTTCGCCTTTTACTAAAGACTTCCGTGGAGAGGAACACTTACGAGTTCAACGTATTTTTGGAAGGGCTTGCTTCTGGCAGAGCCCGTATCTTGTTTCAAGAGAAATTGACAGAGATGACGCCGAGACTTTTTGCTCAGGGCGTTTGACTTGAAGCCGGCTGACCGACCGGCGTATTTTTTCCACTCAAAGTAGTCCTCGGGCAATTGAGTTCAAGCCCGACGATGACTGGTGTATTTGCCGGGCATTGAACAAATAGTCGCAATAGGATTAAAGAGCTAGTGACCTAACGACGCATTAGCGACTTTTAAAAAAAACACACCCGCCTGTCACCAGGGAAGCGTTGGGTGAGGAGGAGCCAACTTTGCCAAACCGATGAGGTCTGCCGAGGCCCCGGCACCCGGCGGGTGCAGGGGTCAATTTGTGGGTTATCGCTTCTCGGCCTTTTGGCTCAGATCAAGCTTGGTACCGAGGTGCCCCAAAGCCCGCTGAGCCAAAAGGTCGAAGGAAGGCAGGAGGGAGGAAAGTTTGTTGTTTTGGTATTTGGATTCACGGTTGGTTTATTTTGCCGCTCTTTTTCAGTTTTTCTTTTTGGAAGAAAGCGGAGGCGAAGTGCGCAATTTTCTTTGGAGATGGCGCAGGCTTCTACATGGAGGCCAGTCCCTAGGATGGGGCTGGCGAAATGCTGTTTTTGCCTGGAAGGATAAGGCGACGGAGCCAATTGGCAGAGATGAGTTTGGGAGGACCATTTTGATTGAGATCCTTGGACTGACGGTGGAGGATGTGTTCTGGCCTCCAAGACAACCCTTTGGAGGGGGGCATACGATGTGGCGCTACACACTGAAGTGAAGCACGATGACGTTCTCAGAAGGGCGAGAGAAGTGTAAGCAGAGAGGCCGATGTCTCATTACTTGGTGACCAGCTTGGCGAAGGTAATTTCAGGGTTGTGAATGTGAACATTTACAACCCTCGTGAAGGACGAGGAGGTGAGGGCCTTTCTGGGGAGATACATGGATAGTGTCTCCTCAGGAAGGCACCTCAAGATTCTTTGGGTTTTTGGACCGGGAGGAGGGGTTTCCAGGCCCTCCTAAGAGAGGACCCAAAAAGGATTGGGTGGATACCTCCATCCTCCGCGATGTTCTCCCTGGGGGCTGACAGGGGACGTTGCATTATGCCCGTCAGCCTCCGTACTGCAGGGCGTTGTATGGCCTCACGGCCACGTCCTCGCCTCGTGCAGCATAAAGAAGTGCAGGTATTGTGGATCTGCAGAGCACGAGGCGAGGGACTGTGACGCGCCGAAGGCATGTCACAGGTGTGGCATGCTGACGCACCTGTGGCGTGAATGCCCGGGCGTCAAGGGTCACACGCGTCTGCAGCTGGGGGAAACGAGAGCCGGGGATGGGGGGTAGAAGGAGGGGACCAAGAACTGAGTACTGGAACAGAGGGAGCGGACACGGGTGGAAGAGGAGGAGCAAACGGAAGCGGGAGGAGAAAAGAAAAGAAGACAACAGCATAGTGGAAACGGAAGGGCAGAAGGCTGAAGGAGAGCAGGAGGAGGAAGGAGACAGGAGAGTGAAGGGGCCAGAGAAGACGGCTGTGGAGAGGAAGGAAACGGAGAAGGCAACAGAGAGGGAGGAGACTGGGAAGACAGCGGTGGAGAAGAAAGAGATAGAAAGGAAGGAGACAGGGAAGAAGGTGGTGGGAGGAGAAAGAGACAGAAAGGAAGGAGAGAGGGAAGAAGGTGGTGGAGGAGAAAGAGACAGAAAGGAAGGAGACAGGGAAGAAGGTGGTGGAGAAGAAAGAGACAGAAAGGAAGGAGACAGGGAAGAAGGTGGTGGAGAAGGAAAAAGACAGAAAGGGAGGAGACAGAGAAGGTAGTTGTGGCGGGACCAGTAGGAGAAGGAGTGAAGGTGGGGAACAGTAAAGAGGTGAAATCACGGGTGGAGGTGGAGAAGGAGGCAAGCTGTGAAAACTTTTGCCTTTTACTCCACCATACAAGGTCGAAAAGAGGGGAGCGCTCAAGGAGGACGGGTGGTAAAAGAGGGAGGGGGACAGATCAGGGTGGAGGAGGGGAGGTTGCAGGGCCCTCTTGGGTTCCCTCTTCCTTCACCTTTACACCCCTGTCTGAGCTTGACCTTACAGGCATGGCCCAGGATTGGGCGATGGAGGGAGGCTTAAGCTCCCTGTTTGGGCTCGTGGGGTCCCCGGGCCGGAGTCAGGAGGAGGGCAGGGTGGTAGACCTAAGTGTGGGGTCGGGACGCAGGGTGAGCGTGTGTCGGGCGCTGTTACCGCATCCAGGGGAGAGGGATGGCGGCCGACGGGGAGCCGTCAGGAGTGAGAAGGCGTCCCCGTCGGTCGGGATGGGGTGAGTTTTTCTTAGATTTTTTGGTGTAGGTTTTGGTTTGTAGATGGGAAGGGGAGGGAAAATGCTCCCATGACTTTTGGTTTTTGGGTTTGGTTATTATTGAATAGTTTTGAAATGTTTAATGGAATTTGTGTTTGAATTGATTGATTGTATAAGATTTTGTTGGGTTTTGGAACGTATAAATATATTTTATAAAAAAAATCTGTTCTTATCAGTTTAATATCCGATACGTCCCCATCGGGGACTACATAAAATGGATTTTTCGAACAGGGAGTCGGAAATGGGGCTTGCTCCGTCGCTCCACGCATCGACCCGGTATTGCAGTACCTCCGGAACGGTGCAACACTTTTCTCCCATTGTCAAGGAAAAAGAAATACACCAAGCTATGTAAAACAGCTAGCAGAAGAAGAGAAGGAATGGAAAAAGAAGAATCATCCAAACTGAAACAAGTGCGAAGCCCCCTTCATGGGGTTCCCCGTTTTCCCGCCATTTTACAAAAAAAAAAAAAAAAACAAAAAAAAACATTGGCCAGGAGAGTGTGTGTGTGTGTGTGTGTGTGTGTGTGTGTGTGTGTGTGTGTGTGTGTTTTTGAGCCCCCCAAAAAAATACAATCACTTCACCAGGATTGTGTGTGTGTGTGTTTTTGAGCCCCCCCCAAAAATACAATCACTTCACCAGGATTGTCTATCTATCTATCTGTCTGTCTGTCTGTCTGTCTGTCTGTCTGTCTGTCTGTCTGTCTGTCTGTCTGTGACTTTTTACCCACAGCCCTCGAAAACTTGGAAGAGTGGGTTCGGGGACCACCCGCGGGGACCCGGCCCAGAGTGCACCGTGTGTGTCTCGGGCCCCGACCTCTGACTTCCATACGACTCTGGTTTCTCTTCATTCGCACAAGCCTTCGCCTTTACTAAAGACTTCCGTGGAGAGGAACACTTACGAGTTCAACGTATTTTTGGAAGGGCTTTGCTTCTGGCAGAGCCCGGTATCTTGTTTCAAGAGAAATTGACAGAGATGACGCCGAGACTTTTGCTCAGGCGTTTGACTTGAAGCCTGACCGACCGGCGTATTTTTTTCCACTCAAAGTAGTCGCTTCGGGCAATTGAGTTCAGCCCGACGATGACTGGTGTATTTGCCGGGCATTGAACAAATAGTCGCAATAGGATTAAAGAGCTAGTGACCTAACGACGCATTAGCGACTTTTAAAAAAAACACACCCGCCTGTCACCAGGGAAGCGTTGGGTGAGGAGGAGCCAACTTTGCCAAACCGATGAGGTCTGCCGAGGCCCCGTGACCGGCGGGTGCAGGGGTCAATTTGTGGGTTATCGCTTCTGGCCTTTGGCTCAGATCAAGCTTGGTACCGAGGTGCCCCAGAGCCCGCTGAGCCAAAAGGTCGAAGGAAGGCAGGAGGGAGGAAAGTTTTGTTTTGAGCGGCTTCTTTTTGAAGAGATTTTTTTCTTAATTGAAGAACATGGAGAAGAATATCTCGAACAGGTCTGTTCCGGGGGTTGGACTGGCCAACACGGCAAGATTTGCATGGAAGGATAAGGAGGTGGAGCAATTCGGGAGGGAAACGTTCGGGGAGAACTATCCTGATGGGGTTGCTCAAGCTTGGGGTAAAGGACGTCTTCTGCCTCCAGGATAATCCATTAGAAGGCGGTATGATGTCACGTTTCATACGGAGAAGCAGCATGAGGAGACGATGCGGAAGGTGAGGGATTTGGTGAACACACGACCTATGTGCCACTATGCTGTGACGAGCTTGGCGAAGCCCAATTTTAGAGTTGTGACGGTCACTATGTTACAACCCTCATGTGAAGGAAGAAGAGGTGAGGACTTTCCTGGGGAGATATATGGACAACATCTCCTCAGGAAGGCTCCTCAAAGACTCACTCGGGTATTGGACTGGGAAGAGAGGGTATCAGGCCCTTCTTAGAGAGGACCCAGGGGGCCTGGGAGGATACCTCCATCCTCCGGCGATGTTCTCCCTGGGGGCTGACAGGGGACGTTGTACTATGCACGTCAGCCCCCGTTCTGCAGGCGCTGTTGGCCTATGGTCATATCCTCGCCTCGTGCAGCATAAAGAAATGCAGGTATTGTGGATCTGCGGAGCACGGGCGAGGGACTGTGGCCCGAAGGCATGTCCGTGTGGCATGCTGACGCACCTGTGGCGTGAATGCCCGGCGCGTCGGCGGTCATACGCGTCTGCAGCTGGGGGGAGCGAGAGCCGGGGATGGGGGAAGAAGAGGAGACCCAGAACCGAGAACAGGCACGGAGGGAGCGGACACACAGCGAGGAGAGGAGGAAAAAACAGAAGCAGGAGAAGGAAAAGACAAAGAAGAAATGGGCATAGTGGTACCAGAAGAGAAGGAGGCCAAAGGAGAGGAGGAGAAAGGAGTCAGTAGTGTGGAGGGACAAGAGAGGACAGTGGTGGAGAGGAAGGAGACAGAGAAGGCACCGGAGGGGAAGGAGACAAAGAAGACATCGAAGAGGAGAGAGACAGAGAAGGCATCAGAGAGGAAGATGGAGAAGGCATCAGAGAAGAAGACAGAGAAGACATTGGAGAAGATGGAGACTGAGAAGGCATCGAGAGGAAGGAGACAGAGAAGGCATCGGAGGGAAAGGAGACAAAGAAGACATCGAATAGAGAGACAGAGAAGTCATCAGAGAGAAAGATGGAGAAGGCATCAGAGAAGAAGACAGAGAAGACATTGGAGAAGATGGAGACTGAGAAGGCATCGGAGAGGAAGGAGACAGAGAAGGCATCGGAGGCGGGACCAGAAGGAGAGGGGTGAAGGAGTGGGGGGACTGTGAAGTGGTGGAAACACAGGTGGAGAGTGGAGAAAGAGGCGACTTATGAAAACGTTTTGCCTTTTACTCCACCAACCAAAAAAGTCGAAAAGGGGGAGCGCTCGAGGAGGTCGGGTGGTAAAAGAGGGGGGAGGGCAGATCGGGGGAGGGGGGGAGGTTGCTGGCCCTCGTGGGCTCCCTCTGCCTTCTCTTTACACCCTGTCTGAGCTGGACCTCACAAGCATGGCCCAGGATTGGGTGATGGAGGGAGGCTTAAGCTCCCTGTTTGGGGCGGGAGGTCCCGGGCTGTAGTCAGGAGGAGGGCAGGGTGGTGGATTTGAGTGGGGGCACAAGGCACAGAGTGTGGGTGTGCCGGGGTTGTTTTTGTTTCAGGGGAGAGGGGATGGAGGCGACGGTGGAGCGTCAGGAGTGGAGGAGGCGTCCCCGTCGGGTCGGGAGTATGGGGTGAGTGTTTTTTTGGTTATTTGATATGGGTATGGGTATTGGTTTGTAGGTGGGAAGGGGAGGGGAAGATGCTCCAATGACTTTTGGGTTTTGGATTTGGTTATTGTTGAATAGTTTTGAAATGTTTATTTTTGTGTTGATTGGAATTTGTATTTGAATTGATTGATGTGTGGAAAATTTTGGTTGGTTTGGAACGTAATAAATATATTTTGTAAAAAAAAATCTGTTCTTATCAGTTTAATATCCGATACGTCCCCATCGGGGACTACATATTAAATGGATTTTTCAACAGGGAGTCGGAAATGGGGCTTGCTCCGTCCGCTCCATCGCATCGACCCGGTATTGCAGTACCTCCGGGAACGGTGCAACACTTTTCTCCCATTGTCAAGGAAAAGAAACACACCAAGCTATGTAAAACAGCTAGCAGAAGAAGAGAAGGAATGGAAAAAGAAGAATCATCCAAACTGAAACAAGTGCGAAGCCCCCTTCATGGGGGTCCCCCGTTTTCCCGCCATTTTACTTAAAAAAACATTGGCCAGGAGAGTGTGTGTGTGTGTGTGTGTGTGTGTGTGTGTGTGTGTGTGTGTGTGTGTTTTTTGAGCCCCCCAAAAAAAATACAATCACTTCACCAGGATTGTGTGTGTGTGTGTGTTTTTGAGCCCCCCAAAAATACAATCACTTCACCAGGATTGTCTATCTATCTATCTGTCTGTCTGTCTGTCTGTCTGTCTGTCTGTCTGTCTGTCTGTCTGTCTGTCTGTGACTTTTTACCCACAGCCCTCGAAAACTTGGAAGAGTGGGTTCGGGGACCACCCGGGGGACCCGGCCTAGAGTGCACCGTGTGTGTCTCGGGCCCCGACCTCTGACTTCCATACGACTCTGGTTTCTCTTCATTACGCACAAGCCTTTCGCCTTTTACTAAAGACTTCCGTGGAGAGGAACACTTACAGAGTTCAACGTATTTTTGGAAGGGCTTTGCTTTCTGGCAGAGCCCGGTATCTTGTTTCAAGAGAAATTGACAGAGATGACGCCTGAGACTTTTGCTCAGGCGTTTGACTTGAAGCCGCTGACCGACCGGCGTATTTTTTCCACTCAAAGTAGTCCTCGAGCAATTGAGTTCAAGCCCGACGATGACTGGTGTATTTGCCGGGCATTGAACAAATAGTCGCATTAGGATTAAAGAGCTAGTGACCTAACGACGCATTAGCGACTTTTAAAAAAACACACCCGCCTGTCACCAGGGAAGCGTTGGGTGAGGAGGAGCCAACTTTGCCAAACCGATGAGGTCTGCCGAGGCCCCGGAGACCCGGCGTGGTGCAGGGGCCAATTTGTGGGTTATCGCTTCTCGGCCTTTTGGCTCAGATCCAAGCTTGGTACCGAGGTGCCCCAGAGCCCGCTGAGCCAAAAGGTCGAAGGAAGGCAGGAGGGAGGAAAGTTTTTGTTTTTGAGCGCTTCTTTTTGAAGAGATTTTTTCTTAATTGAAGAACATGGAGAAGAATATCCCGAACAGGTCTGTTCCGGGGGTTGGACTGGCCAACACGGCAAGATTTGCATGGAAGGATAAGGCAGGTGGAGCAATTCGGGAGGGAAACGTTCGGGAGAACTATCCTGATGGGGTTGCTCAAGCTTGGGGTAAAGGACGTCTTCTGCCTCCAGGATAATCCATTAGAAGGCGCGTATGATGTCACGTTTCATACGGAGAAGCAGCATGAGGAGACGATGCGGAAGGTGAGGGATTTGGTGAACACCACGACCTATGTGCCACTATGCTGTGACGAGCTTGGCGAAGCCCAATTTTAGAGTTGTGACGGTCACTATGTACAACCCTCATGTGAAGGAAGAAGAGGTGAGGACTTTCCTGGGGAGATATATGGACAACATCTCCTCAGGAAGGCTCCTCAAAGACTCACTCGGTATTGGACTGGGAAGAGAGGGTATCAGGCCCTTCTTAGAGAGGACCCAGGGGGCCTGGGAGGATACCTCCATCCTCCGGCGATGTTCTCCCTGGGGGCTGACAGGGGGACGTTGTTTCTATGCACGTCAGCCCCGTTCTGCAGGCCAGCTGTATGGCCTATGGTCATATCCTCGCCTCGTGCAGCATAAAGAAATGCAGGTATTGTGGATCTGGCGGAGCACGAGGCGAGGGACTGTGACGCGCCGAAGGCATGTCACGGGTGTGGCATGCTGACGCACCTGTGGCGTGAATGCCCGGCGCGTCCGGGCGGTCATACGCGTCTGCAGCTGGGGAGCGAGAGCCGGGATGGGGGAAGAAGAGGAGACCCAGAACCGAAACAGGCACGGAGGGAGCGGACACACAGCGAGGAGAGGAGGAAAAACAGAAGCAGGAGAAGGAAAAGACAAAGAAGAAATGGGCATAGTGGTACCAGAAGAGAAGGAGGCCAAAGGAGAGGAGGAGAAAGGAGTCAGTAGTGTGGAGGGACAAGAGGACAGTGGTGGAGAGAAGGAGACAGAGAAGGCATCGGAGGGGAAGGAGACAAAGAAGACATCGAAGAGGAGAGAGACAGAGAAGGCATCAGAGAGGAAGATGGAGAAGGCATCAGAGAAGAAGACAGAGAAGACATTGGAGAAGATGGAGACTGAGAAGGCATCGGAGAGGAAGGAGACAGAGAAGGCATCGGAGGGAAAGGAGACAAAGAAGACATCGAATAGGAGAGAGACAGAGAAGTCATCAGAGAGAAAGATGGAGAAGGCATCAGAGAAGAAGACAGAGAAGACATTGGAGAAGATGGAGACTGAGAAGGCATCGGAGAGGAAGGAGACAGAGAAGGCATCGGAGGCGGGACCAGAAGGAGAGGGGGTGAAGGGAGTGGGGGGACTGTGAAGTGGTGGAAACACAGGTGGAGGTGGAGAAAGAGGCGACTTATGAAAACGTTTTGCCTTTACTCCACCAACCAAAAAGTCGAAAGGGGAGCGCTCGAGGAGTCGGGTGGTAAAAGAGGGGGGAGGGCAGATCGGGGGAGGGGGAGGGGAGGTTGCTGGGCCCTCGTGGGCTCCCTCTGCCTTCTCTCTTACACCCCTGTCTGAGCTGGACCTCACAAGCATGGCCCAGGATTGGGTGATGGAGGGAGGCTTAAGCTCCCTGTTTGGGGGGGCGGGAGGTCCCGGGCTGTAGTCAGGAGGAGGGCAGGGTGGTGGATTTGAAGTGGGGGCACAAGGCACGAGTGTGGGTGTGCCGGGGGTTGTTTTTGTTTCCGGGGAGAGGGGATGGAGGCCGACGGTGGAGCGTCAGGAGTGGAGGAGGCGTCCCCGTCGGTCGGGAGTATAGGGTGAGTGTTTTTTGGTTATTTGATATGGGTATGGGTATTGGTTTGTAGGTGGGAAGGGGAGGGAAGATGCTCCAATGACTTTTGGGTTTTGGATTTGGTTATTGTTGAATAGTTTTGAAATGTTTATTTTGTGTTGATTGGAATTTGTATTTGAATTGATTGATGTGTGGAAAATTTTGGTTGGTTTGGAACGTAATAAATATATTTTGTAAAAAAAAAATCTGTTCTTATCAGTTTAATATCTGATACGTCCCCCATCGGGGGGACTACATATTAAATGGATTTTTCGAACAGGAGTCGGAAATGGGGCTTGCTCCGTCCGCTCCACGCATCGACCGGTATTGCAGTACCTCCGGGAACGGTGCAACACTTTTCTCTCCATTGTCAAGGAAAAGAAATACACCAAGCTATGTAAAACAGCTAGCAGAAGAAGAGAAGGAATGGAAAAAGAAGAATCATCCAAACTGAAACAAGTGCGAAGCCCCCTTCATGGGGGTCCCCGTTTTCCCGCCATTTTACTTAAAAAAAAAAAAACATTGGCCAGGAGAGTGTGTGTGTGTGTGTGTGTGTGTGTGTGTGTGTGTGTGTGTGTGTGTGTGTGTTTTTTGAGCCCCCAAAAAAATACAATCACTTCACCAGGATTGTGTGTGTGTGTGTGTTTTTGAGCCCCCAAAAAATACAATCACTTCACCAGGATTGTCTATCTATCTATCTGTCTGTCTGTCTGTCTGTCTGTCTGTCTGTCTGTCGTCTGTCTGTCTGTCTGTCTGTGACTTTTTACCCACAGCCCTCGAAAACTTGGAAGAGTGGGTTCGGGACCACCAGGGGGGACCCGGCCTAGAGTGCACCGTGTGTGTCTCGGGCCCCGACCTCTGACTTCCATACGACTCTGGTTTCTCTTCATTACGCACAAGCCTTCGCCTTTACTAAAGACTTCCGTGGAGAGGAACACTTACGAGTTCAACGTATTTTTGGAAGGGCTTTGCTTCTGGCAGAGCCCGGTATCTTGTTTCAAGAGAAATTGACAGAGATGACGCCGAGACTTTTTGCTCAGGCGTTTTGACTTGAAGCCGGCTGACCGACCGGCGTATTTTTTCCACTCAAAGTAGTCGTCGGGCAATTGAGTTCAAGCCCGACGATGACTGGTGTATTTGCCGGGCATTGAACAAATAGTCGCAATAGGATTAAAGAGCTAGTGACCTAACGACGCATTAGCGACTTTTAAAAAAAAAACACCCGCCTGTCACCAGGGAAGCGTTGGGTGAGGAGGAGCCAACTTTGCCAAACCGATGAGGTCTGCCGAGGCCCCGGGCACCGGCGGGTGCAGGGGTCAATTTGTGGGTTACTCTTCTTCGGCCTTTTGGCTCAGATCAAGCTTGGTACCGAGGTGCCCCAGAGCTCGCTGAGTCAAAAGGTCGGAGATAGGAGGGCGATAGGTTTTGTGTGAGACAGGGTTCTTTTTTGCCAAGGCGTTTTTTGTGTTTTCCAGAGGCTTCCATTTGGAGAGCTGGTTTTTTCCTTGTTTGGACGTGTGTTTTTCCTTTTGGAAATGGCACGTACCATTTATAACAAGTCGGTACCAGGAATCGGATTGTCCAATACTGTGAGATTCGCATGGAGGGACAAAGAAATGGAGCCATTTGGAAGAGAGAAGTTCGGAAGGACCATATTGATGGGGATATTGGAACTGAGGTAAAGGATGTTTTATGCTTCCAAGATAATCCAATTGAGGGGGCTTTTGATGTGACTTTTTATAGTGAAGGGAAGCATGAAGAAATTTTGATGAAGACAAAAGAAGGGAGTAAGGCATTTCCCATGTGCCATTATGAAGTGACCAACTTGGCGAGAAGTAGTTTTCGGATTGGTAACTGTGACCATGTACAATCCCCATGTGACTGACGAAGAGGTGAGGGCCTTCCTGGGGCGATACATGGACAATGTTTCCTCAGCGAGGCGCCTCAGGGACTCCCTGGGATTCTGGAACGGGAGGAGAGGGTTCCAGGCCCTTCTCAGGGAGGACCCAAGGGGATTGGGTGGGTTCCTACATCCCCCGGCGATGTTCTCCCTGGGGGGCTGACAGGGGGACGTTACATTATGCCCGTCAGCCTCCATTTTGCAGGCGCTGTATGGCCTATGGTCATACCCTTGCCTCGTGAGTCAAGGATTTGCAGGTTCTGTGGGTCGAGCGGTCACGAGGCAAGGGATTGTGACGAGCCAAAGGCTTGCCACGGGTGTGGCTCGGTTACACACCTGTGGCGGAGTTGCCCGGCTCGTCACGGGTCATACTGGCGTCTGCAGCTGGAGGGGAGCAGGTGCGGGGGATGTGGGAAGTAGAGGAAGAGGAGCGGACATGGGATCTGGAACAGGAACACACGAAAAGAGGAGGAAAAGGTGTCGGGAGGAGCGGTGGAAGGAGAGGAGGAGCAGGTGGAAAAGGTGCTGGGAGGAGAGGGAGAGGTTGAAGGAGAGGAGGAGCAGGTGGAGAAGGTGCTGGGAGGAGAGGGAGAGGTTGAAGGAGAAGAGGAGCAGGCAGAGGGACGGACACAGGATTGTGAAGAGTCAAGAAAGGACAACAACGGAGAAACAGATGACTGAGAAGGCATCGGAGGTGGAACCAGAAGGAGAGGGGGGTAAAGAGTGGGGGACAGTGATGTATCGTCTGCCCGGGTGGAGGAGATGAGAGGGTTGGTGGAGGGGCTGGCGAGGGGGGTAGAGTTACATCGGTTTCTCCTCCAAACAGGAGGACGAGGAGGAAGGGCGCTTTGACAACAGGGGAGAGGGGGTGGTAAAGGGGGGGAGGCTAAACAGAGCTGGTGGGGGATAGGTTTTCTCCCTTACCGTCTCCCCAGAAGGAAGATAAGGGTGGAAAGCTGGAGGTGGGGGAGGGAGAAGGTTCGGGGCCCTGGGTGGCCCCCTCTTCACCTACTATTGTACCCTTGTCTGAGATAGACCTTCCAGGGATGGCCCAGGGTTGGGCAAGGGAGGGGGGACCAAGTTTCCTGTTTGGGGTGCGGGGTCCTCGGTCAAGAGCCCAGAGAGAAGCAGGGTGGTGGATTTTGGAGTAAAGCACATGATGCGGGGTGTGCAGGTGCCGGGTGCCGGTCCTGCATCTAAGGGTGAGGGTATGGTGGCTGAAGGGGGGAGAAGAAGTCCCGTCAGTAGGGTGAAATTTTTATTTGGGGTGGTTATGGGTAGTTTGTATCTTAGAAGGGGAGGGAAGATGCTCCCCTGATTATTGTTTATAGTTTTGGTTATTGGTTATTAGTTTTGAAATATCCATTTGGATTTTTGTTATAAAATTGATTTTGTTTGGAACATTGAAGGTATTTGTATGGAAATTGATGGTAATAAATATATATTTTGTAAAAAAAAAAATCTGTTCTTATCAGTTTAATATCTGATACGTCCCCCATCGGGGGACTACATATTAAATGGATTTTTCGAACAGGGAGTCGGAAATGGGGCTTGCTCCGTCCGCTCCACGCATCGACCCGGTATTGCAGTACCTCCGGGAACGGTGCAACACTTTTCTCCCATTGTCAAGGAAAAAGAAATACACCAAGCTATGTAAAACAGCTAGCAGAAGAAGAGAAGGAATGGAAAAAGAAGAATCATCCAAACTGAAACAAGTGCGAAGCCCCCTTCATGGGGGTCCCCCGTTTTCCCGCCATTTTACTTAAAAAAAAAAAAAAACATTGGCCAGGAGAGTGTGTGTGTGTGTGTGTGTGTGTGTGTGTGTGTGTGTGTGTGTGTGTGTGTGTGTTGTTTTGAGCCCCCCAAAAAATACAATCACTTCACCAGGATTGTGTGTGTGTGTGTGTTTTTGAGCCCCCCCCCAAAAATACAATCACTTCACCAGGATTGTCTATCTATCTATCTGTCTGTCTGTCTTGTCTGTCTGTCTGTCTGTCTGTCTGTCTGTCTGTCTGTGACTTTTTACCCACAGCCCTCGAAAACTTGGAAGAGTGGGTTCGGGGACCACCCGCGGGGACCCGGCCTAGAGTGCACCGTGTGTGTCTCGGGCCCCGACCTCTGACTTCCATACGACTCTGGTTTCTCTTCATTACGCACAAGCCTTTCGCCTTTTACTAAAGACTTCCGTGGAGAGGAACACTTACGAGTTCAACGTATTTTTGGAAGGGCTTTGCTTCTGGCAGAGCCCGGTATCTTGTTTCAAGAGAAATTGACAGAGATGACGCCGAGACTTTTTGCTCAGGCGTTTGACTTGAAGCCGGCTGACCGACCGGCGTATTTTTTTCCACTCAAAGTAGTCGCTCGGGCAATTGAGTTCAAGCCCGACGATGACTGGTGTATTTGCCGGGCATTGAACAAATAGTCGCAATAGGATTAAAGAGCTAGTGACCTAACGACGCATTAGCGACTTTTAAAAAAAAACACACCCGCCTGTCACCAGGGAAGCGTTGGGTGAGGAGGAGCCAACTTTTGCCAAACCGATGAGGTCTGCCGAGGCCCCCGGGGGCCCGGCGGGTGCAGGGGTCAATTTGTGGGTTATCGCTTCTCGGCCTTTTGGCTCAGATCAAGCTTGGTACCGAGGTGCCCCAGAGCCCGCTGAGCCAAAAGGTCGAAGGAAGGCAGGAGGGAGGAAAGTTTTTTGTTTTTGAGGGCTTCTTTTTTGAAGAGAGCCTTTTTTTCTTAATTGAAGAAATGGAGAAGAATATCCGGAACAGGTCTGTTCCGGGGGTCGGACTGGCCAACACGTTGCAAGATTTGTGGAAGGACAAGGCGGTGGAGCAATTTGGGAGGAAACATTCGGGAGAACTATCCTGATGGGGTTCGCTCAAGATTGGGGTAGAGGACGTCTTCTGCCTCCAGGATAATCCATTAGAAGGCGGTTTGATGTCACGTTGCACACGGAGAAGCAGCATGAGGAGACGATGCGGAAGGCGAGGGATTTGGAATGAAGACCTATGTGCCACTATGCTGTGACGAACTTGGCGAAGCCAAATTTTAGAGTGGTGACGGTTACTATGTACAACCCCATCGTGAAGGAAGAAGAGGTGAGGACCTTCCTGGGGAGATATATGGACAACATCTCCTCAGGAAGGCTCCTCAAAGACTCACTCGGGTATTGGACTGGGAAGAGAGGGTATCAGGCCCTTCTCAGAGAGGACCCAAAGGCCTGGGAGGATACCTCCATCCTCCGGCGATGTTCTCCCTGGGGGCTGACCGGGGGACATTGTACTATGCACGTCAGCCTCCGTTCTGCAGGCGCTGTATGGCCTATGGTCATATCCTCGCCTCGTGCAGCATAAAGAAGTGCAGGTATTGTGGATCTGCGGAGCACGAGGCGAGGGACTGTGACGCGCCGAAGGCATGTCACGGGTGTGGCATGCTAACGCACCTGTGGCGTGAATGCCCGGCGCGTCGGGCGGTCATACGCGTCTGCAGCTGGGGGAAGCGAGAGCCGGGATGGGGGAAGAAGAGGAGACCCAGAACCGAGAACAGGCACGGAGGGAGCGGACACACAGCGAGGAGAGGAGGAAAAAACAGAAGCAGGAGAAGGAAAAGACAAAGAAGAAATGGGCATAGTGGTACCAGAAGAGAAGGAGGCCAAAGGAGAGGAGGAGAAAGGAGTCAGTAGTGTGGAGGGACAAGAGAGGACAGTGGTGGAGAGGAAGGAGACAGAGAAGGCATCGGAGGGGAAGGAGACAAAGAAGACATCGAAGAGGAGAGAGACAGAGAAGGCATCAGAGAGGAAGATGGAGAAGGCATCAGAGAAGAAGACAGAGAAGACATTGGAGAAGATGGAGACTGAGAAGGCATCGGAGAGGAAGGAGACAGAGAAGGCATCGGAGGGAAAGGAGACAAAGAAGACATCGAATAGGAGAGAGACAGAGAAGTCATCAGAGAGAAAGATGGAGAAGGCATCAGAGAAGAAGACAGAGAAGACATTGGAGAAGATGGAGACTGAGAAGGCATCGGAGAGGAAGGAGACAGAGAAGGCATCGGAGGCGGGACCAGAAGGAGAGGGGGTGAAGGAGTGGGGGACTGTGAAGTGGTGGAAACACAGGTGGAGGTGGAGAAAGAGGCGACTTATGAAAACGTTTTGCCTTTTACTCCACCAACCAAAAAGTCGAAAAAGGGGGAGCGCTCGAGGAGGTCGGGTGGTAAAAGAGGGGGGAGGGCAGATCGGGGGGGGGGGGAGGTTGCTGGGCCCTCGTGGGCTCCCTCTGCCTTCTCTTTTACACCCCTGTCTGAGCTGGACCTCACAAGCATGGCCCAGGATTGGGTGATGGAGGGAGGCTTAAGCTCCCTGTTTGGGGCGGGAGGTCCCGGGCTGTAGTCAGGAGGAGGGCAGGGTGGTGGATTTGAGTGGGGGGCACAAGGCACAGAGTGTGGGTGTGCCGGGGGTTGTTTTCGTTTCAGGGGAGAGGGGATGGAGGCCGACGGTGGAGCGTCAGGAGTGGAGAAGGCGTCCCCGTCGGTCGGGAGTATAGGGTGAGTGTTTTTGGTTATTTGATATGGGTATGGGTATTGGTTTGTAGGTGGGAAGGGGAGGGAAGATGCTCCAATGACTTTTGGGTTTTGGATTTGGTTATTGTTGAATAGTTTTGAAATGTTTATTTTGTGTTGATTGGAATTTGTATTTGAATTGATTGATGTGTGGAAAATTTTGGTTGGTTTGGAACGTAATAAATATATTTTGTAAAAAAAATCTGTTCTTATCAGTTTAATATCCGATACGTCCCCCATCGGGGGACTACATATTAAATGGATTTTTCGAACAGGGAGTCGGAAATGGGGCTTGCTCCGTCCGCTCCACGCATCGACCCGGTATTGCAGTACCTCCGGAACGGTGCAACACTTTTCTCCCATTGTCAAGGAAAAAGAAATACACCAAGCTATGTAAAACAGCTAGCAGAAGAAGAGAAGGAATGGAAAAAGAAGAATCATCCAAACTGAAACAAGTGCGAAGCCCCCTTCATGGGGGTCCCCCGTTTTCCCGCCATTTTACTTAAAAAAAAAAAAAACATTGGCCAGGAGAGTGTGTGTGTGTGTGTGTGTGTGTGTGTGTGTGTGTGTGTGTGTGTGTGTGTGTTTTTTGAGCCCCCCAAAAATACAATCACTTCACCAGGATTGTGTGTGTGTGTGTTGTGGTGTTTTTGAGCCCCCCCAAAAATACAATCACTTCACCAGGATTGTCTATCTATCTATCTGTCTGTCTGTCTGTCTGTCTGTCTGTCTGTCTGTCTGTCTGTCTGTCTGTCTGTCTGTCTGTGACTTTTTACCCACAGCCCTCGAAAACTTGGAAGAGTGGGTTCGGGGACCACCCGCGGGGACCCGGCCTAGAGTGCACCGTGTGTGTCTCGGGCCCCGACCTCTGACTTCCATACGACTCTGGTTTCTCTTCATTACGCACAAGCCTTTCGCCTTTTACTAAAGACTTCCGTGGAGAGGAACACTTACGAGTTCAACGTATTTTTGGAAGGGCTTTGCTTCTGGCAGAGCCCGGTATCTTGTTTCAAGAGAAATTGACAGAGATGACGCCGAGACTTTTTGCTCAGGCGTTTGACTTGAAGCCGGCTGACCGACCGGCGTATTTTTTCCACTCAAAGTAGTCGCTCGGGCAATTGAGTTCAAGCCCGACGATGACTGGTGTATTTGCCGGGCATTGAACAAATAGTCGCACTAGGATTAAAGAGCTAGTGACCTAACGACGCATTAGCGACTTTTAAAAAAAACACACCCGCCTGTCACCAGGGAAGCGTTGGGTGAGGAGGAGCCAACTTTTGCCAAACCGATGAGGTCTGCCGAGGCCCCGGGGGCCCGGCGGGTGCAGGGGTCAATTTGTGGGTTATCGCTTCTCGGCCTTTTGGCTCAGATCAAGCTTGGTACCGAGGTGCCCCAAAGCCCGCTGAGTCAAAAGGTCGGAGATGCAGGAGGGCGATAGGTTGTTTGTGTGAGATTCAGGGTTCTTTTTTGCCAAGGCGTTTTTTGTGTTTTCCAAGGCTTTTTGGAGAGCTGGTTTTCCTTGTTGGACGTGTGTTTTTTTTCCTTTGGAAATGGCACGTACCATTTTAACAAGTCGGTACCAGGAATTGGATTGTCCAATACTGTGAGATTCGTATGGAGGGACAAAGAAATGGAGCCATTTGGAAGAGAGAAGTTCGGGAGGACCATATTGATGGGGATACTTGGAACTGAAGGTAAAGGATGTGTTCTGCTTCCAAGATAACCCAATTGAGGGGGGTTTCGATGTGACTTTTTACAGTGAAGTGAAGCATGAAGAAATTTTGATGAAGACAAAAGAAGGGAGTAAGGCTTTCCCATGTGCCATTACTGAAGTGACCAACTTGGCGAAGAAGTAATTTTCGATTGGTAACTGTGACCATGTACAACCCCATACGTGACTGACGAAGAGGTGAGGGCCTTTCTGGGGCGATACATGGATAATGTCTCCTCAGCGAGGCGCCTCAGGGACTCCCTGGGATTCTGGACCGGGAGGAGAGGGTTCCAGGCCCTTCTCAGGGGAGGACCCAAGGGATTGGGTGGATTCCTACATCCTCCGGCGATGTTCTCCCTGGGGGCTGACAGGGGACGTTACATTATGCCCGTCAGCCTCCGTTTTGCAGGCGCTGTATGGCCTACGGTCATACCCTCGCCTCGTGTAGTACAAGGATTTGCAGGTTCTGTGGGTCTGCAGAGCCACGAGGCAAGGGATTGTGACGAGCCAAAGGCTTGCCACGGGTGTGGCATCGGTTACACACCTGTGGCGTGAGTTGCCCGGCGCGTCACGGGTCATACGCGTCTGCAGCTGGAGGGGGAGCAGGTGCGGGGGATGTGGGAAGTAGAGGAAGAGGAGCGGACATGGGATCTGGAACAGGAACATCACGAAAAGAGGAGGAAAAGGTGTCGGGAGGAGCGGTGGAAGGAGAGGAGGAGCAGGTGGAAAAGGTGCTGGGAGGAGAGGGAGAGGTTGAAGGAGAGGAGGAGCAGGTGGAGAAGGTGCTGGGAGGAGAGGGAGAGGTTGAAGGAGAAGAGGAGCAGACAGAGGAGGACACAGGATTGTGAAGAGTCAAGAAAGGACAACAACGGAGAAACAGATGACTGAGAAGGCATTGGAGGTGGAACCAGAAGGAGAGGGGGTAAAAGAGTGGGGGGACAGTGATGTATCGTCTGCCCGGGTGGAGGAGATGAGAGGGAAGAAGTTGGTGGAGGGGCTGGCGAGGGGGGTAGAGTTACACGGAAACAGGAGGACGAGGAGGAAGGGGCGCTGACAACAGTGGGAGAGGGGTGGTAAAGGGGGGAGGCTAAACAGGAGCTGGTGGGGGGGAAGTAGGCTTTTCTCCCTTACCGCGGTCTCCCCGAGCAAGGAGGATAAGGGTGGTAAAAGCTGGAGGTGGGGAGGGGAAGGTTGCGGGGCCTGGGTTGCCCCCTTCTTCACCTCTATTGTACCCCTGTCTGAGCTAGACCTTCCAGGCATGGCCCAGGGTTGGGCAATGGAGGGGGGACCTAAGTTCCCTGTTTGGGGGTGCGGGGTCCTCGGTCAAGAGCCCAGGAGAAGCAGGGTGGTGGATTTTGGAGTAAAGCACAGATGCGGGGTGTGCGGGTGCCGGGTGCCGTTCCTGCATCTAAGGGTGAGGGTATGGTGGTTGAAGGGGGGGAGAAGACGTCCTCGTCAGTAGGGTGAAATTTTTATTTGGGGTGGTTATGGGTAGTTTGTATCTTAGAAGGGGAGGGAAGATGCTCCCCTGATTATTGTTTATGGTTTTGGTTATTGGTTATTAGTTTTGAAATGTCCATTATGGATTTTTGTTATAAAATTGATTTTGTTTGAACATTGAAGGTATTTGTTGGAAATTGATGGTAATAAATATATATTTTGTAAAAAAAAAAATCTGTTCTTATCAGTTTAATATCTGATACGTCCCCCATCGGGGGACTACATATTAAATGGATTTTTCGAACAGGGAGTCGGAAATGGGGCTTGCTCCGTCCGCTCCACGCATCGACCCGGTATTGCAGTACCTCCGGGAACGGTGCAACACTTTTCTCCCATTGTCAAGGAAAAAGAAATACACCAAGCTATGTAAAACAGCTAGCAGAAGAAGAGAAGGAATGGAAAAAGAAGAATCATCCAAACTGAAACAAGTGCGAAGCCCCCTTCATGGGGGTCCCCCGTTTTCCCGCCATTTTACTTAAAAAAAAAAAAAAAAAAAAAAACATTGGCCAGGAGAGTGTGTGTGTGTGTGTGTGTGTGTGTGTGTGTGTGTGTGTGTGTGTGTGTGTGTGTGTGTGTTTTTTGAGCCCCCCAAAAATACAATCACTTCACCAGGATTGTGTGTGTGTGTGTGTGTTTTTTTTGAGCCCCCCAAAATACAATCACTTCACCAGGATTGTCTATGTGTCTGTCCCCCTGTCTGTCTGTCTGTCTGTCTGTCTGTCTGTCTGTCTGTCTGTCTGTCTGTCTGTCTGTCTGTCTGTCTGTCTGTGACTTTTTACCCACAGCCCTCGAAAACTTGGAAGAGTGGGTTCGGGGACCACCCGCGGGGACCCGGCCTAGAGTGCACCGTGTGTGTCTCGGGCCCCGACCTCTGACTTCCATACGACTCTGGTTTCTCTTCATTACGCACAAGCCTTTCGCCTTTTACTAAAGACTTCCGTGGAGAGGAACACTTACGAGTTCAACGTATTTTTGGAAGGGCTTTGCTTCTGGCAGAGCCCGGTATCTTGTTTCAAGAGAAATTGACAGAGATGACGCCGAGACTTTTTGCTCAGGCGTTTGACTTGAAGCCGGCTGACCGACCGGCGTATTTTTTCCACTCAAAGTAGTCGCTCGGGCAATTGAGTTCAAGCCCGACGATGACTGGTGTATTTGCCGGGCATTGAACAAATAGTCGCACTAGGATTAAAGAGCTAGTGACCTAACGACGCATTAGCGACTTTTAAAAAAACACACCCGCCTGTCACCAGGGGAAGCGTTGGGTGAGGAGGAGCCAACTTTTGCCAAACCGATGAGGTCTGCCGAGGCCCCCGGGGCCCGGGCGGGTGCAGGGGTCAATTTGTGGGTTATCGCTTCTCGGCCTTTTGGCTCAGATCAAGCTTGGTACCGAGGTGCCCCAAAGCCCGCTGAGCCAAAAGGTCGAAGGAAGGCAGGAGGGAGGAAAATTTTTTTTGTTTTTTTGGCGGGAATCGGATTTATCCGATATCTTTTTTCTTGGGCTTCTTTTATAAGAGAGCTTTTTTCTTGGAAGAGATGGAGAGCAAAAGCCAATCAGGCAGGTTCCAGGGATTCGGCTTGGCCAAACACCGTCAGATTTGCCTGGACAGACAAGGAGACGTCGAGCCATGGGGACGAGATACGTTTGCGAGAAACATCCTGATGGGCTAAGCCTAAAACTACAGGTTAAAGATGTCCTCTGCCTCCAGGGGAACCCGATGGAGAGGGCATATGATGTGACGTTTCATGTGGAGGAGAAGCATGACGAAATCATGAAGAAAGTGAGGGAAGGGAAAGGAGAAAGACCCCTGTGCCATTACGAGGTGACCAGCCTGGCAAGGAACAACTTCAGGGTAGTCACCGTAACTATGTACAATCCGCATGTAAAGGACGAGGAGGTGAGGGCCTTTCTGGGGCGGTATACTGGAAAAGGTCTCCTCAGCGAGGCTCATCAGGGACTCCCTGGGATTTTGGAACGGGAGGAGAGGGTTCCAGGCCCTGCTCAGGGAGGACCCGAAGGGACAGGGTGGCTACCTCCATCCCCCCGGCGATGTTCTCCCTGGGGGCTGACAGGGGGACGTTATTCTACGCCCGTCAGCCTCCTTTCTGCAGGCGTTGTATGGCCTACGGTCATATCCTTGCCTCGTGCAGCACAAGAAAATGCAAATTTGTGGATCGGGAGAGCACGAGGCCAAGGACTGCGACGAGCCTAAGGCTTGCCACGGGTGTGGCTCGTCAGCACACCTGTGGCGTGAGTGCCCGGCTCGTCAGAGGTCGTACGCGTCTGCAGCTGGAGGGAGAACGGGGGATGGGGGAGAAGAGGAAAGTAAGGGCCGATGAAGGTAATGGCACAGGAGACAAGAACGGAAGGAGAAGAGGAGGAAGGAGGCTGAACAGAAGGAGAGGAGGGGAAGGAGGCGAGAAGGAACAGAGAAGAAGGAGGCTGGGGCAGTGGCGAGAGAGGAGGTGGAGGAGGGAACGGTGGCGGAAATGGAAGGAGAAGCTGAGACGGGGAGAAGGAGGAGGAGGAAGAAGGGGTGAAGGAGTGGGGGGACAGCTTGTCGAGCGCCCTCGTTGAAGAGATGAGGGGAATGGTGGAGGAGCTAGCGGGAAGAGGGGGTGGTGTCTCTCCGCTACCTCCAACACCGAAGAAGAAAGGGAAGAGGAGGGGTGCTCGACATGCTGTGAGAGGGAGGGGGGGTGGGGGGGAGGGGTGGCCAAGCGTGTGATGGGGGAAGGAAGAACGCCTTTGTCCTCGTTATTTTTCTCAGCCCCCAACAGCTGGTGGAGGGTGACTCCCAGGGCGTGGCGCTGGGCTGGGTGTCTGAGGGGGGATCTCAACTCCTGCTTGGGGAGGTGGGGTCCCCTGCTCTCGACCTCAGTCCAGCAGCCTACAGGGAGACAGAAACGGAGGGTGTTGGTGGGGAACCCAGGATGCAGGGCACTCCAAGGCCTAACACCATCCCTGCATCCTGGGTTGGAGAGATGGAGGAGGACGGGGGACGTCAGGAGAGGAGAGGACGTCCCCGCCGGATGAGACGAAGCAGGGGAGCATCGGGTGAGTCTCCTGTTTTTTGGTTAATTTGGGGTTTTCATTTCATTGATGTAAGGTTTTGTAATTTATTTTTAAAATGACATTTTCTGTTAATATTTTTAGTTTAAATGTAAGGGGTTTGAGGGATTTTGTTAAGAGGAGGGCGGTATTTAGTTTTTTGGAAGGGGTGGGTTTTGATGTTTGTTTTTTACAGGAGGTTCACCTGAGGGATGGAGGGGATGTCATCAGGTTTAGTAGGGAGTGGGATAAGGGGGAATCAGTTTGGGGTATAGGTGGGGTGCACTCTACGGGGGTGGGTATTTTGTTTGGGAATAGGGAGGTAGAGTAGAGAGCACTTTTGTTGTAATGCAGGGGAGGGTGTTGGGGGTGGATGTCACTTTTAGGGATAGTAGGTATAGGTTAGTGGTGGTGTATGGGCCACAGGTGGCGGCAGACAGGAGGGAGATGGTGGACTGTCTGGCGCCCCTGTGTGTCACAAATAGGCACTTGGTGATAGGTGGGGATTTTAACATAGATTTAGGGTTAGCGGGGGATAGTAGTGCAGGCGCCATCACCGGGCTTATGGCTTGCCATGGTCTGGTTGATGGAGGCCTGCACTCTACTCCGACAATGGCTGGTCCCACATGGCGCAACTCCCGGGGGGGTTGCGCGGAGGCTCGACTACATTTTCCTATCTAGGTCTTTGGGTCAGTTGTCTGGGCGGCTGTTGCCTGTGTTCTTCTCAGATCACGACGGGGTGCTCCTGCAGGTGGGGCCGCCAGTCTGCCTCTTCGGTAGGGGGTACTGGAAATTAGATCGGGATGTGCTGGAGGAGCAAGCTTTCGTCGACACCTTTTTTGGTTTCTTTCGGGGGCTTGAAGGCCTCCGGTCCATGTGCGAGGGGGTGTTAGAGTGGTGGGATTTAGTTAAGGTAAGGATTAGGGCTTTTATAATAGGATATTGTAAGAGGAAAAAAAGGGAGGAAAGGAGGGAGGTGGATCGTATCCAAAGGTTGCTCGAACTCGAGTACGAGGCAGGCAACCTCGGCGGGTCGATTGACTGGGAGAGATCCACTGACCTGAAGGCGCAGCTCAGGGAGCTGCAGGAGCGGAAGGCTCGAGCTTTCCTGGAGCGTGCGCATAATGGCTTTTTAGAACATAATGAGACTTGTTCCTCTATGTTCTTTAAGTCGGTTAGGGCCAGACAGAGTAGGAAGATAATGCATGGGGTGAGGAAAGAAGATGGTAGCATAGTTAGAAAACCGGAGGAAATGGTCAGGGTAACAACTGATCATTTCCGAGGTTTATTTAAAGAGAGGGTAATAGATGTAGAGCAGGGAAATGTGTTTTTAGAACACTTGTCCCGGCGATTGCCGGAGGACATTAGAAATGCGATGGAGGCTCAGATCTCCCTCGAGGAGGTTGAGAGCGCTCTCAGGAGGATGGGAAAAGGGAAGGTGCCTGGGATGGATGGGCTGCCGGCCGAGTTTTACCTCAAGTTTTGGGGTATACTTGGACCAGTGGTCCTCGAAGTCTTGAAGGCCATCCTTGAGACGGGGGTCCCGGGGGGATCAATGGCGGTCGGTGTGCTGTCACTTCTTTATAAGAAGGGGGAAGCAACTGACCTTGGCAACTGGCGGCCGTTGACCATGCTGTGCGTAGATTACAAGCTACTTGCAAAGGTTTTAGCGGACCGGTTGCGCACAGCCCTTCCCTACGTCGTCCATGAGGATCAGACGTGCGGGGTAGAGGGTCGCTCGATCAGATGGAACCTACAGTTGATCAGGGACTCCATCGCTTGGGTAGAAGATAGGGGCTGCCTTTAATGGTAGCAGCGCTAGATCAGGCGAAAGCCTTTGATCGCGTGAATAGATCCTTTCTATTCAGGGTGTTAGGTAGATTAGGATTTGGGGAGAAGTTTATAGGATGGATCCGTACATTATATGTCGGAGCGGGGTGCCGAGTTAGCGTTAACAGTCACTTAGGTGACGTTTTTGACCTCTCGTCTGGGGTCAGGCAGGGATGCCCGCTCTCGGCTCTCCTCTTCGTTCTGTACATGGAGCCTCTGGGGGCTGCCATTAGGGCAGACACAGGGGTGGAGGGCTTGCTGATCCCTGGAAGTGGCGGTCTCCGTGTCAAGTTGACACAGTACGCCGACGACACATCCTTGCTGCTTTGCAAGGACTCGTGCTTGACAAGATCCCTTGCCATTATTGGGGACTTCACCCGAGCGTCGGGGGCGGTTCTGAACCACGCGAAGTCTTCCGTTAAATTTTTCGGAAGATGGAGTGGTAGGACGGATGTGCCCGGAGGGTTATCTCTCTGTAACGGGGCCCTGAGGGTTCTCGGGGTCCACTTTGAGACCTCCGGCTCAGCGACGCTGAACTGGAACATGGGCATCGCAGTGGTACAGAGGAAGCTAGCGATGTGGAGGGCTAGGTCTTTGTCCTTTTTAGGCAAGGTCCTGGTTCTCAAGGTGGATGTATTGCCATCTCTTTTGTATTTGGCGTACATCTACCCATTGCCGGCTTGTCTGAGGAGGCCTCTAGTGAGGCTGGTGTTTCAGTTCATGTGGGGTGGCAGGTACGAGTGGGTCGCCAGGGCACGCATGATCTGTCCCATCGGGGAGGGAGGTAGGGGGGTACCACATCTCCCCCTCAAGCTGGACGCAATTTTTGTTTCATTTCTGTTAACGGAGCTTGCTCAGCCGGTACTACACCCGTCCGGTTACCTCCTGCGGGTGTTCTTCTCGTATCAGGCGAGAAGCGTAATGGTGTGGTCTAACACGGGTCCTCGGGCGGAACAGCTGCCGTGGCACTTTGGCCATGCGGCCAAGTGGCTGCGTGCGCACCCCGAGGTTGAAGTCGCCCGAGTAGGTTTAGATCACAGGCACCTGTACGAGGAGGTTAGACGGGCAGTAAGTCCGGCACCTGTAGTGGGCATCCCGGCGGCGGTCTGGGAGGGAGTGCAGGCGCGGGGCCTGGACAACAGGCTCAAGGACCTGAATTGGTTGAGCCTCCACAAGTGTTTGCCGGTGCGCTCCACCATGTACCGGCATAGCTTGGCGCGATCCCCCACCTGCCCAAGGCCTTCTTGTGGCAGGGAGGAGACTGTGCGCCATGTCTTTTGGGACTGTGCCATTGCCGGAGTAGTATGGGCAAAGGCACGGGTGTTGTTAGGAAGGGTTAGAGGTGATTTTGTATTGACGTGGGCTAGGTTAGAGAGAGGTGTAGGGAGAGCGAGGGGCACGGATAGGGATAGGTTTCTGCTCTGGCTTCTCATGAGCCTCTTTAAGCGAGGGCTGTGGGAAGCCAGGCAGAACATGGTCAAGACAGGGAGAGATTGGGGGGTGGAAGGAATAGTGAGGAGGGTGGAAGGAGATTTGAGGGGGAGGATGAAGAGGGAGGAGACGAAGTGGGGGCAGCACGCTGCCCGGGAGAGATGGAAGGGGGGATTAGGGCTGGGGTTATTTTAGATTAGGGACGGGAAGATAGGGAAAGTTAGTGTTTAGGATGACGGGGAGGGATGATGCTCCCCTGAGTTTTGTTTTGGGGTTTTTTGGTTTGTTTTATAAATTAAAATACCATTATTTGAGTTTGAAGGAATATATGATTTTGTAAAGTATGAATGGTATTGAACGTAATAAATTATTTTTTCTAAAAAAAATCTGTTCTTATCAGTTTAATATCTGATACGTCCCCCATCGGGGGACTACATATTAAATGGATTTTTCGAACAGGGAGTCGGAAATGGGGCTTGCTCCGTCCGCTCCACGCATCGACCCGGTATTGCAGTACCTCCGGGAACGGTGCAACACTTTTCTCCCATTGTCAAGGAAAAAGAAATACACCAAGCTATGTAAAACAGCTAGCAGAAGAAGAGAAGGAATGGAAAAAGAAGAATCATCCAAACTGAAACAAGTGCGAAGCCCCCTTCATGGGGGTCCCCGTTTTCCCGCCATTTTACTTAAAAAAAAAAAAAAAAAAAACATTGGCCAGGAGAGTGTGTGTGTGTGTGTGTGTGTGTGTGTGTGTGTGTGTGTGTGTGTGTGTGTGTGTGTGTTTTGAGCCCCCAAAAAAATACAATCACTTCACCAGGATTGTGTGTGTGTGTGTGTTTTTTGAGCCCCCCAAAAATACAATCACTTCACCAGGATTGTCTATCTATCTATCTATCTGTCTGTCTGTCTGTCTGTCTGTCTGTCTGTCTGTCTGTCTGTCTGTCTGTCTGTGACTTTTTACCCACAGCCCTCGAAAACTTGGAAGAGTGGGTTCGGGGACCACCCGCGGGGACCCGGCCTAGAGTGCACCGTGTGTGTCTCGGGCCCCGACCTCTGACTTCCATACGACTCTGGTTTCTCTTCATTACGCACAAGCCTTTCGCCTTTTACTAAAGACTTCCGTGGAGAGGAACACTTACGAGTTCAACGTATTTTTTGGAAGGGCTTTGCTTCTGGCAGAGCCCGGTATCTTGTTTCAAGAGAAATTGACAGAGATGACGCCGAGACTTTTTGCTCAGGCGTTTGACTTGAAGCCGGCTGACCGACCGGCGTATTTTTTCCACTCAAAGTAGTCGCTCGGGCAATTGAGTTCAAGCCCGACGATGACTGGTGTATTTGCCGGGCATTGAACAAATAGTCGCACTAGGATTAAAGAGCTAGTGACCTAACGACGCATTAGCGACTTTTAAAAAAAACACACCCGCCTGTCACCAGGGAAGCGTTGGGTGAGGAGGAGCCAACTTTTGCCAAACCGATGAGGTCTGCCGAGGCCCCCGGGGCCCGGGCGGGTGCAGGGGTCAATTTGTGGGTTATCGCTTCTCGGCCTTTTGGCTCAGATCAAGCTTGGTACCGAGGTGCCCCAAAGCCCGCTGAGCCAAAAGGTCGAAGGAAGGCCGGAGGGAGGAAAGTGTTTTGGTATTTGGATTACGGTTGGTTTTCCATTTTTCAGCAAGATTTTTCAGTGGCTTTTTTTTGGAAGCAAGCCGGAGGCGAGTGCGAACCTTTGTTTTTGTTTTGAAGATGGCGCAGGCTTCGATATGGAAGCCAGTACCTAGGATTGGCCTAGCGAACACGGTGCGGTTTCGCCTGGAAGGAACAAGGCGACGGAGCCATTTGGGAGAAGAGACTTTGGGAGGACCATATTGATTGGGATCCTTAACTTACGGTGGAGGATGTGTTGTGCCTCCAAGACAACCCTTTGGAGGGGGCTTTCGACGTGACGCTTCACACTGAAGTGAAGCACGAGGACGTTCTGCAGAAGGGCGAGAGAAGTGCAAGCAGGATGGACCGATGTCTCATTACTAGGTGACCAGCCTGGCGAAGAGACAATTTCAGGGTTGTGACGGTTACTATTTACAACCCTCATGTGAAGGACGATGAGGTGAGGGCGTTCCTGGGGAGTTACATGGACAGTGTCTCCTCAGGAAGGCTCCTCAAGGACTCCCTGGGCTTCTGGGACGGGAAGAGAGGTTTCCAGGCGCTGCTAAGAGAGGACCCAAAAGGATTGGGTGGATACCTCCATCCTCCGGCGATGTTCTCCCTGGGGGCTGACAGGGGGACGTTGCATTATGCACGTCAGCCTCCGTACTGCAGGCGTTGTATGGCCTACGGTCATGTCCTCGCCTCGTGCAGCACAAAGAAGTGCAGGTACTGTGGATCTGCGGAGCACGAGGCGAGGGACTGTGACGCGCCGAAGGCATGTCACGGGTGTGGCATGCTAACGCACCTGTGGCGTGAATGCCCGGCGCGTCAAAGGTCATACGCGTCTGCAGCTGGGGGGAACGAGAGCCGGGGATGGGGGTAGAAGGGAGGGACCAAGAACCGAGTACTGGAACAGAGGAAAGGGACACACGGGTGGAAGAGGAGGAGAAACGACAGCAGGAGCAGAAAAAGAAAAAGGAAGACACTGCATAGTGGAAACGGAAGGGGCAGGAGGCTGAAGGAGAGGGAGAAGCAGGAGGAGGAAGGAGACAAGAGAGTGAAGGGGTCAGAGAAGACGGCTGTGGAGAGGAAGGAGACGGAGAAGGCAAACAGAGAGGGAGGAGACAGAGAAGACGGCGGTGGAGAAGAAAGAGACAGAAAGGAAGGAGACAGGGAAGACGGCGGTGGAGAAGAAAGAGACAGAAAGGAAGGAGACTGGGAAGACGGCGGTGGAGAAGAAAGAGATAGAAAGGAAGGAGACAGTAGGGAAGAAGGTGGTGGAGAAGAAAGAGACAGAAAGGAAGGAGATAGGGAAGAAGGTGGTGGAGGAGAAAGAGACAGAAAAGAAGGAGACAGGGAAGAAGGTGGTGGAGGAGAAAGAGACAGAAAGGAAGGAGACAGGGAAGAAGGTGGTGGAGAAGAAAGAGACAGAAAGGAAGGAGACAGGGAAGAAGGTGGTGGAGAAGAAAGAGACAGAAAGGGAGGAGACAGAGAAGGTAGTTGTGGCGGGACCAGTAGGAGAAGGAGTGAAGGAGTGGGGGGACAGTAAAGAGGTGAGATCACGGGTGGAGGGCTGAGGAGATGGTGGGGGCTCCGCAACTATGAAAACTTTGGTGTTCCCTTGCTCTCCTCCACCATACAAGAGGTCAAAAGAGGGGAGCGCGACAGAGGAGGATGGGTGGTAAAAAGGGGGTGTGGGGGAGTCAGGGGGGAGGGAGGTTTTAGGGCCCTCGTGGGCTCCCTCTTCCTTCATGCGTTTACACCCCTGTCAGAGCTTGACCTTCCAGGCATGGCCAAGGATTGGGCAATGGAGGAAGGAGAAAGCTCCCTGTTTGGGGACATGGGGTGCTCGAGCCGGAGTCAGGAGGAGGGGGTGGTAGACTTGAGTGGGGGGGCACAAGACACAGAGTGTGGGTGTGCCGGGCTGCTGTTTCCAGGGGAGAGGGGATGGCGGCCGACGGGGAGCGTCAGGAGTGGAGAAGGCGTCCCCGTCGGTCGGGAGTATAGGGTGAGTTTTCTTTGATTTTATGTGGGTAGGTTTTGGTTTGTAGATGGGAAGGGAAGGGAAGACGCTCCATGTCTTTTGTTTTTGGGTTTAGTGTTTGTGTTATAGTTTAAAAATGTCTAATATTGATTTATTGATTGATAAATGGTTTTGTATTGAAGGTTTTGAACGTAATAAATATATTTTATAAAAAAAAATCTGTTCTTATCAGTTTAATATCTGATACGTCCCCCATCGGGGGACTACATATTAAATGGATTTTTCGAACAGGGAGTCGGAAATGGGGCTTGCTCCGTCCGCTCCACGCATCGACCCGGTATTGCAGTACCTCCGGGAACGGTGCAACACTTTTCTCCCATTGTCAAGGAAAAAGAAATACACCAAGCTATGTAAAACAGCTAGCAGAAGAAGAGAAGGAATGGAAAAAGAAGAATCATCCAAACTGAAACAAGTGCGAAGCCCCCTTCATGGGGGTCCCCCGTTTTCCCGCCATTTTACTTAAAAAAAAAAAAAAAAAAACATTGGCCAGGAGAGTGTGTGTGTGTGTGTGTGTGTGTGTGTGTGTGTGTGTGTGTGTGTGTGTGTGTGTGTGTTTTGAGCCCCCCAAAAAAATACAATCACTTCACCAGGATTGTGTGTGTGTGTGTGTTTGTTTTTGAGCCCCCCAAAAAAATACAATCACTTCACCAGGATTGTCTATCTATCTATCTGTCTGTCTGTCTGTCTGTCTGTCTGTCTGTCTGTCTGTCTGTCTGTCTGTCTGTGACTTTTTACCCACAGCCCTCGAAAACTTGGAAGAGTGGGTTCGGGGACCACCGCGCGGGACCCGGCCTAGAGTGCACCGTGTGTGTCTCGGGCCCCGACCTCTGACTTCCATACGACTCTGGTTTCTCTTCATTACGCACAAGCCTTTCGCCTTTTACTAAAGACTTCCGTGGAGAGGAACACTTACGAGTTCAACGTATTTTTGGAAGGGCTTTGCTTCTGGCAGAGCCCGGTATCTTGTTTCAAGAGAAATTGACAGAGATGACGCCGAGACTTTTTGCTCAGGCGTTTGACTTGAAGCCGGCTGACCGACCGGCGTATTTTTTCCACTCAAAGTAGTCGCTCGGGCAATTGAGTTCAAGCCCGACGATGACTGGTGTATTTGCCGGGCATTGAACAAATAGTCGCACTAGGATTAAAGAGCTAGTGACCTAACGACGCATTAGCGACTTTTAAAAAAAAACACACCCGCCTGTCACCAGGGAAGCGTTGGGTGAGGAGGAGCCAACTTTTGCCAAACCGATGAGGTCTGCCGAGGCCCCCGGGGGCCCGGCGGGTGCAGGGGTCAATTTGTGGGTTATCGCTTCTCGGCCTTTTGGCTCAGATCAAGCTTGGTACCGAGGTGCCCCAGAGCTCGCTGAGTCAAAAGGTCGAAGGAAGGCAGGAGGGAGGAAGTTTTTTTTTTTTGTTTAGGAATCGGATTTATCATCTTTTTTTCCTGGCTTCTTTTTTAGAGATCACTTTTTTCTAGGACAAAGATGGAGCAGAATACACACAGCAGGTCGGTTCCTGGAATGGGTCTGGCAAACACGGTGAGATTTTCCTGGAGAGACAAGGAGTTGGAGCCATTCGGGAGAGAAACATTTGCAAGAACGATCCTGATGGGGTATCCTGAATTGGCGGTGAAGGACGTGTCCTTTGCCTCCAAGGGAACCCGATGGAAGCGCGTATGATGTGACTTTGCTATAACGGAGGAAAAAGCATGATGAAATCATGAAGAAAGTGAGAGAAGTTGGAGCGGAGAGGCCGATGTGCCATTATGAGGTCACAAGCCTGGCAAGGAACAACTTCAGGGTGGTAACAGTCAACATGTATAACCCCCATGTCAAGGACGAAGAAGTGAGGGCCTTTCTGGGGAGGTATATGGACAAGGTCTCCTCAGCGAGGCTCCTAAGGGACTCCCTGGGGTTTTGGAATGGGAGGAGAGGATTTCAGGCCCTACTCAGGGAGGACCCAAAGGGACAGGGTGGCTACCTCCATCCCCCCGCTATGTTCTCCCTGGGGGCTGACAGGGGGACATTGTTTTACGCACGTCAGCCCCCGTTTCTGCAGGCGTTGTATGGCCTACGGTCATATCCTCGCCTCGTGCAGCACAAAAAAGTGCAGAATTTGTGGATCTGGAGAGCACGAGGCGAGGGACTGCGACGAGCCCAAGGCGTGCCACGGGTGTGGCTCGTCAACACACCTGTGGCGGGAGTGCCCGGCTCGTCAGAGGTCATACGCGTCTGCAGCTGGGGGGAGCAGGAGCGGGGGATGGGGGAAGAAGAGGGGAAGGAAGGGCATCAAAGGAAAAGGACAAGAGACAAGAACGGAAAGAAGAGGAGCAAGGAGTGACAGCAGGAGGGCAAGGGAAAAAAGAAGACACGGGAGCAGAAGAAGGAAAGGAATCGAAAGGAAGAAAGGGAGTGGAGGAGCGAGAGACAGCGACAATGGAGGGAGAGGTGGTGGAGGGGGTGCCGGTGGCGGGGAGGAGGAGGAGGAGGGAAGGGGGGTGAGGGAGTGGGGGGACAGCATGTCGAGCGCCCTCGTTGAGGAGTTGAGGGGAATGGTGGAGGAGCTGGCGGAGAGGGGGAGTGGTGTCTCTCCGCTGCCTCCAAAGCCGAAGAAGAAAGGGAAGAGGGGGAGCTCGGCATGCTGTGAGAGGGAGGGGGGTGAGGGGGGGGAGGGGGTGGCCAAGCGTGTGATGGGGGAGGGAAGAACGCCTTTGGCATCGCTGTTTGCCTCAGCCCCCCAACAGCTGGTGGAGGGAGACTCCCAGGGCGTGGCGCTGGGCTGGGTGTCTGAGGGGGGATCTCAACTCCTGCTTGGGGAGGTGGGATCTCCTGCTCTTGACCTCAGTCCAGCTGCCGTTGGGGAGAGAGGAGAGGAGGGTGTTGGTGGGGAACCCAGGATGCAGGGAACTCCAAGGCCTAACACCATCCCTGCATCCTGGGTTGGAGAGATGGAGGAGGACGGGGGGACGTCAGGAGAGGAGAGGACGTCCCCGCCGGATGAGACGAAGCAGGGGAGCATCGGGTGAGTCTCCTGTTTTTTGGTTAATTTGGGGTTTGCATTTCATTGATGTAAGGTTTTATAATTTATTTTTAAATGAAATTTTCTGTTAATATTTTTAGTTTAAATGTAAGGGGTTTAAGGGATTTTGTTAAGAGGAGGGCGGTATTTAGTTTTTTGGAAGGGGTGGGTTTTGATGTTTGTTTTTTACAGGAGGTTCACCTGAGGGATGGAGGGGATGTCATCAGGTTTAGTAGGGAGTGGGATAAGGGGGAGTCAGTTTGGGGTATAGGTGGGGTGCATTCTACAGGGGTGGGGATTTTGTTTGGGAATAGGGAGGTGAAGGTGGAGGGATCCTTTTGTTGTAATGCAGGGGAGGGTGTTGGGGGTGGATGTCACTTTTAGGGATAGTAGGTATAGGTTAGTGGTGGTGTATGGGCCACAGGTGGCGGCAGACAGGAGGGAGATGGTGGACTGTCTGACGCCCCTGTGTGTTACAAATAGGCACTTAGTGATAGGGGGGGATTTTAATATAGATTTAGGGGTAGGGGGAGATAGTAGTGCAGGCGCCATCACCGGGCTAATGGCTTGTCATGGTCTGGTTGATGGAGGTCTGCACTCTACTCCGACAATGGCTGGTCCCACATGGCGCAACTCCCGGGGGGTTGCGCGGAGGCTCGACTACATTTTCCTATCTAGGTCTTTGGGTCAGTTGTCTGGGCGGCTGTTGCCTGTGTCTTTCTCGGATCACGACGGGGTGCTCCTGCAGGTGGGGTCGCCAGTCTGCCTCTTCGGTAGGGGGTACTGGAAATTAGATCGGGATGTGCTGGAGGAGCAAGCTTTCGTTGACACCTTTTTTGGTTTCTTTCGGGGCTTGAAGGCCTCCGGTCCATGTGCGAGGGGGTGTTAGAGTGGTGGGATTTAGTTAAGGTAAGGATTAGGGCTTTTATAATAGGATATTGTAAGAGGAAAAAAGGGAGGAAAGGAGGGAGGTGGATCGTATCCAAAGGTTGCTCGAACTCGAGTACGAGGCAGGCAACCTCGGCGGGTCGATTGACTGGGAGAGATCCACTGACCTGAAGGCGCAGCTCAGGGAGCTGCAGGAGCGGAAGGCTCGAGCTTTCCTGGAGCGTGCGCATAATGGCTTTCTAGAACATAATGAGACTTGTTCCGCTATGTTCTTTAAGTCGGTTAGGGGCAGACAGAGTAGGAAGATAATGCATGGGGTGAGGAAAGAAGATGGTAGCATAGTTAGAAAACCGGAGGAAATGGTCAGGGTAACAACTGATCATTTCCGAGGTTTATTTAAAGAGAGGGTAATAGATGTAGAGCAGGGAAATGTGTTTTTAGAACACTTGTCCCGGCGATTGCCGGAGGACATTAGAAATGTGATGGAGGCTCAGATCTCCCTCGAGGAGGTTGAGAGCGCTCTCAGGAGGATGGGAAAAGGGAAGGTGCCTGGGATGGATGGGCTGCCGGCCGAGTTTTACCTCAAGTTTTGGGGTATACTTGGACCAGTGGTTCTCGAAGTCTTGAAGGCCATCCTTGAGACGGGGGTCCCGGGGGGATCAATGGCGGTCGGTGTGCTGTCACTTCTTTATAAGAAGGGGGAAGCAACTGACCTTGGCAACTGGCGGCCGTTGACCATGCTGTGCGTAGATTACAAGCTACTTGCAAAGGTTTTAGCGGACCGGTTGCGCACAGCCCTTCCCTACGTCGTCCATGAGGATCAGACGTGCGGGGTAGAGGGTCGCTCGATCAGATGGAACCTACAGTTGATCAGGGACTCCATCGCTTGGGTAGAAGATAGGGGGCTGCCTTTAATGGTAGCAGCGCTAGATCAGGCGAAAGCCTTTGATCGCGTGAATAGATCCTTTCTATTCAGGGTGTTAGGTAGATTAGGATTTGGGGAGAAGTTTATAGGATGGATCCGTACATTATATGTCGGAGCAGGGTGCCGAGTTAGTGTAAACAGTCACTTAGGTGACGTTTTTGACCTCTCGTCTGGGGTCAGGCAGGGATGCCCGCTCTCGGCTCTCCTCTTCGTTCTGTACATGGAGCCTCTGGGGGCTGCCATTAGGGCAGACACAGGGGTGGAGGGCTTGCTGATCCCTGGAAGTGGCGGTCTCCGTGTCAAGTTGACACAGTACGCCGATGACACATCCTTGCTGCTTTGCAAGGACTCGTGCTTGACAAGGTCCCTTGCCATTATTGGGGACTTCACCCGAGCGTCGGGGGCGGTTCTTAACCACGCGAAGTCTTCCGTTAAGTTTTTCGGAAGATGGAGTGGTAGGACGGATGTGCCCGGAGGGTTATCTCTCTGTAACGGGGCCCTGAGGATACTCGGGGTCCATTTTGAGACCTCCGGCTCAGCGACGCTGAACTGGAACATGGGCATCGCAGTGGTACAGAAGAAGCTAGCGATGTGGAGGGCTAGGTCTTTGTCCTTTTTAGGCAAGGTCCTGGTTCTCAAGGTGGATGTATTGCCATCTCTATTGTATTTGGCGTACATCTACCCATTGCCGGCTAGTCTGAGGAGGCCTCTAGTGAGGCTGGTGTTTCAGTTCATGTGGGGTGGCAGGTACGAGTGGGTCGCCAGGGCACGCATGATCTGTCCCATCGGGGAGGGAGGTAGGGGGGTACCACATCTCCCCCTCAAGCTGGACGCAATTTTTGTTTCATTTCTGTTGACGGAGCTTGCTCAGCCAGTACTACACCCGTCCGGTTACCTCCTGCGGGTGTTCTTCTCGTATCAGGCGAGAAGCGTAATGGTGTGGTCTAACACGGGTCCTCGGGCGGAACAGCTGCCGTGGCACTTTGGCCATGCGGCCAAGTGGCTGCGGCGCATCCCCGAGGTTGAAGTCGCCCGAGTAGGTTTAGATCACAGGCACCTGTACGAGGAGGTTAGACGGGCAGTAAGTCCGGCACCTGTGGTGGGCATCCCGGCGGCGGTCTGGGAGGGAGTGCAGGCGCGGGGCCTGGACAACAGGCTCAAGGACCTGAATTGGTTGAGCCTCCACAAGTGTTTGCCGGTACGCTCCACCATGTACCGGCATAGCTTGGCGCGATCCCCCACCTGTCCAAGGCTTTCTTGTGGCAGGGAGGAGACTGTGCGCCATGTCTTTTGGGACTGTGCCATTGCCGGAGTAGTATGGGCAAAGGCACGGGTGTTGTTAGGAAGGGTTAGAGGGGATTTTATTTTGACTTGGGCTAGGTTAGAGAGAGGTGTAGGGAGAGCGAGGGGGACGGATAGGGATAGGTTTCTGCTCTGGCTTCTCATGAGCCTCTTTAAGCGAGGGCTGTGGGAAGCCAGGCAGAACATGGTCAAGACAGGGAGAGATTGGGGGGTGGAAGGAATTGTGAGGAGGGTGGAAGGAGATTTGAGGGGGAGGATGAAGAGGGAGGAGACGAAGTGGGGGCAGCACGCTGCCCGGGAGAGATGGAAGGGGGGATTAGGGCTGGGGTTATTTTAGATTAGGGACGGGAAGATAGGGAAAGTTAGTGTTTAGGATGACGGGGAGGGATGATGCTCCCCTGAGTTTTTGTTTTGGGGTTTTCGGTTTGTTTTATGAAATTAAAAATGCCATTATTATTTGAGTTTGAATGGAATATATGATTTTGTAGTATTGTATGAATGGTATTGAACGTAATAAATTATTTTTTCTAAAAAAAAAAAATCTGTTCTTATCAGTTTAATATCTGATACGTCCCCCATCGGGGGACTACATATTAAATGGATTTTTCGAACAGGGAGTCGGAAATGGGGCTTGCTCCGTCCGCTCCACGCATCGACCCGGTATTGCAGTACCTCCGGGAACGGTGCAACACTTTTCTCCCATTGTCAAGGAAAAAGAAATACACCAAGCTATGTAAAACAGCTAGCAGAAGAAGAGAAGGAATGGAAAAAGAAGAATCATCCAAACTGAAACAAGTGCGAAGCCCCCTTCATGGGGGTCCCCCGTTTTCCCGCCATTTTACTTAAAAAAAATAAAAAATACATTGGCCAGGAGTGTGTGTGTGTGTGTGTGTGTGTGTGTGTGTGTGTGTGTGTGTTTTTTGAGCCCCCCAAAAAAATACAATCACTTCACCAGGATTGTGTGTGTGTGTGTGTGTTGTGTGTGTGTGTGTGTGTGTGTGTGTGTGTGTGTGTGTGTGTTTTGAGCCCCCCAAAAAATACAATCACTTCACCAGGATTGTGTGTGTGTGTGTGTTTTTGAGCCCCCCAAAAAAATACAATCACTTCACCAGGATTGTCTATCTATCTATCTGTCTGTCTGTCTGTCTGTCTGTCTGTCTGTCTGTCTGTCTGTCTGTCTGTCTGTCTGTCTGTGACTTTTTACCCACAGCCCTCGAAAACTTGGAAGAGTGGGTTCGGGGACCACCCGCGGGGACCCGGCCTAGAGTGCACCGTGTGTGTCTCGGGCCCCGACCTCTGACTTCCATACGACTCTGGTTTCTCTTCATTACGCACAAGCCTTTCGCCTTTTACTAAAGACTTCCGTGGAGAGGAACACTTACGAGTTCAACGTATTTTTGGAAGGGCTTTGCTTCTGGCAGAGCCCGGTATCTTGTTTCAAGAGAAATTGACAGAGATGACGCCGAGACTTTTTGCTCAGGCGTTTGACTTGAAGCCGGCTGACCGACCGGCGTATTTTTTCCACTCAAAGTAGTCGCTCGGGCAATTGAGTTCAAGCCCGACGATGACTGGTGTATTTGCCGGGCATTGAACAAATAGTCGCACTAGGATTAAAGAGCTAGTGACCTAACGACGCATTAGCGACTTTTAAAAAAAAACACACCCGCCTGTCACCAGGGAAGCGTTGGGTGAGGAGGAGCCAACTTTTGCCAAACCGATGAGGTCTGCCGAGGCCCCCGGGGGCCCGGCGGGTGCAGGGGTCAATTTGTGGGTTATCGCTTCTCGGCCTTTTGGCTCAGATCAAGCTTGGTACCGAGGTGCCCCAAAGCCCGCTGAGCCAGAAGGTCGAAGGAAGGCAGGAGGGAGGAAAATTTTATTTTGTTTTTTTTTTGGCGGGAATCGGAGTTTTCGGATTTCTTTTTTCTTTGGCTTCTTGTTTAAGAGAGCATTTTTGTTGGAAGAGATGGAGCAGCAAAAGCCAATCAGGCAGGTTCCAGGGATTGGCTTGGCCAACACCGTGAGGTTTGCCTGGACGGACAAGGAGACGGAGCCATGGGGACGAGATACGTTTGGGAGAAATATCCTGATGGGCTACCTGAATCTACAGGTTAAAGATGTTCTATGCCTTCAGGGGAACCCGATGGAGAAGGCATATGATGTGACGTTTCATGTGGAGGAGAAGCATGACGATATTATGAAGAAGGTGAGGGAAGGGAAAGGAGCAAGACCCCTGTGCCATTACGAGGTGACCAGCCTGGCAAGGAACAATTTCAGGGTGGTCACCGTCACCATGTACAATCCCCATGTAAAGGATGAGGAGGTGAGGGCCTTTCTGGGGAGATACGTGGAAAACGTCTCCTCAGCGAGGCACCTCAGGGACTCCCTGGGGTTCTGGAACGGGAGGAGAGGGTTCCAGGCCCTTCTCAGGGAGGACCCGAAGGGTTTAGGGTGGCTACCTCCATCCCCCGGCGATGTTCTCCCTGGGGGCTGACAGGGGGACGTTATTCTATGCCCGTCAGCCTCCTTTCTGCAGGCGTTGTATGGCCTACGGTCATATCCTGGCCTCGTGCAACACCAGAAAATGCAAGTTCTGTGGGTCGGGAGAGCACGAGGCCAAGGACTGTGACGAGCCCAAGGCTTGCCACGGGTGTGGCTCGTCAGCACACCTGTGGCGTGAGTGCCCGGCTCGTCAGAGGTCGTACGCGTCTGCAGCTGGAGGGAGAACGGGGGATGGGGGGAAGAAAGGAAAGTAAGGGCCTGGATGAAGGTAATGGCACAGGGGAAAAGACTGCACGGAAGGAGAAGGACGGGAGGAAGGAGGCTGGAACAGAAGGAGAGGAGGGGAAGGAGGCGGAAGGAACAGAGAAGAAGGAGACTGGGGCAGTGGCGAGAGAGGAGGTGGAGGAGGGAACGGTGGCGGAAATGGAAGGAGAAGCTGAGACGGGACCAGAAGAAGGACCGGAGGAGGAAGAAGGAGTGAAGGAGTGGGGGGACAGCTTGTCGAGCGCCCTTGTTGAAGAGATGCGGGGAATGGTGGAGGAGATAGCGGGGAAGAGGGGGTGGTGTCTCCCCGCTACCTCCAACACCAAAGAAGAAAGGGAAGAGGAGGGTGTGCTTGACAGGCTGTGAGAGGGAGGGGGTGTGGGGGGGAGGGGGTGGCCAAGCGTGTGATGGGGGAAAGAAGAACGCCCTTGTCCTCGTTATTTTTATCAGCCCCTCAACAGCTGGTGGAGGGTGACTCCCAGGGCGTGGCGCTGGGCTGGGGTGTCTGAGGGGGATCTCAACTCCTGCTTGGGGAGGTGGGGTCCCCTGCTCTCGACCTCAGTCCAGCAGCCTACAGGGAGACAGAAACGGAGGGTGTTGGTGGGGAACCCAGGATGCAGGGCACTCCAAGGCCTAACACCATCCCTGCATCCTGGGTTGGAGAGATGGAGGAGGACGGGGGGACGTCAGGAGAGGAGAGGACGTCCCCGCCGGATGAGACGAGGCAGGGGAGCATCGGGTGAGTCTCCTGTTTTTTGGTTAATTTGGGGTTTTCATTTCATTGATGTAAGGTTTTGTAATTTAATTTTTAAAAATGACATTTTCTGTTAATATTTTTAGTTTAAATGTAAGGGGTTTGAGGGATTTTGTTAAGAGGAGGGCGGTTTTTAGTTTTTTGGAAGGGGTGGGTTTTGATGTTTGTTTTGTACAGGAGGTTCACCTGAGGGATGGAGGGGATGTCATCAGGTTTAGTAGGGAGTGGGATAAGGGGGAATCAATTTGGGGTATAGGTGGGGTTCACTCTACGGGGGTGGGTATTTTGTTTGGGAATAGGGAGGTTAGAGTAGAGAGCACTTTTGTTGTAATGCAGGGGAGGGTGTTGGGGGTGGATGTCACTTTTAGGGATAGTAGGTATAGGTTAGTGGTGGTGTATGGGCCACAGGTGGCGGCAGACAGGAGGGAGATGGTGGACTGTCTGGCGCCCCTGTGTGTCACAAATAGGCACTTGGTGATAGGTGGGGATTTTAACATAGATTTAGGGTTAGCGGGGGATAGTAGTGCAGGCGCCATCACCGGGCTTATGGCTTGCCATGGTCTGGTTGATGGAGGCCTGCACACTACTCCGACAATGGCGGGTCCCACATGGCGTAACTCTCGGGGGGGTTGCGCGGAGGCTCGACTATATTTTTCTATCTAGGTCTTTGGGCCAGTTGTCTGGGCGGCTGTTGCCTGTGTTCTTCTCAGATCACGACGGGGTGCTCCTGCAGGTGGGGCCGCCAGTCTGCCTCTTCGGTAGGGGGGTACTGGAAATTAGATCGGGATGTGCTGGAGGAGCAAGCTTTCGTCGACACCTTTTTGGTTTCTTTCGGGGCTTGAAGGCCTCCGGTCCATGTGCGAGGGGTGTTGGAGTGGTGGGATTTAGTTAAGGTAAGGATTAGGGCTTTTATAATAGGATATTGTAAGAGGAAAAAAGGGAGGAAAGGAGGGAGGTGGATCGTATCCAAAGGTTGCTCGAACTCGAGTACGAGGCAGGCAACCTCGGCGGGTCGATTGACTGGGAGAGATCCACTGACCTGAAGGCGCAGCTCAGGGAGCTGCAGGAGCGGAAGGCTCGAGCTTTCCTGGAGCGTGCGCATAATGGCTTTTCTAGAACATAATGAGACTTGTTCCTCTATGTTCTTTAAGTCGGTTAGGGCCAGACAGAGTAGGAAGATAATGCATGGGGTGAGGAAAGAAGATGGTAGCATAGTTAGAAAACCGGAGGAAATGGTCAGGGTAACAACTGATCATTTCCGAGGTTTATTTAAAGAGAGGGTAATAGATGTAGAGCAGGGAAATGTGTTTTTAGAACACTTGTCCCGGCGATTGCCGGAGGACATTAGAAATGCGATGGAGGCTCAGATCTCCCTCGAGGAGGTTGAGAGCGCTCTCAGGAGGATGGGAAAAGGGAAGGTGCCTGGGATGGATGGGCTGCCGGCCGAGTTTTACCTCAAGTTTTGGGGTATACTTGGACCAGTGGTCCTCGAAGTCTTGAAGGCCATCCTTGAGACGGGGGTCCCGGGGGGATCAATGGCGGTCGGTGTGCTGTCACTTCTTTATAAGAAGGGGGAAGCAACTGACCTTGGCAACTGGCGGCCGTTGACCATGCTGTGCGTAGATTACAAGCTACTTGCAAAGGTTTTAGCAGACCGGTTGCGCACAGCCCTTCCCTACGTCGTCCATGAGGATCAGACGTGCGGGGTAGAGGGCCGCTCTATTAGGTGGAACCTACAGTTGATCAGGGACTCCATCGCGTGGGTAGAAGACAGAGGGCTGCCTTTAATGGTAGCAGCGCTAGATCAGGCGAAAGCCTTTGATCGCGTGAATAGATCCTTTCTATTCAGGGTGTTAGGTAGATTAGGATTTGGGGAGAAGTTTATAGGATGGATCCGTACATTATATGTCGGAGCAGGGTGCCGAGTTAGTGTAAACAGTCACTTAGGTGACGTTTTTGACCTCTCGTCTGGGGTCAGGCAGGGATGCCCGCTCTCGGCTCTCCTCTTCGTTCTGTACATGGAGCCTCTGGGGGCTGCCATTAGGGCAGACACAGGGGTGGAGGGCTTGCTGATCCCTGGAAGTGGCGGTCTCCGTGTCAAGTTGACACAGTACGCCGACGACACATCCTTGCTGCTTTGCAAGGACTCGTGCTTGACAAGGTCCCTTGCCATCATTGGGGACTTCACCCGAGCGTCGGGGGCGGTTCTTAACCACGCGAAGTCTTCCGTTAAGTTTTTCGGAAGATGGAGTGGTAGGACGGATGTGCCCGGAGGGTTATCTCTCTGTAACGGGGCCCTGAGGATACTCGGGGTCCATTTTGAGACCTCCGGTTCAGCGACGCTGAACTGGAACATGGGCATCGCAGTGGTACAGAGGAAGCTAGCGATGTGGAGGGCTAGGTCTTTGTCCTTTTTAGGCAAGGTCCTGGTTCTCAAGGTGGATGTATTGCCATCTCTATTGTACTTGGCGTACATCTACCCATTGCCGGCTTGTCTGAGGAGGCCTCTAGTGAGGCTGGTGTTTCAGTTCATGTGGGGTGGCAGGTACGAGTGGGTCGCCAGGGCACGCATGATCTGTCCCATCGGGGAGGGAGGTAGGGGGTACCACATCTCCCCCTCAAGCTGGACGCAATTTTTGTTTCATTTCTGTTGACGGAGCTTGCTCAGCCAGTACTACACCCGTCCGGTTACCTCCTGCGGGTGTTCTTCTCGTATCAGGCGAGAAGCGTAATGGTGTGGTCTAACACGGGTCCTCGGGCGGAACAGCTGCCGTGGCACTTTGGCCATGCGGCCAAGTGGCTGCGTGCGCACCCCGAGGTTGAAGTCGCCCGAGTAGGTTTAGATCACAGGCACCTGTACGAGGAGGTTAGACGGGCAGTAAGTCCGGCACCTGTGGTGGGCATCCCGGCGGCGGTCTGGGAGGGAGTGCAGGCGCGGGGCCTGGACAACAGGCTCAAGGACCTGAATTGGTTGAGCCTCCACAAGTGTTTGCCGGCACGCTCCACCATGTACCGGGCATAGCTTGGCGCGATCCCCCACCTGCCGAAGACCTTTCTTGTGGCAGGGAGGAGACTGTGCGCCATGTCTTTTGGGACTGTGCCATTGCCGGAGTAGTATGGGCGAAGGCACGGGTGTTGTTAGGAAGGGTTAGAGGTGATTTTGTATTGACGTGGGCTAGGCTAGAGAGAGGTGTAGGGAGAGCGAGGGGCACGGATAGGGATAGGTTTCTGCTCTGGCTTCTCATGAGCCTCTTTAAGCGGGGGCTGTGGGAAGCCAGGCAGAACATGGTCAAGACAGGGAGAGATTGGGGGGTGGAAGGAATAGTGAGGAGGGTGGAAGGTGATTTGAGGGGGAGGATGAAGAGGGAGGAGAGGAAGTGGGGGCAGCATGCTGCACGGGAGAGATGGAAGGGGGGATTAGGGCTGGGGTTATTCTAGATTAGGGACGGGGAGATAGGGAAAGTTAGTGTGTAGGATGACGGGGAGGGATGATGCTCCCCTGAGTTTTTGTTTTGGGGTTTTTCGTTTGTTTTGTAAATTAAAAATACCATTATGGATTTACTTTGAATGAAAAATTTGATTTTGTATAGAATGAATGGTATTGATTGTAATAAATTATTTTTTCTAAAAAAAAAATCTGTTCTTATCAGTTTAATATCTGATACGTCCCCCATCGGGGGACTACATATTAAATGGATTTTTCGAACAGGGAGTCGGAAATGGGGCTTGCTCCGTCCGCTCCACGCATCGACCCGGTATTGCAGTACCTCCGGGAACGGTGCAACACTTTTCTCCCATTGTCAAGGAAAAAGAAATACACCAAGCTATGTAAAACAGCTAGCAGAAGAAGAGAAGGAATGGAAAAGAAGAATCATCCAAACTGAAACAAGTGCGAAGCCCCCTTCATGGGGGTCCCCCGTTTTCCCGCCATTTTACTTAAAAAAAAAAAAAAAAAAAAAAAACATTGGCCAGGAGAGTGTGTGTGTGTGTGTGTGTGTGTGTGTGTGTGTGTGTGTGTGTGTGTGTGTGTGTTTTTTTTGAGCCCCCCAAAAAATACAATCACTTCACCAGGATTGTGTGTGTGTGTGTGTGTGTTTTTTTGAGCCCCCCCAAAAATACAATCACTTCACCAGGATTGTCTATCTATCTATCTGTCTGTCTGTCTGTCTGTCTGTCTGTCTGTCTGTCTGTCTGTCTGTCTGTCTGTGACTTTTTACCCACAGCCCTCGAAAACTTGGAAGAGTGGGTTCGGGGACCACCCGCGGGACCCGGCCTAGAGTGCACCGTGTGTGTCTCGGGCCCCGACCTCTGACTTCCATACGACTCTGGTTTCTCTTCATTACGCACAAGCCTTTCGCCTTTTACTAAAGACTTCCGTGGAGAGGAACACTTACGAGTTCAACGTATTTTTGGAAGGGCTTTGCTTCTGGCAGAGCCCGGTATCTTGTTTCAAGAGAAATTGACAGAGATGACGCCGAGACTTTTTGCTCAGGCGTTTGACTTGAAGCCGGCTGACCGACCGGCGTATTTTTTTCCACTCAAAGTAGTCGCTCGGGCAATTGAGTTCAAGCCCGACGATGACTGGTGTATTTGCCGGGCATTGAACAAATAGTCGCAATAGGATTAAAGAGCTAGTGACCTAACGACGCATTAGCGACTTTTAAAAAAAAAACACACCCGCCTGTCACCAGGGAAGCGTTGGGTGAGGAGGAGCCAACTTTTGCCAAACCGATGAGGTCTGCCGAGGCCCCCGGGGGCCCGGCGGGTGCAGGGGTCAATTTGTGGGTTATCGCTTCTCGGCCTTTTGGCTCAGATCAAGTGTAGTATCTGTTCTTATCAGTTTAATATCTGATACGTCCCCCATCGGGGGACTACATATTAAATGGATTTTTCGAACAGGGAGTCGGAAATGGGGCTTGCTCCGTCCGCTCCACGCATCGACCCGGTATTGCAGTACCTCCGGGAACGGTGCAACACTTTTCTCCCATTGTCAAGGAAAAAGAAATACACCAAGCTATGTAAAACAGCTAGCAGAAGAAGAGAAGGAATGGAAAAAGAAGAATCATCCAAACTGAAACAAGTGCGAAGCCCCCTTCATGGGGGTCCCCCGTTTTCCCGCCATTTTACTTAAAAAAAAAAAAATAAAAAAAAAAAAACATTGGCCAGGAGAGTGTGTGTGTGTGTGTGTGTGTGTGTGTGTGTGTGTGTGTGTGTGTGTGTGTGTGTGTGTTGTGTTTTTGAGCCCCCCCCAAAAAATACAATCACTTCACCAGGATTGTGTGTGTGTGTGTGTTTTTGAGCCCCCCCACAAAAATACAATCACTTCACCAGGATTGTCTATCTATCTATCTGTCTGTCTGTCTGTCTGTCTGTCTGTCTGTCTGTCTGTCTGTCTGTCTGTCTGTCTGTCTGTCTGTCTGTGACTTTTTACCCACAGCCCTCGAAAACTTGGAAGAGTGGGTTCGGGGACCACCCGCGGGGACCCGGCCTAGAGTGCACCGTGTGTGTCTCGGGCCCCGACCTCTGACTTCCATACGACTCTGGTTTCTCTTCATTACGCACAAGCCTTTCGCCTTTTACTAAAGACTTCCGTGGAGAGGAACACTTACGAGTTCAACGTATTTTTGGAAGGGCTTTGCTTCTGGCAGAGCCCGGTATCTTGTTTCAAGAGAAATTGACAGAGATGACGCCGAGACTTTTTGCTCAGGCGTTTGACTTGAAGCCGGCTGACCGACCGGCGTATTTTTTCCACTCAAAGTAGTCGCTCGGGCAATTGAGTTCAAGCCCGACGATGACTGGTGTATTTGCCGGGCATTGAACAAATAGTCGCAATAGGATTAAAGAGCTAGTGACCTAACGACGCATTAGCGACTTTTAAAAAAAACACACCCGCCTGTCACCAGGGAAGCGTTGGGTGAGGAGGAGCCAACTTTTGCCAAACCGATGAGGTCTGCCGAGGCCCCCGGGGGCCCGGCGGGTGCAGGGGTCAATTTGTGGGTTATCGCTTCTCGGCCTTTTGGCTCAGATCAAGCTTGGTACCGAGGTGCCCCAAAGCCCGCTGAGCCAAAAGGTCGAAGGAAGGCAGGAGGGAGGAAATTTTTTTTGTTTTTTGCTGATAGGAATCGGATTTATCCGATATCCTTTTTTTCTTGGGCTTCTTTTTAAGAGAGCTTTTTTCTTGACAAGATGGAGAAAAATACACAGAGCAGGACGGTGCCGGGAGTCGGATTGGCAAACACCGTCAGATTTGCCTGGAAAGACAAGGAGGTCGAGCAATTCGGGAGGGAAACTTTTGCAAGAACCATCCTAATGGGAAGCCTAAAATTGATGGTGAAAGATGTCCTCTGCCTCCAGGGTAACCAGATGGAGAGGGCATACGATGTGACATGCTATACGGAAGAAAAACATGATGAAATCATGAAGAAAGTGAAGGCGGTGGAAGGAGAAAGGCCAATGTGCCATTATGAAGTTACGAGCCTGGCAAGGAACAGCTTCAGGGTAGTAACAGTAACTATGTATAACCCGCATGTCAAGGACGAAGAGGTGAGGGCCTTTTTAGGGCGGTATATGGACAAGGTCTCCTCAGGGAGGCTCATAAGGGACTCCCTGGGGTTTTGGACTGGGAGGAGAGGATTTCAGGCCCTGCTCAGGGAGGACCCTAAGGGACAGGGTGGTTACCTCCATCCCCCTGCGATGTTCTCCCTGGGGGCTGACAGGGGGACGTTGTTTTACGCACGTCAGCCCCCGTTCTGCAGGCGTTGTATGGCCTACGGTCATATCCTTGCCTCGTGCAGCACAAAAAAGTGCAGAATTTGTGGATCTGCGGAGCACGAGGCGAGGGACTGCGACGAGCCTAAGGCGTGCCACGGGTGTGGCTCGTCAGCACACCTGTGGCGGGAGTGCCCGGCTCGTCAGAGGTCATACGCGTCTGCAGCTGGGGGGGGAACAGGAGCGGGGGATGGGGGAAGAAGAGGGGAAGGAAGGACATCAAAGGAAAAGGACAAGAGACAAGAACGGAAAGAAGAGGAGCAAGGAGTGACAGCAGGAGGGCAAGGGAAAAAAGAAGACACGGGAGCAGAAGAAGGAAAGGAATCGAAAGGAAGAAAGGGAGTGGAGGAGCGAGAGACAGCGACAATGGAGGGAGAGGTGGTGGAGGGGGTGCCGGTGGCGGGGGAGGAGGAGGAGGAGGGAAGGGGGGTGAGGGAGTGGGGGGACAGCATGTCGAGCGCCCTCGTTGAGGAGTTGAGGGGAATGGTGGAGGAGCTGGCGGAGAGGGGGAGTGGTGTCTCTCCGCTGCCTCCAAAGCCGAAGAAGAAAGGGAAGAGGGGGAGCTCGGCATGCTGTGAGAGGGAGGGGGGTGAGGGGGGGGAGGGGGTGGCCAAGCGTGTGATGGGGGAGGGAAGAACGCCTTTGGCATCGTTGTTTGCCTCAGCCCCCCAACAGCTGGTGGAGGGAGACTCCCAGGGCGTGGCGCTGGGCTGGGTGTCTGAGGGGGGATCTCAACTCCTGCTTGGGGAGGTGGGATCTCCTGCTCTTGACCTCAGTCCAGCTGCCGTTGGGGAGAGAGGAGAGGAGGGTGTTGGTGGGGAACCCAGGATGCAGGGAACTCCAAGGCCTAACACCATCCCTGCATCCTGGGTTGGAGAGATGGAGGAGGACGGGGGGACGTCAGGAGAGGAGAGGACGTCCCCGCCGGATGAGACGAAGCAGGGGAGCATCGGGTGAGTCTCCTGTTTTTGGTTAATTTGGGGTTTGCATTTCATTGATGTAAGGTTTTATAATTTATTTTTAAATGAAATTTTCTGTTAATATTTTTAGTTTAAATGTAAGGGGTTTAAGGGATTTTGTTAAGAGGAGGGCGGTATTTAGTTTTTTGGAAGGGGTGGGTTTTGATGTTTGTTTTTTACAGGAGGTTCACCTGAGGGATGGAGGGGATGTCATCAGGTTTAGTAGGGAGTGGGATAAGGGGGAGTCAGTTTGGGGTATAGGTGGGGTGCATTCTACAGGGGTGGGGATTTTGTTTGGGAATAGGGAGGTGAAGGTGGAGGGATCCTTTGTTGTAATGCAGGGGAGGGTGTTGGGGGTGGATGTCACTTTTAGGGATAGTAGGTATAGGTTAGTGGTGGTGTATGGGCCACAGGTGGCGGCAGACAGGAGGGAGATGGTGGACTGTCTGACGCCCCTGTGTGTTACAAATAGGCACTTAGTGATAGGGGGGATTTTAATATAGATTTAGGGGTAGGGGAGATAGTAGTGCAGGCGCCATCACCGGGCTAATGGCTTGTCATGGTCTGGTTGATGGAGGTCTGCACTCTACTCCGACAATGGCTGGTCCCACATGGCGCAACTCCCGGGGGGTTGCGCGGAGGCTCGACTACATTTTCCTATCTAGGTCTTTGGGTCAGTTGTCTGGGCGGCTGTTGCCTGTGTCTTTCTCGGATCACGACGGGGTGCTCCTGCAGGTGGGGTCGCCAGTCTGCCTCTTCGGTAGGGGGTACTGGAAATTAGATCGGGATGTGCTGGAGGAGCAAGCTTTCGTTGACACCTTTTTTTGGTTTCTTTCGGGGGCTTGAAGGCCTCCGGTCCATGTGCGAGGGGGTGTTAGAGTGGTGGGATTTAGTTAAGGTAAGGATTAGGGCTTTTATAATAGGATATTGTAAGAGGAAAAAAAAGGGAGGAAAGGAGGGAGGTGGATCGTATCCAAAGGTTGCTCGAACTCGAGTACGAGGCAGGCAACCTCGGCGGGTCGATTGACTGGGAGAGATCCACTGACCTGAAGGCGCAGCTCAGGGAGCTGCAGGAGCGGAAGGCTCGAGCTTTCCTGGAGCGTGCGCATAATGGCTTTCTAGAACATAATGAGACTTGTTCCGCTATGTTCTTTAAGTCGGTTAGGGGCAGACAGAGTAGGAAGATAATGCATGGGGTGAGGAAAGAAGATGGTAGCATAGTTAGAAAACCGGAGGAAATGGTCAGGGTAACAACTGATCATTTCCGAGGTTTATTTAAAGAGAGGGTAATAGATGTAGAGCAGGGAAATGTGTTTTTAGAACACTTGTCCCGGCGATTGCCGGAGGACATTAGAAATGCGATGGAGGCTCAGATCTCCCTTGAGGAGGTTGAGAGCGCTCTCAGGAGGATGGGAAAAGGGAAGGTACCTGGGATGGATGGGCTGCCGGCCGAGTTTTACCTCAAGTTTTGGGGTATACTTGGACCAGTGGTTCTCGAAGTCTTGAAGGCCATCCTTGAGACGGGGGTCCCGGGGGGATCAATGGCGGTCGGTGTGCTGTCACTTCTTTATAAGAAGGGGGAAGCAACTGACCTTGGCAACTGGCGGCCGTTGACCATGCTGTGCGTAGATTACAAGCTACTTGCAAAGGTTTTAGCGGACCGGTTGCGCACAGCCCTTCCCTACGTCGTCCATGAGGATCAGACGTGCGGGGTAGAGGGTCGCTCGATCAGATGGAACCTACAGTTGATCAGGGACTCCATCGCTTGGGTAGAAGATAGGGGGCTGCCTTTAATGGTAGCAGCGCTAGATCAGGCGAAAGCCTTTGATCGCGTGAATAGATCCTTTCTATTCAGGGTGTTAGGTAGATTAGGATTTGGGGAGAAGTTTATAGGATGGATCCGTACATTATATGTCGGAGCAGGGTGCCGAGTTAGTGTAAACAGTCACTTAGGTGACGTTTTTGACCTCTCGTCTGGGGTCAGGCAGGGATGCCCGCTCTCGGCTCTCCTCTTCGTTCTGTACATGGAGCCTCTGGGGGCTGCCATTAGGGCAGACACAGGGGTGGAGGGCTTGCTGATCCCTGGAAGTGGCGGTCTCCGTGTCAAGTTGACACAGTACGCCGATGACACATCCTTGCTGCTTTGCAAGGACTCGTGCTTGACAAGGTCCCTTGCCATTATTGGGGACTTCACCCGAGCGTCGGGGGCGGTTCTTAACCACGCGAAGTCTTCCGTTAAGTTTTTCGGAAGATGGAGTGGTAGGACGGATGTGCCCGGAGGGTTATCTCTCTGTAACGGGGCCCTGAGGATACTCGGGGTCCATTTTGAGACCTCCGGCTCAGCGACGCTGAACTGGAACATGGGCATCGCAGTGGTACAGAAGAAGCTAGCGATGTGGAGGGCTAGGTCTTTGTCCTTTTTAGGCAAGGTCCTGGTTCTCAAGGTGGATGTATTGCCATCTCTATTGTATTTGGCGTACATCTACCCATTGCCGGCTAGTCTGAGGAGGCCTCTAGTGAGGCTGGTGTTTCAGTTCATGTGGGGTGGCAGGTACGAGTGGGTCGCCAGGGCACGCATGATCTGTCCCATCGGGGAGGGAGGTAGGGGGGTACCACATCTCCCCCTCAAGCTGGACGCAATTTTTGTTTCATTTCTGTTGACGGAGCTTGCTCAGCCGGTACTACACCCGTCCGGTTACCTCCTGCGGGTGTTCTTCTCATATCAGGCGAGAAGCGTAATGGTGTGGTCTAACACGGGTCCTCGGGCGGAACAGCTGCCGTGGCACTTTGGCCATGCGGCCAAGTGGCTGCGGGCGCACCCCGAGGTTGAAGTCGCCCGAGTAGGTTTAGATCACAGGCACCTGTACGAGGAGGTTAGACGGGCAGTAAGTCCGGCACCTGTGGTGGGCATCCCGGCGGCGGTCTGGGAGGGAGTGCAGGCGCGGGGCCTGGACAACAGGCTCAAGGACCTGAATTGGTTGAGCCTCCACAAGTGTTTGCCGGTACGCTCCACCATGTACCGGCATAGCTTGGCGCGATCCCCCACCTGCCCAAGGCTTTCTTGTGGCAGGGAGGAGACTGTGCGCCATGTCTTTTGGGACTGTGCCATTGCCGGAGTAGTATGGGCAAAGGCACGGGTGTTGTTAGGAAGGGTTAGAGGGGATTTTATTTTGACTTGGGCTAGGTTAGAGAGAGGTGTAGGGAGAGCGAGGGGACGGATAGGGATAGGTTTCTGCTCTGGCTTCTCATGAGCCTCTTTAAGCGAGGGCTGTGGGAAGCCAGGCAGAACATGGTCAAGACAGGGAGAGATTGGGGGGTGGAAGGAATAGTGAGGAGGGTGGAAGGAGATTTGAGGGGGAGGATGAAGAGGGAGGAGACGAAGTGGGGGCAGCACGCTGCCCGGGAGAGATGGAAGGGGGGATTAGGGCTGGGGTTATTTTAGATTAGGGACGGGAAGATAGGGAAAGTTAGTGTTTAGGATGACGGGGAGGGATGATGCTCCCCTGAGTTTTGTTTTGGGGTTTTTTGGTTTGTTTTATAAATTAAAATACCATTATTTGAGTTTGAAGGAATATATGATTTTGTAAAGAATGAATGGTATTGAACGTAATAAATTATTTTTTCAAAAAAAAAAATCTGTTCTTATCAGTTTAATATCTGATACGTCCCCCATCGGGGGACTACATATTAAATGGATTTTTCGAACAGGGAGTCGGAAATGGGGCTTGCTCCGTCCGCTCCACGCATCGACCCGGTATTGCAGTACCTCCGGGAATGGTGCAACACTTTTCTCCCATTGTCAAGGAAAAAGAAATACACCAAGCTATGTAAAACAGCTAGCAGAAGAAGAGAAGGAATGAAAAAAGAAGAATCATCCAAACTGAAACAAGTGCGAAGCCCCCTTCATGGGGGTCCCCCGTTTTCCCGCCATTTTACTTAAAAAAAAAAAAAAAAAAAAAAAAACATTGGCCAGGAGTGTGTGTGTGTGTGTGTGTGTGTGTGTGTGTGTGTGTGTGTGTGTGTGTGTGTGTGTGTGTGTGTTTTGAGCCCCCAAAAAATACAATCACTTCACCAGGATTGTGTGTGTGTGTGTTTTTTTGAGCCCCCAAAAATACAATCACTTCACCAGGATTGTCTATCTATCTGTCTGTCTGTCTGTCTGTCTGTCTGTCTGTCTGTCTGTCTGTCTGTCTGTCTGTCTGTGACTTTTTACCCACAGCCCTCGAAAACTTGGAAGAGTGGGTTCGGGGACCACCCGCGGGGACCCGGCCTAGAGTGCACCGTGTGTGTCTCGGGCCCCGACCTCTGACTTCCATACGACTCTGGTTTCTCTTCATTACGCACAAGCCTTTCGCCTTTTACTAAAGACTTCCGTGGAGAGGAACACTTACGAGTTCAACGTATTTTTGGAAGGGCTTTGCTTCTGGCAGAGCCCGGTATCTTGTTTCAAGAGAAATTGACAGAGATGACGCCGAGACTTTTGCTCAGGCGTTTGACTTGAAGCCGGCTGACCGACCGGCGTATTTTTTCCACTCAAAGTAGTCGCTCGGGCAATTGAGTTCAAGCCCGACGATGACTGGTGTATTTGCCGGGCATTGAACAAATAGTCGCAATAGGATTAAAGAGCTAGTGACCTAACGACGCATTAGCGACTTTTAAAAAAAAACACACCCGCCTGTCACCAGGGAAGCGTTGGGTGAGGAGGAGCCAACTTTTGCCAAACCGATGAGGTCTGCCGAGGCCCCCGGGGGCCCGGCGGGTGCAGGGGTCAATTTGTGGGTTATCGCTTCTCGGCCTTTTGGCTCAGATCAAGCTTGGTACCGAGGTGCCCCAAAGCCCGCTGAGTCAGAAGGTCGAAGGCCGGAGGGAGTAAGAAGGAAAGCCAGTTAAGTTATTTTTCAACTTGGTTTTCGTTTTTTTCCGTGAAGAGATGGCGAACAACAGTAGCGCAGGGTCGGTCCCCAGGACTGGACTTAAGAACACAATCCGTTTCGCTTGGAAGAAGGAAGAAGATACACGCTTGCCAAGAGATTCCTTTGGAAGAACCGTTTTGATGGGGGCCCTGAAAGTCAAAGTCCCAGAGGTTATGTGTCTGCAGGGAAATGCTATGGAGGAAGCATATGACGTGACCTTTCATACAGAAGGTATGTGCGACATTATAATGGACAGAGCCAAAGCGGCTGCTGGAGAGAAGCCATTGTCCTTTTTCAATGTAACATGTCTGTCTAAGACCAATTTCAGAACTATTAATGTACATATGTACAATCCTCATGTAACGGATATCGCCATAGGGGCATTTCTGGGCCGTTTTTGTGACGTCACATCAGGGGCAAGATATGTGAAGGACTCTTTGGGATTCTGGAATGGCCGCCGTCAGTTCCAGGTGCTCCTTAGGCCGGATAAGGAAGGGTTTGATGGCTTCCTACATCCCCCGGCGGTCTTTTCTCTGGGTTCGGACAGGGGGATGCTCTTTACACCCGTCAACCCCCTTTCTGTAAGAAATGTAGGGAGTATGGGCACGTTACAGCTGCCTGCAGTACAGGGAGATGCAGGTTTTGCAAATCGGGGGAGCATGAGGCAAAGGACTGTAGGGAGCCGAAGGAATGCCACGGGTGTGGTAGTAGGCTGCACCTGTTCCGGGACTGTCCGTCCCGTCGGCAGTCATATGCCGAGGCGACGGCAGGCAGAAAGGAAGGAGGAGACTCTGTGGGGAACATCTGCAAAGAAGGGACCCTGGGTCTAGCAAGAAAGACCCAGAGAAGAAGGAGCAGGAGAGACCATCCTCACCAACGCCCACTCCACGTGCAAGGGCCGGGAAAGAGGTGACATCAGGGCCGTCAGTGAAAGGAGGTGAGGGGTCCGCTATCCAGAAGCCGGAGGTGGAGGAGGCGGGTGGAGGAATGGAGAGCATGGGATCATTACTTGATGGGGTGGAGGGGCTTGGGGCCCTGGTAGAAATGGTGGAAAATCTTCCGGTGTTGGGGTCAAGGGCAGGGGAGTGGGCCTCAGACTCTGGTGTGCCGCTCGAACTCGGGCAGGATGGGAAGGAATCGTCAGTAGGGGAGGGTGATCCCGGAACTGGAGCAGGAACCCTACGTCGGCAAGAAGAAGAGGACGAAGCGGAAGGGTGATGTGCAGAAAGAGGTGGGAGGCATAGGGGAAGGGGCAGGCAAGCGTGCGATGGGGGTTAAAGACAGTGCCGCTGATGTGGCCCCCTGTCCTCACAGGACTCATCCCTCCCTTTACCCCTAGAGGAAATGGACATGACGACCTCTACTCTATCTCTGCATCCTGGGGATGGAGGGTCGCAAGGCTGTTCAGAGAAGCCGGAAACCTCCATCCCCAACCCTTCCCGGCTTCATGGGCAGATGACTTGGGGGTCTTAGAGGAAGGGGGAGACAGAGTGTCCCAAGTTGTGCGCAAGCAGGTGGGCTCATCTGAGGAGGATCTGTATCCTTCGGATGAGGGGAGCATTTTTACTTCCCTGTCGGAGGAGATGGAGCGGGGGAGCATCGGGTGAGCCTCTTGTTTTGTTTTTTGTTATTAGTAGGTTGTTGTTAATGTTTTCATTATGGATAAAATTACTTTTGTTAGTTTAAATGTAAGGGGTTTGAGGGATAGGATAAAAAGAAGGGCGGTGTTTAGTTATTTAGAGGGTGTGGGGTTTGATTTTTGTTTTTACAGGAGGTTCACCTAAGGGATGGGGGGGATGTTGTGAGGTTTAAGAGGGAGTGGGATAAAGGGGAATCAGTTTGGGGTATAGGGGGGGTTCACTCTTCGGGGGTAGGGATCTTGTTTGGGAATAGGGAGGTAAAAGTTGAGGATACTTTTGTTGTTATGCAGGGGAGGGTTTTGGGGGTGGATGTCACATTAAGAGATTGTAGGTATAGATTAGTTGGGGTGTACGGACCACAGGTGGCGGCAGACAGGAGGGAGATGGTGGACTGTCTGACGCCCCTGTGTGTCACAAATAGGCAGTTGGTGATAGGGGGGGACTTTAATATAGATTTAGGGGTAGGGGGGACAGCAGTGCAGGCGCCATCACCGGGCTAATGGCTTGCCATGGTCTGGTTGATGGTGGCCTGCACACTACTCCGAAAATGGCCGGTCCCACTTGGCGCAACTCCAGGGGGTTGCGCGGAGGCTTGACTATATTTTTCTATCCAGGTCCTTGGGTCAGTTGTCTGGTCGGCTGTTGCCTGTGTTCTTTTCAGATCACGACGGGGTGCTCCTGCAGGTGAGTTCTCCAGTCTGCCTCTTCGGTAGGGGGTATTGGAAGTTAGATCGGGAGGTGCTGGATGAGCAAGCCTTTGTTAATGCCTTTATTGGTGTGTTTCGAGGGTTTGAGGGCCTCCGGTCCATGTGCGAGGGGTGTTGGAGTGGTGGGACTTAGTCAAGGTAAGGATTAGGATCTTTATTATAGGATATTGTAAGAGGAGAAAAAGGGGAGGAAAGGAGGGAGGTGGATCATATCCATAGGTTGCTCGAACTCGAGTACGAGGCAGGCAACCTCGGCGGGTCGGTCGACTGGGAGAGATCCACTGCCCTGAAGGCGCAACTCAGGGAGCTGCAGGAGCGGAAGGCTCGAGCTTTCCTGGAGCGTGCGCATAGCGGCTTTTTTAGAACATAACGAGACTTGTTCCACAATGTTCTTTAAGTCGGTTAAGGGATAGACAGAGTAGAAAGGTAATGTACGGGGTTAGGAAAGAAGATGGTAGTGTAGCTAGAGAGCCGGAGGAGATGGTCAGAGTAACAACTGATCATTTCCGAAGTTTCTTTAAGGAGAGGGAAGTAGATGTAGAGCAGGGAAATGTGTTTTTAGAACACTTGTCCCGGCGATTGCCGGAGGACATTAGAGAAGCGATGGAGGCTCAGATCTCCCTAGAAGAGGTTGAGAGCGCCCTTAGGAGGATGGGAAAAGGGAAGGTACCTGGGATGGATGGGCTGCCGGCCGAGTTTTACCTCAAGTTTTGGGGGATACTCGGACCGGTGGTCCTCGAAGTCTTGAAGGCCATTCTCGAGACGGGGTTCCCGGGGGGATCAATGACCGTCGGTGTGCTGTCACTTCTTCACAAGAAGGGGGACGCCACAGACCTTGGCAACTGGCGGCCATTGACCATGCTGTGTGTAGACTACAAGATACTTGCAAAGGTCTTAGCGGATCGGTTGCGCACAGCCCTTCCCTACGTCGTTCGTGAGGATCAGACGTGCGGGGTAGAGGGCCGCTCTATCAGGTGGAACCTGCAGTTGATTAGGGACTCCATCGCTTGGGTAGAAGATAGAGGTCTGCCTTTAATGGTAGCAGCGCTTGATCAGGCGAAAGCCTTTGATCGCGTGAATAGATCTTTTCTTTTCAGAGTATTAGGTAGATTAGGATTTGGGGAAAAGTTCATAGGATGGATCCGTACTTTATATGTCGGAGCGGGGTGCCGGGTTAGCGTAAACGGTCACATGGGTGACGTTTTGACCTCTCGTCAGGGGTCAGGCAGGGGTGCCCGCTCTCGGCTCTCCTCTTCGTACTGTACATGGAGCCTCTGGGGGCTGCCATTAGGGCAGACACAGGGGTGGAAGGCTTGTTAATCCCTGGAAGTGGCGGTCTGCGCGTTAAGGTGACGCAGTACGCCGACGACACTTCCTTGCTGCTTTGCAAGGACTCGTGCTTGACAAGGTCCCTTGCCATTATTGGGGACTTCACCCGAGCGTCGGGAGCGGTTCTTAACCACGCAAAGTCTTCCGTTAAGTTTTTCGGAAGATGGCGTGGTAGGACGGATGTGCCCGGGGGGTTATCTCTCTGTAACGGGGCCCTGAAGATTCTCGGGGTTCATTTTGAGACCTCCGGCTCAGCGACGCTGAACTGGAACATGGGCATCGCAGTGGTACAGAGGAAGCTAGCGATGTGGAGGGCTAGGTCGTTGTCTTTTGTAGGCAAGGTCCTGGTCCTCAAGGTGGATGTATTGCCATCTCTTTTGTATTTGGCGTACATCTACCCATTGCCGGCTTGTCTGAGGAGGCCTCTAGTGAGGCTAGTGTTTCAGTTCATGTGGGGTGGCAGGTACGAGTGGGTCGCCAGGGCACGCATGATTTGCCCCATCGGGGAGGGAGGTAGGGGGTACCACACTTCCCCCTCAAGCTGGACTCAATTTTTGTTTCTTTTCGTTGACGGAGCTTGCTCATCCGGTAGTACACCCGTCCGGTTACCTCCTGCGGGTGTTCTTCTCATACCAGGCGAAAGCGTAATGGTGTGGTCTAACACGGGTCCTCGGGCGGAACAGCTGCCGTGGCACTTTGGGCACGCGGCCAAGTGGTTACGTGCGCACCCCGAGGTTGAAGTCGCCCGAGTAGGTTTAGACCACAAGCACCTGTACGAGGAGGTCAGACAGGAGGGTGTCCGGCACCTGTGGTGGGTATCCCGGAAGCGGTCTGGGAGGGAGTGCAGGCGCGGGGCCTGGACAACAGGCTCAAGGACCTGAATTGGTTGAGCCTCCACAAGTGTTTGCCGGTGCGTTCCATTATGTACCGGCATAGCTTGGCGCGATCCCCCACCTGCCCAAGGCCATCTTGTGGTGGGGAGGAGACAGTGCGCCATGCCTTTTGGGACTGTGCCTTTGCCGGAGTAGTGTGGGCTAAGGCACGGGTGTTGTTAGGAAAGGTAAGAGGGGATTTTATTTTGTCGTGGGCTTGGTTAGAGAGAGGTGTAGGGAGAGCGAGGGGACGGAAAGGGACAGATTTCTACTATGGCTTCTCATGAGCCTCTTTAAACGGGGGGCTGTGGGAAGCCAGACAGAACATGGTAAAGACAGGGAGAGATTGGGGAGTGGAGGGAATAGTGAGGAGGGTGGAAGAAAATTTGAGGGGGAGGATGAAGAGGAGGAGAGGAAGTGGGGGCAGCATGCAGCCCGGGAGAGGTGGAAGGGGGGTTTAGGACTGTGGTAAAGGGAATAGGGAAAAGGAATAGATAGGTATGGGGAGATAGGGAAATTAGAGTTTAGGAATCTAGTTTATGTGGTGTTGAGGGGGAGGGAAGATGCTCCCCTGATTTTGTAATTTGGGTTTCATTTGTTTTGAAATTTCAAATGCCATTGTGTTGAGTTTAATGGAAGTGATGATTATGATTGTTGATGGTTTGTTTATTATGCTTATGGTTTTGAACAGTAATAAAATCTTTTAAAAAAAACATCTGTTCTTATCAGTTTAATATCTGATACGTCCCCCATCGGGGGACTACATATTAAATGGATTTTTCGAACAGGGAGTCGGAAATGGGGCTTGCTCCGTCCGCTCCACGCATCGACCCGGTATTGCAGTACCTCCGGGAACGGTGCAACACTTTTCTCCCATTGTCAAGGAAAAAGAAATACACCAAGCTATGTAAAACAGCTAGCAGAAGAAGAGAAGGAATGAAAAAGAAGAATCATCCAAACTGAAACAAGTGCGAAGCCCCCTTCATGGGGGTCCCCGTTTTCCCGCCATTTTACTTAAAAAAAAAAAAAAAAAAATACATTGGCCAGGAGTGTGTGTGTGTGTGTGTGTGTGTGTGTGTGTGTGTGTGTGTGTGTTTTTTTGAGCCCCCCCAAAAATACAATCACTTCACCAGGATTGTGTGTGTGTGTGTGTGTGTGTGTGTGTGTGTGTGTGTGTGTGTGTGTGTGTGTGTGTGTGTGTGTGTGTGTTTTTTGAGCCCCCCAAAAAATACAATCACTTCACCAGGATTGTGTGTGTGTGTGTGTGTGTGTGTGTTTTTTGAGCCCCCCCAAAAAAATACAATCACTTCACCAGGATTGTGTGTGTGTGTGTTTTTGAGCCCCCCTTCACCTTGTCTGTCTGTCTATCTGTCTGTCTGTCTGTCTGTCTGTCTGTCTGTCTGTCTGTGACTTTTTACCCACAGCCCTCGAAAACTTGGAAGAGTGGGTTCGGGGACCACCCGCGGGACCCGGCCTAGAGTGCACCGTGTGTGTCTCGGGCCCCGACCTCTGACTTCCATACGACTCTGGTTTCTCTTCATTACGCACAAGCCTTTCGCCTTTTACTAAAGACTTCCGTGGAGAGGAACACTTACGAGTTCAACGTATTTTTGGAAGGGCTTTGCTTCTGGCAGAGCCCGGTATCTTGTTTCAAGAGAAATTGACAGAGATGACGCCGAGACTTTTTGCTCAGGCGTTTGACTTGAAGCCGGCTGACCGACCGGCGTATTTTTTTCCACTCAAAGTAGTCGCTCGGGCAATTGAGTTCAAGCCCGACGATGACTGGTGTATTTGCCGGGCATTGAACAAATAGTCGCACTAGGATTAAAGAGCTAGTGACCTAACGACGCATTAGCGACTTTTAAAAAAAAACACACCCGCCTGTCACCAGGGAAGCGTTGGGTGAGGAGGAGCCAACTTTTGCCAAACCGATGAGGTCTGCCGAGGCCCCCGGGGGCCCGGCGGGTGCAGGGGTCAATTTGTGGGTTATCGCTTCTCGGCCTTTTGGCTCAGATCAAGCTTGGTACCGAGGTGCCCCAGAGCTCGCTGAGTCAAAAGGTCGGAGAGGGCGGTATTTTTTGTTTTTGAAGGATTTGGATTTCCACTATTTCCTTTTCTTTAACTAGTAGCTTCTTTTTTGTTGGAAGAGAGCTTTATACTGGACAAGATGGCGGAAAGTAGACCAAGAAGATCGGTTCCAGGGATTGGGCTTGCAAACACGGTGAGGTTTTCATGGAGCAACAAGGAAATGGAGCCAATCGGAGAGAAAGTTTTGGGAGAACCATCTGTTTTAATGGGGATCCTGAAGCTAGCGGTGAAGGACGTGTTATGCCTTCAGGCTAACCCAATTGAAAAAGCCTATGATGTAACTTTCTACACAGAGGTCAATGCACGATGATATCATGAAGAAGGCGAGGGCTGTGGGAGGTGTGAGGCCCATGAGTAATTACGAGGTCACAAGTTTGGCAAAGAACAATTTCAGGGTCGTGACGGTGAATATCTACAACCCGCATGTAAAGGACGAGGAGGTAAGGGCATTTTTGGGGAGATTTATGGACAACGTCTCATCAGCAAGGCACCTCAGGGACTCCCTGGGGTTCTGGAACGGGAGGAGAGGGTTCCAGGCCCTCCTCAGGGAGGACCCTGAGGGACTGGGTGGATACCTCCATCCTCCTGCGATGTTCTCCCTGGGGGCTGACAGGGGACGTTGTACTATGCACGTCAGCCCCCTTTCTGCAGGCGCTGTATGGCCTACGGCCACATCCTCGCCTCGTGCAGCACAAGAAAGTGCAGATTTTGTGGATCTGGAAAGCACGAGGCGAAGGATTGTGACGAGCCGAAGGCATGCCACGGGTGCGGTTCGTCAGCGCACCTGTGGCGGGAATGCCCGGCTCGTAAGGGGTCATACGCGTCTGCAGCTGGAGGGGGAGCAGCAGCGGGGGATGGGGAAGAAGAGGAAGGGGAGAAGAACAGGGGAAAGAAGGGAACACAGGCCCAGAGAAGACGGCCGAACGAAAGGAGGAGGAGGAAGAGGTGGCATCAGGAGGCAAAGGAAACAGAGAAGGAACGGAAGAAGAAGGACCGGAAGGAGAAGGAGGAAAAGAGGTGGAAGGAAGCAAAAAAGTGGGGAGCGAGAGAGAACGACAGTGGAGGGGGTGCCGGTGGCAGGGACTGTGGATGGGGAGGAGGGGGTGAGGGAGTGGGGGGACAGTGTGGCGAGCGCCCTCGTTGAAGAGATGAGGGAAATGGTGCAAGAGATAGCAGGGAGGGGGGGTGATGTCTCTCCGCTACATACAACACCAAAGAAGAAAGGGAAGAGGAGGAGCGGCTCGGCGGGCTGTGGGGGGGAGGAGGGGGGCAAGCGAGTGATGGGGGAGGGAAGAACGCCCTTGTCCTCGCTGTTCTCCTCAGCCCCTCAACAGCTGGTGGAGGGAGACTCCCAGGGCGTGGCGCTGGGCTGGGTGTCTGAGGGGGGGATCTCAACTCCTGCTTGGGGAGTTGGGGTCCCCTGCTCTCGACCTCAGTCCAGCAGCCTCCAGGGAGAGAGGAACGGAGGGTGTTGGTGGGGAACCCAGGATGCAGGGCACTCCAAGGCCTAACACCATGCCTGCATCCTGGGTTGGAGAGATGGAGGAGGACGGGGGACGTCAGGAGAGAAGACGTTCCCGCCGGATAGGCTGAAGCAGGGGAGCATCGGGTGAGTCTCCTGTTTTTGTTAATTTTGTTGTTGAAGTTATTTTGTTGAAATTAGGGTTAGGATTTAATTTATAAATAAACTGTCTGTTAATATTTTTAGTTTAAATGTAAGGGGTTTGAGGATTTTGTTAAGAGGAGGGCGGTTTTTAGTTTTTTGGAAGGGGTGGGTTTTGATGTTTGTTTTGTACAGGAGGTTCACCTGAGGGATGGAGGGGATGTCATCAGGTTTAGTAGGGAGTGGGATAAGGGGGAGTCAGTTTGGGGTATAGGTGGGGTTCACTCAACGGGGTGGGTATTTTGTTTGGGAATAGGGAGGTTAGAAGGTAGAGAGCACTTTTGTTGTAATGCAGGGGAGGGTGTTGGGGGTGGATGTCACTTTTAGGGATAGTAGGTATAGGTTAGTGGTGGTGTATGGGCCACAGGTGGCGGCAGACAGGAGGGAGATGGTGGACTGTCTGGCGCCCCTGTGTGTCACAAATAGGCACTTGGTGATAGGTGGGGATTTTAACATAGATTTAGGGTTAGCGGGGGATAGTAGTGCAGGCGCCATCAACGGGCTTATGGCTTGCCATGGTCTGGTTGATGGAGGCCTGCACACTACTCCGACAATGGCGGGTCCCACATGGCGTAACTCTCGGGGGGTTGCGCGGAGGCTCGACTATATTTTTCTATCTAGGTCTTTGGGCCAGTTGTCTGGGCGGCTGTTGCCTGTGTTCTTCTCAGATCACGACGGGGTGCTCCTGCAGGTGGGGCCGCCAGTCTGCCTCTTCGGTAGGGGGTACTGGAAATTAGATCGGGATGTGCTGGAGGAGCAAGCTTTCGTTGACACCTTTTTTGGTTTCTTTCGGGGGCTTGAAGGCCTCCGGTCCATGTGCGAGGGGGTGTTGGAGTGGTGGGATTTAGTTAAGGTAAGGATTAGGGCTTTTATAATAGGATATTGTAAGAGGAAAAAAAGGGAGGAAAGGAGGGAGGTGGATCGTATCCAAAGGTTGCTCGAACTCGAGTACGAGGCAGGCAACCTCGGCCGGGTCGATTGACTGGGAGAGATCCACTGACCTGAAGGCGCAGCTCAGGGGAGCTGCAGGAGCGGAAGGCTCGAGCTTTCCTGGAGCGTGCGCATAATGGCTTTCTAGAACATAATGAGACTTGTTCCGCTATGTTCTTTAAGTCGGTTAGGGGCAGACAGAGTAGGAAGATAATGCATGGGGTGAGGAAAGAAGATGGTAGCATAGTTAGAAAACCGGAGGAAATGGTCAGGGTAACAACTGATCATTTCCGAGGTTTATTTAAAGAGAGGGTAATAGATGTAGAGCAGGGAAATGTGTTTTTAGAACACTTGTCCGCCGGAGGAATGCGATGGAGGCTCAGATCTCCTCGAGGAGGTTGAGAGCGCTCTCAGGAGGATGGGAAAAGGGAAGGTGCCTGGGATGGATGGGCTGCCGGCCGAGTTTTACCTCAAGTTTTGGGGTATACTTGGACCAGTGGTCCTCGAAGTCTTGAAGGCCATCCTTGAGACGGGGGGTCCCGGGGGATCAATGGCGGTCGGTGTGCTGTCACTTCTTTATAAGAAGGGGGAAGCAACTGACCTTGGCAACTGGCGGCCGTTGACCATGCTGTGCGTAGATTACAAGCTACTTGCAAAGGTTTTAGCGGACCGGTTGCGCACAGCCCTTCCCTACGTCGTCCATGAGGATCAGACGTGCGGGGTAGAGGGACGCTCGATCAGATGGAACCTACAGTTGATCAGGGACTCCATCGCTTGGGTAGAAGATAGGGGGCTGCCTTTAATGGTAGCAGCGCTAGATCAGGCGAAAGCCTTTGATCGCGTGAATAGATCCTTTCTATTCAGGGTGTTAGGTAGATTAGGATTTGGGGAGAAGTTTATAGGATGGATCCGTACATTATATGTCGGAGCGGGGTGCCGAGTTAGCGTAAACAGTCACTTAGGTGACGTTTTTTGACCTCTCGTCTGGGGTCAGGCAGGGATGCCCGCTCTCGGCTCTCCTCTTCGTTCTGTACATGGAGCCTCTGGGGGCTGCCATTAGGGCAGACACAGGGGTGGAGGGCTTGCTGATCCCTGGAAGTGGCGGTCTCCGTGTAAAGTTGACACAGTACGCCGACGACACATCCTTGCTGCTTTGCAAGGACTCGTGCTTGACAAGGTCCCTTGCCATTATTGGGGACTTCACCCGAGCGTCGGGGCGGTTCTTAACCACGCGAAGTCTTCCGTTAAGTTTTTCGGAAGATGGAGTGGTAGGACGGATGTGCCCGGAGGGTTATCTCTCTGTAACGGGGCCCTGAGGATACTCGGGGGTCCATTTTGAGACCTCCGGCTCAGCGACGCTGAACTGGAACATGGGCATCGCAGTGGTACAGAAGAAGCTAGCGATGTGGAGGGCTAGGTCTTTGTCCTTTTAGGCAAGGTCCTGGTTCTCAAGGTGGATGTATTGCCATCTCTATTGTATTTGGCGTACATCTACCCATTGCCGGCTTGTCTGAGGAGGCCTCTAGTGAGGCTGGTGTTTCAGTTCATGTGGGGTGGCAGGTACGAGTGGGTCGCCAGGGCACGCATGATCTGTCCCATCGGGGAGGGAGGTAGGGGGTACCACATCTCCCCCTCAAGCTGGACGCAATTTTTGTTTCATTTCTGTTGACGGAGCTTGCTCAGCCAGTACTACACCCGTCCGGTTACCTCCTGCGGGTGTTCTTCTCGTATCAGGCGAAAGCGTAATGGTGTGGTCTAACACGGGTCCTCGGGCGGAACAGCTGCCGTGGCACTTTGGCCATGCGGCCAAGTGGCTGCGTGCACACCCCGAGGTTGAAGTCGCCCGAGTAGGTTTAGACCACAGGCACCTGTACGAGGAGGTCAGACGGGCAGTAAGTCCGGCACCTGTGGTGGGCATCCCGGCGGCGGTCTGGGAGGGAGTGCAGGCGCGGGGCCTGGACAACAGGCTCAAGGACCTGAATTGGTTGAGCCTCCACAAGTGTTTGCCGGTACGCTCCACCATGTACCGGCATAGCTTGGCGCGATCCCCCACCTGCCCAAGACCTTCTTGTGGCAGGGAGGAGACTGTGCGCCATGTCTTTTGGGACTGTGCCATTGCCGGAGTAGTATGGGCGAAGGCACGGGTGTTGTTAGGAAGGGTTAGAGGTGATTTTGTTTTGACGTGGAGCTAGGCTAGAGAGAGGTGTAGGGAGAGCGAGGGGCACGGATAGGGATAGGTTTCTGCTCTGGCTTCTCATGAGCCTCTTTAAGCGGGGGCTGTGGGAAGCCAGGCAGAACATGGTCAAGACAGGGGAGAGATTGGGGGTGGAAGGAATAGTGAGGAGGGTGGAAGGAGATTTGAGGGGAGGATGAAGAGGGAGGAGAGGAAGTGGGGCAGCATGCTGCACGGGAGAGATGGAAGGGGGGATTAGGGCTGGGGTTATTTTAGATTAGGGACGGGGAGATAGGAAAGTTAGTGTTTAGGATGACGGGGAGGGATGATGCTCCCCCTGAGTTTTTGTTTTGGGTTTTTCATTTGTTTTGTGAATTAAAAATACCATTATTGATTTAGTTTGAATGAAAATTTTGATTTTGTATGGTATGAATGGTATGGATTGTAATAAATTATTTTCTAAAAAAAAAAAATCTGTTCTTATCAGTTTAATATCTGATACGTCCCCCATCGGGGGACTACATATTAAATGGATTTTTCGAACAGGGAGTCGGAAATGGGGCTTGCTCCGTCCGCTCCACGCATCGACCCGTATTGCAGTACCTCCGGGAACGGTGCAACACTTTTCTCCCATTGTCAAGGAAAAAGAAATACACCAAATCTATGTAAAACAGCTAGCAGAAGAAGAGAAGGAATGAAAAAGAAGAATCATCCAAACTGAAACAAGTGCGAAGCCCCCTTCATGGGGGTCCCCCGTTTTCCCGCCATTTTACTAAAAAAAAAAAAAATACATTGGCCAGGAGCCCCCAGAGTGTGTGTGTGTGTGTGTGTGTGTGTGTGTGTGTGTGTGTGTGTGTGTGTGTGTGTGTTTTTGAGCCCCCCCAAAAAATACAATCACTTCACCAGGATTGTGTGTGTGTGTGTGTGTGTGTGTGTGTGTGTGTGTGTGTGTGTTTTGAGCCCCCCCAAAAATACAATCACTTCACCAGGATTGTGTGTGTGTGTTTTTGAGCCCCCAAAAATACAATCACTTCACCAGGATTGTCTGTCTGTCTGTCTGTCTGTCTGTCTGTCTGTCTGTCTGTCTGTCTGTCTGTCTGTCTGTCTGTGACTTTTTACCCACAGCCCTCGAAAACTTGGAAGAGTGGGTTCGGGGACCACCCGCGGGGACCCGGCCTAGAGTGCACCGTGTGTGTCTCGGGCCCCGACCTCTGACTTCCATACGACTCTGGTTTCTCTTCATTACGCACAAGCCTTTCGCCTTTTACTAAAGACTTCCGTGGAGAGGAACACTTACGAGTTCAACGTATTTTTGGAAGGGCTTTGCTTCTGGCAGAGCCCGGTATCTTGTTTCAAGAGAAATTGACAGAGATGACGCCGAGACTTTTTGCTCAGGCGTTTGACTTGAAGCCGGCTGACCGACCGGCGTATTTTTTTCCACTCAAAGTAGTCGCTCCGGGCAATTGAGTTCAAGCCCGACGATGACTGGTGTATTTGCCGGGCATTGAACAAATAGTCGCACTAGGATTAAAGAGCTAGTGACCTAACGACGCATTAGCGACTTTTAAAAAAAAACACACCCGCCTGTCACCAGGGAAGCGTTGGGTGAGGAGGAGCCAACTTTTGCCAAACCGATGAGGTCTGCCGAGGCCCCGGGACCCGGCGGGTGCAGGGGTCAATTTGTGGGTTATCGCTTCTCGGCCTTTTGGCTCAGATCAAGCTTGGTACCGAGGTGCCCCAAAGCCCGCTGAGCCAAAAGGTCGAAGGAAGCGGAGGAGGATTTTCGCTTCCTTTTGAAGAGAGTTTTTTCATAGAACAGGACGAGAAGATACCGGGTCGGACTGGCCAATACGGTGAGATTTGCGTGGAAGGATAAGGAGGTGGAGCAATTGGGAGGGAAACGTTCGGGAGAACCATCCTGATGGGTTTGCTCAAGCTTGAGGTAAAGATGTTTTATGCCTCCAGGATAATCCAAGGGGGAGTTTTGATGTGACGTTCAACGGAGGAGAGGCATGAGGAGAGTATGAGGAAGAGAGGATGGAGAAGGAAGACCTATGTGTCACTATGCGGTGAAGAGCCTGCAAAGGCCAATTTTAGGTTGTGGTCACTAAGTATACAACCCCATCGTGAAGGAAGAAGAGGGTGAGGACCTTTCTGCGGTATATGGACAACACCTCCTCAGGAAGGCTCCTCAAGGACTCACTAGGGTTTTGGACTGGGAAGAGAGGGTATCAGGCCCTTCTCAGAGAAGACCCGGGGCTGGGAGGCTACCTCCATCCTCCGGCGATGTTCTCCTGGGGGCTGACAGGGGACGTTGTTATGCACGTCAGCCCCCCGTTCTGCGCGTTGTATGGCCTACGGTCATATCCTCGCCTCGTGCAGCACAGAAAATGCAGGTATTGTGGATCTGCCGAGCACGGCGAGAAACTGTGACGCGCCGAAGGCATGTCACGGGTGTGGCATGCTGACGCACCTGTGGCGTGAGCCCGGCGCGTCAGAGGTCATACGCTGTCTGCAGCAGGGAGCGAGCGGAGGATGGGGGAAGAAAGGAGAGGGACAAGAGGAAAGAAAAGGCACGGAGGAAAAGGACACAGTGCGGGAGGAGAAGAGCGGCAGCGGGAGAAGAGAGAAAGAAAGAAATGGACTTGGTGGAACCAGAAGACGGAAGGCTAAGGAGAGGAGGAGCAGAGGAGGAAAGAGACAGGAGGGTGGAGGGGCTGGAGAAGACGGTGGTGGAGAAGAAGGGGACGGAGAAGGCAATAGAGAGGAGGAGACAGGGAAGACGGCGGAGGAAGAGAAAGAGAGAAAAGAGAGGAGACAGAGAAGGCAGTGGTGGCGGGACCAGAAGGAGAGGGAGTAAAGGAGTGGGGGACAGTAAAGTGAAGATCACGAGAGAGGAGCTGAGGGAGATGGTAGGGGGGCTGACGGACACGGTGAATGACGCGGTGGGGGCTGACGGACGCAGATAGGGGATGTTTCGGCTGCGCCCTCCACCGATAAAAAGACCTAAAAAGTGGGAGCGTAAGGACAGCAGGAGGAGGAAGGCTGGTAAGGGGGTAGGGCGGGGAGAGGATGCGGGGCCCTCATGGGCTCCTCCTCTTCTTGCTCTTCACACCCCTGGCTGAGCTGGACCTTCCAGGCATTGCTCAGGTTGGGGGACGGAGGAAGGTGGTAATTTTCTTTGTTTGAGGGCATGGGGTGCTCGGGCCAGAGTCAGGGAGGAGGGCGGGTGATAGATTTAAGTGGGGGCACAAGACAGAGTGTTCGCTTGTGCCGGGCACTGATTCTGTATCCAGGGGAGAGGGGATGGTGGCCACGTGGAGCGTCAGGAGTGGAGGGGAGGCGGTCCCTATCGGTCGGGAGGATGGGGGTGAGTTTATTTGGATTTTTTTGTTGTTAGTATGGGTTTGGTTTGTAGGTGAGAAGGGGAGGGAAGATGTTTTCCCGGGTCTTTGTTTAAGGGTTTTGGTTTGTGAATTATTATAAATGCCTAGTTATGATTTTGATTGGAATATATGGTTTTGTATTGAACGGCACAGAAAGTAATAAATATATTTTGTAAAAAAAAAAAAAAATCTGTTCTTATCAGTTTAATATCGATACGTCCCCCCCATCGGGACTACATAAAATGGATTTTTCGAACAGGGAGTCGGAAATGGGGCTTGCTCCGTCCGCTCCACGCAATCGACCCGGTATTGCAGTACCTCCGGAAAATGGTGCAACACTTTTCTCCCATTGTCAAGGAAAAAGAAATACACCAAATCTATGTAAAACAGCTAGCAGAAGAAGAGGAGATGAAGAACACAGGGAGGCCTTTTGGGGGCCATCTCCAACCGCTTCACAGTGCTGAACTTGATACCGGGGAGATGAAGGTTCAGATGTGGGGGGCCGAGACACAGGATTCTGTTATCTTGAAGGTTCCTGCATTAGCAGCCTCTGGAAGCCTCGGTGGGGAGGGTCAGGGAGCAGGTCCCAGGGATCGCTTTGGTTCTGCGCCCTGGACAGGCACCATCGGAGATGAACACCAATCCCGAGGAGGCCTCACTGGACTGTGCACAGGTACTGTCATTGGGGAGACCCACACTTCCAGTCCTGGGGAAGAGTCGCTTGGTCTGCGGACAGGTATCAGCTTGTGTGAACTTTCTTCCCAGCCCTGAACGCTTCGGCACCAGGAAGTACCACGCCGTAACAGTGACCGGTACCTGGAAGGGTGAGTGACATGGATGGGGAAGGCTCCCATCTGACAGACTGTGTATGGAGACGCTGGGTGATCTTGCTTATTTCCTTGTTTATTTCTTATGGCACTTTTCACAGTAATAACAGTAAATGTAAGGGATTAAGGGATATGGGGAAGAGAGAAGGAGGGTGTTTCAGCACCTTTCCTGTGTGTCTCCCTTCCAGGTTTGTTTTCTAAGCAAGAAGTTCATTTAAGGATGGTGGGGATGTTCCTGTTTTTTCAAAGGAGTGGCTGGTAAGGGAGAGTCCATAGATGGGGGATAGGGGGGGTGCACTCCTCTGGGGTGGGTATTTTGTTTGGGGATAGGACTTTTGTGTGGTGGACCTTTTCTGTTATACAGGAGTGGTTTCAGTGGTTGATGCAAATTGAGGGGGGGCTAAGCTTCGTTTTATTAACATTTATGCACCTGCAGAGCCTCGAGAGGTAGAAAAGATCTTTTTTTGGCTCTGCCAGATATTTGTGTTACTGCTAACCGAACTGTGGTTTTGGGGGATTTCAATGTTTCAAATGTACGGGGACTTTAGCCTTCCCTATTTGGTTTCTGTGGTTAAAGATTTTCTTTTAGGACTCCTTCAGAGTCTGCGACTCCCAAGTGTGGGTGTGGCGAGTTATGGCAACTAAAGGTCTCCTGAGCCGATAGATTTCATTTTTTACCTACCAGCACATCGCAAGTCACTGCTTCTCCGTTCTGGTTTTCTGACCATTGCCAAGTCCAGGTAGTGTTCTCGGCAGACGCCAATACAGAGGGTTTTGGAAACAAATTCTTAATTTTGGGGTTGATCTTTCAGGGAGGCTTTTAGATCCCATTAAGTGATTTATGGGGAACCTCGCCTTTTTTGGCTCCCTAGTTGAATGGTGGGAGGCGTAGGGAAGCGCAATGTGCGCACCCCGGCTATTTCGCACTGTGTCGCTAAGGCCCGAGCAGACAGGGAGTTTTCGCTAAGCTTAGGCCATTTTCGGACTGCTTTGGTGTCAGCCGAATAAGAAGGGTGAGGGGGAGGGATGTGGAGAGGATGGAGGTTTTAAAAAGTAAGTTGGGCCTGTATTTTCGTGGTAAGGCCAGGGACTTTCTTTTAGGTGTCAATCGAGATAAGTTCGAGTTTGGTGAGGCTAGCAGTTCATATTTTTTCAAACAGGTAAAAGCTGCCCATGCCAAAGCAGTTATTGCTCAGCTGCGAACAGAAAAGGGAAAATGGTATCGGACCCAAAGGGGATGGTGTGTGGAAGCAGCGCTTATCTTACCAAGAGTCCCTTTAGGAAAGGATAGATGGGTCGAAAGAACACGTCTTTCTGGGGTTTTTGAGGAAAAAGGTTCCCCGGAGGAAGCCTCTGATCTCGGGACGTCTTTCGAGGTTGAGGCTGCCGCGGGGTTTACCAACTAACAAAGTGCCAGGTCACTATGGGCTTCCCCGGGAGTTTTATGTTACCTTTGGGAGAGATTTTGGGCAGAGATTTTCTTGTTGGTAGATATATGTATATGATTCAGGGCTCCTGGGGTCTTCAATGAGGGAGGAATTTTGACGCTGCTTTACAAGAAAGGGGAAAGGGACAACCTACTGGGGAATTACAGGCCCATTACGCTACTGTGTGCAGACTATAAGGTGGTAGCCCGTGTCCTTGCGGGTCGCGATGAAGGCTCTGGGCCCCATGTCATACATGAGTACCAGAAATTCCGTGGTGGAGGAGGTCCAGCTGCCAATGGAACCTGAGTCTGGTGAGGGACTGTATTGCTTGGGCCCAGGACAGAGGGGTGCACCCCCATGTTGGTGGGCTTTGTATTACGGAAAAGGCTTTATTAAGGTGCACCATGCCGTGGGTTCCTCTTTCTTCAGTGTTGGAAAGGATGGCCTTTGGGGGCTGGGCTTATGAGGGGTGGGTGGAGATTCTATACAACTGCAGTGGGAAGTAGGGTTTTGGTAAATGGGCATGCAGGAGAGGTGGTTCCTCAGCAGACTGGGGTACGTCAAGGCTGCCCGTTGTCTCCACTGCTCTTTGTGTTGTATATGGAGCCGCCTGGCAGCAGCTATCTCGGGCAGATGCACGTATTAGGCCTCCGCCCCTGGTGGGGGCTCTTCAGAGGTCAAGATCTCCCAGCATGGACGACATGACTTTTGTTGTTTCTGACACATCCGGGAGGGGAGTGTCGCCAGGGCGCGTGGAGGTCCTGGGGGAGTTCGGACTGGCATCCGGGGCTAGGGCCGAACCTGGGGAAATCCTCAGTCAAGTTTTTTGGACCATGGGGCAGAAGAGAGGAAGGTCTCAAAGTAGCCTCCCGCCTCTGCTCGGGGCCTATGGGAGGGTCCCGGGAGTGGACTTAAAGCACAGGTAGTGAGGAATCAACTGGGGCAGAGGATCACAAAAGCCCCATCGTGGCCCTCTGAAAAGCCTTTATTGCTCTTTCTATGAGTGGATGGTTCCTAGTCATTAAAGCAGACATTCTTTCCGTCCCCTTGGTTTTATTTGGCCTTATGTTTTTCCTTTTACCTCCTCGTTACAGGAAGGATTTAGTGCAATCCATTTTTCTTTTTGTTTTGTCAGGCTATGAGTATATGCAAGGGACTGGATGTGCAACTGTGAAGGAGGGAGGAAGGGGAGTCCCAGATCCTCTGAAGTTAGACACTATTTTCTTTTCTTCTCATTATGTGTCTGGTTAACCCTTTGCAACCAGGTTACAAGGTTTTTGCTTTGTTTTGGCCATTCTTCCCTGCGGAGTGTCATTGAGTAAATGTTCTACGACATATTAATGAATAAACGCCATACGCCGCGTGCGTGCGTGTAACGTGTGTGCACAACAGCCTGGGACAACTCTCGACCTAGGCGGAACAGCTCCGTCACTTTTGGACCATGCGGCCAAGTGGCTGCAGTCAAGCACACGAGTTGAAGTCGCCAGTAGGGTTTAGGCGGATCACTAGCCCTTTTAGCAGGACCTTGGTGCTAAGTCGGCCCTGTCGGTGGGTACCGGCCGGCGGTCTGGGAATTCAGGCACAAGGCCTCAACAGGCTCGAAGGACCTGAATTGGTTGGCATCCACGGTGCTGCCATGGTCCTTTACAGGCACCCAAAGCTCGATCCCCACCTCCCAAGGTCCAGGCTTGAGGGAGGAGACTGTGCGCCATGTCTTTTTTGGGACTGTGCCATTGCCAGGAGGGTATGGGGGTTGGGCTTGTTAGGTGGGGATTTTATTTTGACTAGGTTAGAGAGAGAGGTGTAGGGAGAGGGAGGGGATATTTTCTATCTGGCTTCTCATGATCTTTCGCTTGGGAGGCAGACTGTGTCAAGGGAAAAGTTTTGGTTAAATCAATGTGGACTGGGGAGTGGGTGGAGGGTAAGAGGGTTAGAGGGACGAGGATAAAGGGAGAGTGGAAAATACGGCTTCCATGTAAGGAACGGGAAGTATTGAGTAGTTGAGTGGTTGGATAAGTGTGTACTGTTTGTTTTGGATTTGTGGTTTTTTTAAATACCATTATTTGAGTTTGAAGGAATTATGATTGTAAAGTTTAATGAATGGTATTGAACGAAATAAAAAAAAATACAAAAAAAATATCTGTTCTTATCAGTTTAATATCGATACGTCCCCCATCGGGGGACTACATATTAAATGGATTTTTCGAACAGGGAGTCGGAAATGGGGCTTGCTCCGTCCGCTCCACGCATCGACCCGGTATTGCAGTACCTCCGGGAATGGTGCAACACTTTTCTCCCATTGTCAAGGAAAAAGAAATACACCAAATCTATGTAAAACAGCTAGCAGAAGAAGAGAAGGAATGAAAAAGAAGAATCATCCAAACTGAAACAAGTGCGAAGCCCCCTTCATGGGGGTCCCCCGTTTTCCCGCCATTTTACTTAAAAAAAAAAAATAAAAAACATTGGCCAGGAGATGTGTGTGTGTGTGTGTGTGTGTGTGTGTGTGTGTGTGTGTGTGTGTGTGTGTGTTTTTGAGCCCCCCAAAAAAATACAATCACTTCACCAGGATTGTGTGTGTGTGTGTGTGTGTGTGTGTGTGTGTGTTTGTGTGTGTGTGTGTGTTTTTGAGCCCCCCCAAAAAATACAATCACTTCACCAGGATTGTGTGTGTGTGTGTGTTGTTTTTGAGCCCCCCCCAAAAAATACAATCACTTCACCAGGATTGTCTGTCTGTCTGTCTGTCTGTCTGTCTGTCTGTCTGTCTGTCTGTCTGTCTGTCTGTCTGTGACTTTTTACCCACAGCCCTCGAAAACTTGGAAGAGTGGGTTCGGGGACCACCCGGGGACCCGGCCTAGAGTGCACCGTGTGTGTCTCGGGCCCCGACCTCTGACTTCCATACGACTCTGGTTTCTCTTCATTACGCACAAGCCTTTCGCCTTTTACTAAAGACTTCCGTGGAGAGGAACACTTACGAGTTCAACGTATTTTTGGAAGGGCTTTGCTTCTGGCAGAGCCCGGTATCTTGTTTCAAGAGAAATTGACAGAGATGACGCCGAGACTTTTGCTCAGGCGTTTGACTTGAAGCCGGCTGACCGACCGGCGTATTTTTCCACTCAAAGTAGTCGCTCGGGCAATTGAGTTCAAGCCCGACGATGACTGGTGTATTTGCCGGGCATTGAACAAATAGTCGCACTAGGATTAAAGAGCTAGTGACCTAACGACGCATTAGCGACTTTTAAAAAAAAACACACCCGCCTGTCACCAGGGAAGCGTTGGGTGAGGAGGAGCCAACTTTTGCCAAACCGATGAGGTCTGCCGAGGCCCCCGGGGGCCCGGCGGGTGCAGGGGTCAATTTGTGGGTTATCGCTTCTCGGCCTTTTGGCTCAGATCAAGCTTGGTACCGAGGTGCCCCAGAGCTCGCTGAGTCAGAAGGTCGAAGACGGAGAGCGGTAACATTTTTGAGTGGGAAAATCCTTTTTTTCATCTCAGTCCCGGATTTTTTTTTGGCTTCTTTAAAAAAAAGAGAGTTTATTTTGTTTTTGATTGAGAAGAGTGTCATTGTCCAGGGTGGAAATGGCACGCAACTCTTCCAGCAAGGGGATGCCAGGAACCGGTTTGGCGAACACAGTGCGATTCGCTTGGAGGAACAAAGAGATGGAGCAATTTGAAAGAGAGACTTTTGGGAGAACCATTCTTATGGGGATCCTGAAGTTGGAGGTGAAGGACGTGCTATGCCTCCAAGCGAATCCAATGGAGGGAGCGTACGATGTGACGCTGCACAAGGAGGAGAAGCACGAAGAAGTGTTGAAGAAGGTGAGAGAGCTTGGGAAAGAGAAACCCCTGTGCCATTACGAGGTGACCAGCCTGGCTAAGAACAATTTCAGGGTGGTCACCATAAATATGTACAATCCGCATGTGAAGGATGAGGAGGTGAGGGCCTTTCTGGGGAGGTACGCTGACAACGTCTCCTCAGCGAGGCACCTCAGGGACTCCCTGGGATTCTGGAACGGAAGGAGAGGGTTCCAGGTCCTTCTCAGGGAGGACCCGAAGGGGATTGGTGGCTACCTCCATCCCCGGCAATGTTCTCCCTGGGGGCTGACAGGGGGACATTGTTTTATGCCCGTCAGCCTCCGTTCTGCAGGCGTTGTATGGCCTACGGTCATGTCCTGGCCTCGTGCAACACCAGGAAGTGCAGGTTCTGTGGGTCGGGGAGAGCACGAGGCCAAGGACTGTGACGAGCCCAAGGCTTGCCACGGGTGTGGCGCGTCAACACACCTGTGGCGTGATTGCCCGGCTCGTCAAAGGTCATCACGCGTCTGCAGCTGGAGGGGGAGCGGGGGATGGGGGAAGAAGAGAAAGGAAGGATGCGGAAGACAGTAATGGCACAGGGGAGAAGACAGGACGGGAAGAGGGCGAGAGGAAGGAGGCGGAAGGAGGTGAAGGAGCAGAGAAGAAGCCTGGAACAGTGGAGAGAGCGGAGGCGGAGGTGGAGGAGGGAACAGTGACGGAAATGGAGGGAGAAGCGAGGACAGGACCAGAAGAAGGAGCGGGAAGAGAGGAGGGAAGGAGTGGGGGGACAGCATGTCGAGCGCCCTCGTTGAAGAGTTAAGGGGAATGGTGGAGGAGCTGGCGGAGAGGGGGGAGTGGTGATTCTCCGCTGCCTCCAACGCCTAAGAAGAAAGGGAAAAGGAGGGGGGGCTCGGCATGCTGTGAGAGGGAGGGGGGGTGTGGAGGGGGAGGCCAAGCGTGGGATGGGGGGAGGGAAGAACGGCCCTGTCCTCGCTGTTTTCCTCAGCCCCTCAACAGCTGGTGGAGGGTGACTCCCAGGGCGTGGCGCTGGGCTGGGTGTCTGAGGGGGATCTCAACTCCTGCTTGGGGAGATGGGGTCCCCTGCTCTCGACCTCAGTCCAGCAGCCTACAGGAGAGAGAGGAACGAAGGGTGTTGGTGGGGAACCCAGGATGCAGGACACTCCAAGGCCTAACACCATACCTGCATCCTGGGTTGGAGAGATGGAGGAGGACGGGGGGACGTCAGGAGAGGAGAAGACGTCCCCGCCGGATGAGTCGAAGCAGGGGAGCATCGGGTGAGTCTCCTGTTTTTTTTTGGTTATTTTGGGGTTTCATTTCATTGATGTAAGGTTTTTATTTTAATTTTAAATGACATTTTCTGTTAATATTTTTAGTTTAAATGTAAGGGGTTTAAGGGATTTTGTTAAGAGGAGGGCGGTTTTTAGTTTTTTGGAAGGGGTGGGTTTTGATGTTTGTTTTTTACAGGAGGTTCACCTGAGGGATGGAGGGGATGTCGTCAGGTTTAGTAGGGAGTGGGGTAAGGGGGAGTCAGTTTGGGGTATAGGTGGGGTGCATTCTACAGGGGTGGGGATTTTGTTTGGGAATAGGGAGGTGAAGGTGGAGGGATCTTTTGTTGTAATGCAGGGGAGGGTGTTGGGGGTGGATGTCACTTTTAGGGATAGTAGGTATAGGTTAGTGGTGGTGTATGGGCCACAGGTGGCGGCAGACAGGAGGGAGATGGTGGACTGTCTGACGCCCCTGTGTGTTACAAATAGGCACTTAGTGATAGGGGGGGGATTTTAATATAGATTTAGGGGTAGGGGGAGATAGTAGTGCAGGCGCCATCACCGGGCTAATGGCTTGCCATGGTCTGGTTGATGGAGGCCTGCACTCTACTCCGACAATGGCTGGTCCCACATGGCGCAACTCCCGGGGGGTTGCGCGGAGGCTCGACTACATTTTCCTATCTAGGTCTTTGGGTCAGTTGTCTGGGCGGCTGTTGCCTGTGTCCTTCTCAGATCACGACGGGGTGCTCCTGCAGGTGGGGTCGCCAGTCTGCCTCTTCGGTAGGGGGTACTGGAAATTAGATCGGGATGTGCTGGAGGAGCAAGCTTTCGTTGACACCTTTTTTGGTTTCTTTCGGGGGCTTGAAGGCCTCCGGTCCATGTGCGAGGGGGTGTTAGAGTGGTGGGATTTAGTTAAGGTAAGGATTAGGGCTTTTATAATAGGATATTGTAAGAGGAAAAAAAGGGAGGAAAGGAGGGAGGTGGATCGTATCCAAAGGTTGCTCGAACTCGAGTACGAGGCAGGCAACCTCGGCGGTTCGTTTGACTGGGAGAGATCCACTGACCTGAAGGCGCAGCTCAGGGAGCTGCAGGAGCGGAAGGCTCGAGCTTTCCTGGAGCGTGCGCATAATGGCTTTCTAGAACATAATGAGACTTGTTCCGCTATGTTCTTTAAGTCGGTTAGGGCCAGACAGAGTAGGAAGATAATGCATGGGGTGAGGAAAGAAGATGGTAGCATAGTTCGAAAACCGGAGGAAATGGTCAGGGTAACAACTGATAATTTCCGAGGTTTATTTAAAGAGAGGGTAATAGATGTAGAGCAGGGAAATGTGTTTTTAGAACACTTGTCCCGGCGATTGCCGGAGGACATTAGAGATGTGATGGAGGCTCAGATCTCCCTCGAGGAGGTTGAGAGTGCTCTCAGGAGGATGGGAAAAGGGAAGGTGCCTGGGATGGATGGGCTGCCGGCCGAGTTTTACCTCAAGTTTTGGGGTATACTTGGACCAGTGGTCCTCGAAGTCTTGAAGGCCATCCTTGAGACGGGGGTCCCGGGGGATCAATGGCGGTCGGTGTGCTGTCACTTCTTTATAAGAAGGGGAAGCAACTGACCTTGGCAACTGGCGGCCGTTGACCATGCTGTGCGTAGATTACAAGCTACTTGCAAAGGTTTTAGCAGACCGGTTACGCACAGCCCTTCCCTACGTCGTCCATGAGGATCAGACGTGCGGGGTAGAGGGTTCGCCGATCAGATGGAACCTACAGTTGATCAGGGACTCCATCGCTTGGGTAGAAGATAGGGGCTGCCTTTAATGGTAGCAGCGCTAGATCAGGCAAAAGCCTTTGATCGCGTGAATAGATCCTTTCTATTCAGGGTGTTAGGTAGATTAGGATTTGGGGAGAAGTTTATAGGATGGATCCGTACATTATATGTCGGGGCAGGGTGCCGAGTTAGCGTAAACAGTCACTTAGGTGACGTTTTTGACCTCTCGTCTGGGGTTAGGCAGGGATGCCCGCTCTCGGCTCTCCTCTTCGTTCTGTACATGGAGCCTCTGGGGGCTGCCATTAGGGCAGACACAGGGGTGGAGGGCTTGCTGATCCCTGGAAGTGGCGGTCTCCGTGTCAAGTTGACACAGTATGCCGACGACACATCCTTGCTGCTTTGCAAGGACTCGTGCCTGACAAGGTCCCTTGCCATTATTGGGGATTTCACCCGAGCGTCGGGGGCGGTTCTTAACCACGCGAAGTCTTCCGTTAAGTTTTTCGGAAGATGGAGTGGTAGGACGGATGTGCCCGGAGGGTTATCTCTCTGTAACGGGGCCCTGAGGATACTCGGGGTCCATTTTGAGACCTCCGGCTCAGCGACGCTGAACTGGAACATGGGCATCGCAGTGGTACAGAGGAAGCTAGAGATGTGGAGGGCTAGGTCGTTGTCCTTTTAGGCAAGGTCCTGGTTCTCAAGGTGGATGTATTGCCATCTCTATTGTACTTGGCGTACATCTACCCATTGCCGGCTTGTCTTCGGAGGCATCTAGTGAGGCTGGTGTTTCAGTTCATGTGGGGTGGCAGGTACGAGTGGGTCGCCAGGGCACGCATGATCTGTCCCATCGGGGAGGGAGGTAGGGGGTACCACATCTCCCCCTCAAGCTGGACGCAATTTTTGTTTCTTTTCTGTTGACGGAGCTTGCTCAGCCAGTACTACACCCGTCCGGTTACCTCCTGCGGGTGTTCTTCTCGTATCAGGCGAGAAGCGTAATGGTGTGGTCTAACACGGGTCCTCGGGCGGAACAGCTGCCGTGGCACTTTGGCCATGCGGCCAAGTGGCTGCGTGCACACCCCGAGGTTGAAGTCGCCCGAGTAGGTTTAGACCACAGGCACCTGTACGAGGAGGTCAGGCGGGCAGTAAGTCCAGCACCTGTGGTGGGCATCCCGGCGGTGGTCTGGGAGGGGAGTGCAGGCGCGGGGTCTAGACAACAGGCTCAAGGACCTGAATTGGTTGAGCCTCCACAAGTGTTTGCCGGTACGCTCCACCATGTACCGGCATAGCTTGGCGCGATCCCCCACCTGTCCAAGACTTTCTTGTGGCAGGGAGGAGACTGTGCGCCATGTCTTTTGGGACTGTGCCATTGCCGGAGTAGTATGGGCAAAGGCACGGGTGTTGTTAGGAAGGGTTAGAGGGGATTTTGTTTTGACTTGGGCTAGGTTAGAGAGAGGTGTAGGGAGAGCGAGGGGGACGGATAGGGATAGGTTTCTGCTCTGGCTTCTCATGAGCCTCTTTAAGCGAGGGCTGTGGGAAGCCAGGCAGAACATGGTCAAGACAGGGAGAGATTGGGGGGTGGAAGGAATAGTGAGGAGGGTGGAAGGAGATTTGAGGGGGAGGATGAAGAGGGAGGAGACGAAGTGGGGGCAGCATGCTGCCCGGGAGAGATGGAAGGGGGGATTAGGGCTGGGGTTATTTTAGATTAGGGACGGGAAGATAGGGAAAGTTAGTGTTTAGGATGACGGGGAGGGATGATGCTCCCCTGAGTTTTTTGTTTTGGGTTTTCGTTTGGTTTGTGAATTAAAAAATGCCATTATTATTTGCGTTTGAATGGAGTGTATGATTTTGTGTTGTATTGTATGAATGGCATTGAATGTAATAAATTATTTTTTCTAAAAAAAAAAAAATCTGTTCTTATCAGTTTAATATCTGATACGTCCCCCATCGGGGGACTACATATTAAATGGATTTTTCGAACAGGGAGTCGGAAATGGGGCTTGCTCCGTCCGCTCCACGCATCGACCCGGTATTGCAGTACCTCCGGGAACGGTGCAACACTTTTCTCCCATTGTCAAGGAAAAAGAAATACACCAAGTCTATGTAAAACAGCTAGCAGAAGAAGAGAAGGAATGAAAAAGAAGAATCATCCAAACTGAAACAAGTGCGAAGCCCCCTTCATGGGGGTCCCCGTTTTCCCGCCATTTTACTTTAAAAAAAAAATACATTGGCCAGGAGTGTGTGTGTGTGTGTGTGTGTGTGTGTGTGTGTGTGTGTGTGTGTTTTTGAGCCCCCCAAAAAATACAATCACTTCACCAGGATTGTTTGTGTGTGTGTGTGTGTGTGTGTGTGTGTGTGTGTGTGTGTGTGTGTGTGTGTGTGTGTGTTTTTGAGCCCCCCAAAAAAATACAATCACTTCACCAGGATTGTGTGTGTGTGTGTGTGTGTGTGTGTGTGTGTTTTTGTTTCGGTGTGTTTTGAGCCCCCCCCAAAAAATACAATCACTTCACCAGGATTGTGTGTGTGTGTGTGTGTGTGTGTTTTTGAGCCCCCCCAAAAAATACAATCACTTCACCAGGATTGTCTATCTGTCTGTTGTCTGTCTGTCTGTCTGTCTGTCTGTCTGTCTGTGACTTTTTACCCACAGCCCTCGAAAACTTGGAAGAGTGGGTTCGGGGACCACCCGCGGGGACCCGGCCTAGAGTGCACCGTGTGTGTCTCGGGCCCCGACCTCTGACTTCCATACGACTCTGGTTTCTCTTCATTACGCACAAGCCTTTCGCCTTTTACTAAAGACTTCCGTGGAGAGGAACACTTACGAGTTCAACGTATTTTTGGAAGGGCTTTGCTTCTGGCAGAGCCCGGTATCTTGTTTCAAGAGAAATTGACAGAGATGACGCCGAGACTTTTTGCTCAGGCGTTTGACTTGAAGCCGGCTGACCGACCGGCGTATTTTTTCCACTCAAAGTAGTCGCTCGGGCAATTGAGTTCAAGCCCGACGATGACTGGTGTATTTGCCGGGCATTGAACAAATAGTCGCACTAGGATTAAAGAGCTAGTGACCTAACGACGCATTAGCGACTTTTAAAAAAAACACACCCGCCTGTCACCAGGGAAGCGTTGGGTGAGGAGGAGCCAACTTTTGCCAAACCGATGAGGTCTGCCGAGGCCCCCGGGGGCCCGGCGGGTGCAGGGGTCAATTTGTGGGTTATCGCTTCTCGGCCTTTTGGCTAAGATCAGGTTGGGTACCGAGGTGCCATAACACTCTTAGTCCAAAGCCGATGGCCGGAGGGCAGGATCCACAGTCAGCCAGAGGGGCTGGACTGCGCAATACGTTGCAGTTCGTTTGGAAGAACAAGGGCAAGCAAATTGGCAATAGAGAATGGTTCATCAGGACGGTGATCATTGAAGGGTTAAAGGTGGACCCAGGGCAAGTTTTCTGCTTGCAGCGGAACATGGCGGCGGAGGGCTACGACCTGTCTCTAAATGGCGAGGCCTTGTACAGGCGGTGTATGGACACCTGCAAAGAGAAGGAAGCCAGTGAGCCATTCTCAAACTTTCAGGTTGTCCCCTTGTGCCGGTTGGATCTAAAGGTGATCACCGTGCATATCTACAATCCCTATGTGGGGGATGACAGCATCGTGGCGTTCCTAGGCCGGTTTGGGAAAGTGAGTCCCGGGGTGCGGTACCTAAGGGACGGGTATGGGATCTGGTCAGGGAGGAGGCAATTCCGTGTCGCACTGAACAGAGATCCGGAAGGAGCAGATAAGTTGGTGCACCCACCAGCCTATTTCTCCATTGGAGTGGACCGGGGGTACCTTTTTATTCAGGCCAACCAAGTTTTTGCAGGCACTGCCGTAGCTTCGGTCATTTGGCCACGGGGTGCAATCTGCTGAAGTGCAGAAACTGCGGGAAACCAGGTCACGGGGCAGCCAACTGCAGGGAGGCTCGAGTATGCAATGGCTGTGGGAAGCAGGGCCACTTGTTTAAAGACTGTCCAAATAGGCAACGGACCTATGCGGAGGCAGCCGGTGATGGCCCCGAGGAAGGTGCTGCGGGCTCTCCCCTCCGGCCAATAGAGGAGGTCCTTGAGGAAATCCGAGCGGCAGCAGAGGAGGTGGCGAAAGCCCCAGGGGAAAGTACAGTAAAGGAGGGCAGTCCGAAGGGGACTGTGGAGGAGATGGAACTGCTGACGGGAGCCTGGGAGGATAGTATACTGAGTGAGATGTCAGACGACTCGGCTACCCGAACCCTCTCGCGGAAGATGAGGTCGTCTTCGGGGGGCGGGTCGACTGGATCGGCATCTTCAGACAATGGAGAGTCCGGGAAGGTGTACAAGGGGAAAAGAAAGAAGAGGAGGAGGGTCGCTGGTCGGGTAGCGATGGAAGAACACAGGAGGCCTTTGGTGGCCATCTCCAACCGGTTCACAGTGCTGAATCCTGATACCGGGGATGAAGGGTCAGATGTGGGGGCCGAGACACAGGATTCTGTTATCTTGAAGGTTCCTGCATTAGCAGCCTCTGAAGCCTCGGTGGGGAGGTCTAGGGAGCAGGTCCAGGGGATCTGCTTGGTTCCTGCGCTTCCTGGGACAGGCACCACGGAGATGGACACCAATCCTGAGGAGGCCTCAATGGACTGTGCACAGGTACTGTCAGGGGGAGACCACACTTCCAGTCCTGGGGAAGAGTCGTTGGTCTGCGGACAGGTATCAGCCTGTGTGAACTTTTCCAGCCCTGAACGCTCTTTCGTGGCACCAGGCACGCCGAACAGTGACCGGTACCTGGAAGGGGTGAGTGACAGCGGGATGGGGGAGGCTCCTATCTGACAGACTGTATGGAGACGCTGGGTGATCTTGCTTATTTCCTTGTTTATTTCTTATGGCACTTTTCACAGTAATAACAGTGAATGTAAGGGGATTAAGGGATATGGGGAAGAGAGGAGGGGTGTTTCAGTACCTTTCCTGTGTCTCCTTCCAGGTTTGTTTTCTACAAGAAGTTCATTTAAGGGATATGGGGGATGTTCCTGTTTTTTCAAAGGAGTGGGCGAAGGGAGAGTCCAGATGGGGGATGGGGGGGTGCACTCCTCTGGGGTGGGGATTTTGTTTGGGGATAGGGACTTTTGTGTGGTGGGTTCCTTTTCTGTTATACAGGGGAGGGTTTTAGTGGTTGATGCAGATTGGAGGGGGCGAAGTTTCGTTTTATTAACATTTATGCACCTGCAGAGCCTCGAGGTAGGAAAGATCTTTTTTGGCTCTGCCAGATATTTGTGTTACTAACCGAACTGTGGTTTTGGGGGGGATTTCAATGTCTCTTTCGAAGGTACGGGGGACTTTAGCCTTCCCTATTTGGTTTCTGTGGTTAAAGATTTTTCTTTTAGGGACTCCTTCAGAGTCTGCGACCCCAAGGGGAGGGTATGACATGGGCAAATTCAAGGGGTTCCCGTAGTCGTATAGATTTCATTTTTTTACCTGTATCTGTGCCAATATCGCAAGTCACTGTTTCTCCGGTCTGGTTTTCTGACCATTGCCAAGTCCAGGTAGTGTTCTCGGTAGACGTGCCAATATTTGGAAGAGGGTTTTGGAAATTAAATTCCCAAATTTTGGCGGATCTTTCCTTTAGGGAGGCTTTTAGATCCCATTATGAGCTATGGGGGGACCTCAAGCCCTTTTTTGGCTCCCTAGTTGAATGGTGGGAGTGCGTAAAGCGCAATGTGCGCACCCTGGCTATTTCGCACTGTGTCGCTAAGGCCCGAGCAGACAGGGAGGTTTTTCGGCGGCTTCAGGGGGAGCTGACTGCTTTGGTGTCAGCCGAGAATAAGGGTGAGGTGAGGGATGTGGAGAGGATGGAGGTTTTAAAAAGTAAGTTGGGCCTGTATTTTCAGGGTAAGGCCAGGGACTTTCTCTTTAGGTGTCAACGAGATAAGTTCGAGTTTGGTGAGGCTAGCAGTTCATATTTTTTCAAACAGGTAAAAGCTGCCCATGCCAAAGCAGTTATTGCTCAGCTGCGAACAGAAAAGGGGGAATGGTATCGGACCCAAAGGGGATGGTGGAAGCAGCGTCATCTTTCTACCAAGAGTCCTTTAGGGAAAAGGACATAGATGGGTCGAAAGAACACGTCTTTCTGGGGTTTTTGAGGGAAAAGGTTCCCCCCGGAGGAAGCCTCTGATCTCGATCGCCCTTTCGAGCTTGAGGAGGTTGAGGCTGCTTTGCGGGGTTTACCAACCAACAAAGTGCCAGGTTGCGATGGGCTTCCCCGGGAGTTTTATGTTACCTTTTGGGAGATTTTGGGCAGAGATTTTCTGTTGGTAGTTAAGGCGGTATATGATTCAGGGCTCCTGGGGTCTTCAATGAGGGAGGGGATTTTGACGCTGCTTTACAAGAAAGGGGAAAGGGATAACCTGGGGAATTACAGGCCCATTACGCTACTGTGTGCAGACTATAAGGTGGTAGCCCGTGTCCTTGCGGGCCGCCTAAGGAAGGCTCTGCCCCATGTCATACATGAGGACCAGACCTGTGGGGTGGAGGGGAGGTCCATACAATGGAACCTGAGTCTGGTGAGGGACTGTATTGCTTGGGCCCAGGACAGAGGGGTGCACCTCATGTTGGTGGGCTTAGACATGGAAAAAGCTTTTGATAAGGTGCACCATGGGTTCCTCTTTTCAGTGTTGGAAAGGATGGGTTTTGGGGCTGGGTTTATGAGGTGGGTGGAGATTCTATACACTGCAGTGGGAAGTAGGGTTTTGGTAAATGGGCATGCAGGAGAGGTGGTTCCTCAGCAGACTGGGGTACGTCAAGGCTGCCCGTTGTCTCCACTGCTCTTTGTGTTGTACATGGAGCCGCTGGCAGCAGCCATTCGGGCAGATGCACGTATTAGGGGCCTCCGGCCCCCTGGTGGGGGCTCTTCAGAGGTCAAGATCTCCCAGTATGCGGATGACATGACTTTGTTTCTGACATCCGAGGGGAGTGTCGCCAGGGCGGTGGAGGTCCTGGGGGAGTTCGGACTGGCATCCGGGGCTAGGGTCAACCTGGGGAAATCCTCAGTCAAGTTTTTTGGACCATGGGCAGGGAGAGAGGAAGGCCTCAGTGGCCTCCCGCTCTGCTCGGGGCCTATGAGGGTCCTGGGAGTGGATTTTGAAGTGACAGGTAGTGAGGGAATTAACTGGGGGCAGAGGATCGCGAAAGTGCGCACCAAAGTGGGCCTCTGGAAAGCTCGTCGGCTCTCTATGAGTGGACGGGTTCTAGTCATTAAAGCAGACATTCTTCCGTCCTTGGTTTATTTGGCCTATGTTTTTCCTTTACCTCCTCGTTACAGGAAGGATTTAGTGCGAACCATTTTTTCTTTTGTTTGGGGGGGCTATGAGTATATAAAAAGGGACTGGATGGTGCAATCAGTGGAGGAGGGAGGAAGGGGAGTGCCTGACATCCCTCTGAAGTTAGACACTATTTTCTTTTCTTCAATATGTAAAAGTCTGGTTAACCCTTGTAACCATGGTTACAAGGCTTTTGCTTTGTTTTGGCTATCTTTCCCTCTGCGGAGGTTGATAGCCTGGGACAACTCTCGACCTAAGGCGGAATCCCTCCCAGCTCATTTTGAACATGCGGTGAAGTGGAGCAGAAGGCACACTGAGTGCCAGGAGGGTCTGCTCTGCATGGACCACAGGGCTTTATACAGGACCTTGGTGGCTAAGCGGGGTCCTGTCGGTGTCTATGGGGTAGGGCCGGTGGTATGGCAGGCAATTCAGCAAAAGGGTCTCTCTAACAGGTTGAAGGATCTAAATTGGTTGTGTATACATGGGCGTCTGCCAGTTAGGGAGGTCCTTTACAGGCACGGCCTGTCAAAGGTCAAGATATGCCCAAGGGAAGGGTGTGAAGGCGAGGAGACGCTCCGTCACACTTTTTGGGAGTGCTCCTATGCCAGGAGGGTTTGGGGGATTTGGGCTCCTTCTTCCAGATGCTGGGGATTCTATCCTTTGATGCAATTATGTTGAGGAGGGGTTTGGGGATCAGGAGCGGGAGGGGATCCTTTTTAATCTGGCTCTTGATTTCCTTGGGGAAGGTAGCTCTGTGGGATTCAAGGGCGGTTTTGGTTAAATCCAATGTGGACTGGGGAGTGGGTGGAGTGGTAAGTAGGGTTAGAGCTGACCTGAGGAAAAGGTTTGATTTCGATGTGGACAAATATGGCTTCCATGCCTCTAAGGAACGCTGGAAGTACCTTTATGAGTAAGAGGCCTTGTTGCAGTGGTTGGCCAAAGTGTATGTACTGTTTGCTTGATTATGTGGTTTTTTTCCATGTCCCGGTTTTGAAATGTCCAGTATTTTGGGAAATGTAAAGTGTTTACAATGAATGGTTTGGTTAAATAAAAAATAAAAAAAAATCTGTTCTTATCAGTTTAATATCTGATACGTCCCCCATCGGGGGACTACATATTAAATGGATTTTTCGAACAGGGAGTCGGAAATGGGGCTTGCTCCGTCCGCTCCACGCATCGACCCGGTATTGCAGTACCTCCGGGAACGGTGCAACACTTTTCTCCCATTGTCAAGGAAAAAGAAATACACCAAATCTATGTAAAACAGCTAGCAGAAGAAGAGAAGGAATGAAAAAGAAGAATCATCCAAACTGAAACAAGTGCGAAGCCCCCTTCATGGGGGTCCCCGTTTTCCCGCCATTTTACTTAAAAAAAAAAAAAAAAAAAATACATTGGCCAGGAGAGTGTGTGTGTGTGTGTGTGTGTGTGTGTGTGTGTGTGTGTGTGTGTGTGTTTTGTTTTTGAGCCCCCCAAAAAATACAATCACTTCACCAGGATTGTGTGTGTGTGTGTGTGTGTGTGTGTGTGTGTGTGTGTGTTTGTGTGTGTGTTTTTGAGCCCCCCAAAAATACAATCACTTCACCAGGATTGTGTGTGTGTGTGTGTTTTTTTGAGCCCCCCCAAAAATACAATCACTTCACCAGGATTGTCTATCTGTCTATCTGTCTATCTTCTGTCTGTCTGTCTGTCTGTCTGTCTGTCTGTCTGTCTGTCTGTGACTTTTTACCCACAGCCCTCGAAAACTTGGAAGAGTGGGTTCGGGGACCACCCGCGGGGACCCGGCCTAGAGTGCACCGTGTGTGTCTCGGGCCCCGACCTCTGACTTCCATACGACTCTGGTTTCTCTTCATTACGCACAAGCCTTTCGCCTTTTACTAAAGACTTCCGTGGAGAGGAACACTTACGAGTTCAACGTATTTTTGGAAGGGCTTTGCTTCTGGCAGAGCCCGGTATCTTGTTTCAAGAGAAATTGACAGAGATGACGCCGAGACTTTTTGCTCAGGCGTTTGACTTGAAGCCGGCTGACCGACCGGCGTATTTTTTCCACTCAAAGTAGTCGCTCGGGCAATTGAGTTCAAGCCCGACGATGACTGGTGTATTTGCCGGGCATTGAACAAATAGTCGCACTAGGATTAAAGAGCTAGTGACCTAACGACGCATTAGCGACTTTTAAAAAAAACACACCCGCCTGTCACCAGGGAAGCGTTGGGTGAGGAGGAGCCAACTTTTGCCAAACCGATGAGGTCTGCCGAGGCCCCGGGGCCCGGCGGGTGCAGGGGTCAATTTGTGGGTTATCGCTTCTCGGCCTTTTGGCTCAGATCAAGCTTGGTACCGAGGTGCCCCAAAGCCCGCTGAGCCAAAAGGTCGGAAGGAAGGAGGGCGAAAATTTTATTTTTTTTTGCTGATGAATCGGATTTTTCCGATATCCTTTTTTCTTGGGCTTCTTTTTAAGAGAGCTTTTGGACAAGATGAGAAAATCACAGAGCAACAGGGCGGGTTCGGGATTGGCAAACACCGTCAGATTTGCCTGGAGAGACAAGGAGAGTGGAGCAATTCGGAAGAGAAACTTTTGCGAGAACCATCCTAATGGGGATCCTAAATCTGACGGTTAAAGATGTCCTCTGCCTCCAGGGTAACCCGAGATGGAGAGAGGCTTATGATGTGACATGCTTCACGCGTGGAAGAGAAACATGACGATCCTAAGGAAGGCAAGGAGGTTGGGAAGGAGAAAGACTGTGCCATTACGAGGTGACCAGCCTGGCGAGGAACAGCTTCAGGGTGGTCACCGTAACTATGTACAACCCGCATGTCAAGGACGAGGAGGTGAGGGCCTTTCTGGGGCGGTATATGGACAAGGTCTCCTCAGCGAGGCACCTCAGGGACTCCCTGGGATTCTGGAACGGGAGGAGAGGGTTCCAGGCCCTGCTCAGGGAGGACCCTAAGGGATAGGGTGGCTACCTCCATCCCCCGGCGATGTTCTCCCTGGGGGCTGACAGGGGGACATTGTTTTACGCCCGTCAGCCCCGTTCTGCAGGCGTTGTATGGCCTACGGTCATATCCTGGCCTCGTGCAGCACAAAAAGTGCAAATTCTGTGGATCGGGAGAGCACGAGGCGAAGGACTGCGACGAGCCTAAGGCTTGCCACGGGTGTGGCTCGTCAGCACACCTGTGGCGGGAGTGCCCGGCTCGTCAGAGGTCGTACGCGTCTGCAGCTGGAGGGGAGAACGGGGGATGGGGAAGAAGAGGGGAAGAAGGGACATCAAGTAAAAGCACAAGAGACAAGAACGGAAAGAGAGGAGCAAGGAGACAGCAGGAGGGCAAGGAAAAGACGGAACAAAGGAGAGAAGGGAAAGGAAGGAAGGAGAAGGGAAGAGGAGAAGGAGACTGCGACAATGGAGAGAGAGGTGGTGGAGGGCGGTCGTGGAGGAGAGCGGGGAGAAGGAGGAGGGAAGGGGGTGAAGGAGTGGGGGACAGCATGTCGAGCGCCCTAGTTGAGGAGTTGAGGGGAATGGTGGAGGAGCTGGCGGGAAGAGGGGGAGTGGTGTCTCCCCGCTGCCTCCAACACCAAAGAAGAAAGGGAAGAGGGGGAGCTCGGCATGCTGTGAGAGGGAGGGGGGTGAGGGGGGGGGGGTGGGCCAAGCGTGTGATGGGGGAGGGAAGAACGCCTTTGGCCTCGTTGTTTGCCTCAGCCCCCCAACAGCTGGTGGAGGGAGACTCCCAGGGCGTGGCGCTGGGCTGGGTGTCTGAGGGGGGATCTCAACTCCTGCTTGGGGAGGTGGGATCCCCTGCTCTCGACCTCAGTCCAGCTGCCTGCGGGAGAGAGGAGAGGAGGGTGTTGGTGGGGAACCCAGGATGCAGGGCACTCCAAGGCCTAACACCATCCCTGCATCCTGGGTTGGAGAGATGGAGGAGGACGGGGGGACGTCAGGAGAGGAGAGGACGTCCCCGCCGGATGAGACGAGAGCAGGGGAGCATCGGGTGAGTCTCCTGTTTTTTGTTAATTTGGGGTTTCGTTTATTGATGTAAGGGTTTTATTTTTAAATGACAATTTCTGTTAATATTTTTAGTTTAAATGTAAGGGGTTTGAGGGATTTTGTTAAGAGGAGGGCGGTATTTAGTTTTTGGAAGGGGTGGGTTTTGATGTTTGTTTTTTACAGGAGGTTCACCTGAGGGATGGAGGGGATGTCATCAGGTTTAGTAGGGAGTGGGATAAGGGGGAGTCAGTTTGGGGTATAGGTGGGGTTCACTCTACGGGGGTGGGGATTTTGTTTGGGAATAGGGAGGTTGAAGGTGGAGGGCACGTTTGTTGTAATGCAGGGGAGGGTTTTGGGGGTGGATGTCACTTTTAGGGATAGTAGGTATAGGTTAGTGGTGGTGTATGGGCCACAGGTGGCGGCAGACAGGAGGGAGATGGTGGACTGTCTGACGCCCCTGTGTGTTACAAATAGGCACTTAGTGATAGGGGGGGATTTTAATATAGATTTAGGGGTAGGGGGAGATAGTAGTGCAGGCGCCATCACCGGGCTAATGGCTTGCCATGGTCTGGTTGATGGAGGCCTGCACTCTACTCCGACAATGGCTGGTCCCACATGGCGCAACTCCCGGGGGGTTGCGCGGAGGCTCGACTACATTTTCCTATCTAGGTCTTTGGGTCAGTTGTCTGGGCGGCTGTTGCCTGTGTTCTTCTCGGATCACGACGGGGTGCTCCTGCAGGTGGGGTCGCCAGTCTGCCTCTTCGGTAGGGGGTACTGGAAATTAGATCGGGATGTGCTGGAGGAGCAAGCTTTCGTTGACACCTTTTTTGGTTTCTTTCGGGGGCTTGAAGGCCTCCGGTCCATGTGCGAGGGGGTGTTAGAGTGGTGGGATTTAGTTAAGGTAAGGATTAGGGCTTTTATAATAGGATATTGTAAGAGGAAAAAAAGGGAGGAAAGGAGGGAGGTGGATCGTATCCAAAGGTTGCTCGAACTCGAGTACGAGGCAGGCAACCTCGGCGGGTCGATTGACTGGGAGAGATCCACTGACCTGAAGGCGCAGCTCAGGGAGCTGCAGGAGCGGAAGGCTCGAGCTTTCCTGGAGCGTGCGCATAATGGCTTTCTAGAACATAATGAGACTTGTTCCGCTATGTTCTTTAAGTCGGTTAGGGGCAGACAGAGTAGGAAGATAATGCATGGGGTGAGGAAAGAAGATGGTAGCATAGTTAGAAAACCGGAGGAAATGGTCAGGGTGACAACTGATCATTTCCGAGGTTTATTTAAAGAGAGGGTAATAGATGTAGAGCAGGGAAATGTGTTTTTAGAACACTTGTCCCGGCGATTGCCGGAGGACATTAGAGATGTGATGGAGGCTCAGATCTCCCTCGAGGAGGTTGAGAGCGCTCTCAGGAGGATGGGAAAAGGGAAGGTACCTGGGATGGATGGGCTGCCGGCCGAGTTTTACCTCAAGTTTTGGGGTATACTTGGACCAGTGGTCCTCGAAGTCTTGAAGGCCATCCTTGAGACGGGGGTCCCGGGGGGGATCAATGGCGGTCGGTGTGCTGTCACTTCTTTATAAGAAGGGGGAAGCAACTGACCTTGGCAACTGGCGGCCGTTGACCATGCTGTGCGTAGATTACAAGCTACTTGCAAAGGTTTTAGCGGACCGGTTGCGCACAGCCCTTCCCTACGTCGTCCATGAGGATCAGACGTGCGGGGTAGAGGGTCGCTCTATCAGGTGGAACCTACAGTTGATCAGGGACTCCATCGCTTGGGTAGAAGATAGGGGGCTGCCTTTAATGGTAGCAGCGCTAGATCAGGCGAAAGCCTTTGATCGCGTGAATAGATCCTTTCTATTCAGGGTGTTAGGTAGATTAGGATTTGGGGAGAAGTTTATAGGATGGATCCGTACATTATATGTCGGAGCAGGGTGCCGAAGTTAGTGTAAACAGTCACTTAGGTGACGTTTTTGACCTCTCGTCTGGGGTCAGGCAGGGATGCCCGCTCTCGGCTCTCCTCTTCGTTCTGTACATGGAGCCTCTGGGGGCTGCCATTAGGGCAGACACAGGGGTGGAGGGCTTGCTGATCCCTGGAAGTGGCGGTCTCCGTGTCAAGTTGACACAGTACGCCGACGACACATCCTTGCTGCTTTGCAAGGACTCGTGCCTGACAAGGTCCCTTGCCATTATTGGGGACTTCACCCGAGCGTCGGGGGCGGTTCTTAACCACGCGAAGTCTTCCGTTAAGTTTTTCGGAAGATGGAGTGGTAGGACGGATGTGCCCGGAGGGTTATCTCTCTGTAACGGGGCCCTGAGGATACTCGGGGTCCATTTTGAGACCTCCGGCTCAGCGACGCTGAACTGGAACATGGGCATCGCAGTGGTACAGAAGAAGCTAGCGATGTGGAGGGCTAGGTCTTTGTCCTTTTTAGGCAAGGTCCTGGTTCTCAAGGTGGATGTATTGCCATCTCTATTGTATTTGGCGTACATCTACCCATTGCCGGGCTAGTCTGAGGAGGCCTCTAGTGAGGCTGGTGTTTCAGTTCATGTGGGGTGGCAGGTACGAGTGGGTCGCCAGGGCACGCATGATCTGTCCCATCGGGGAGGGAGGTAGGGGGTACCACATCTCCCCCTCAAGCTGGACGCAATTTTTGTTTCATTTCTGTTGACGGAGCTTGCTCAGCCAGTACTGCACCCGTCCGGTTACCTCCTGCGGGTGTTCTTCTCGTATCAGGCGAGAAGCGTAATGGTGTGGTCTAACACGGGTCCTCGGGCGGAACAGCTGCCGTGGCACTTTGGCCATGCGGCCAAGTGGCTGCGTGCGCACCCCGAGGTTGAAGTCGCCCGAGTAGGTTTAGATCACAGGCACCTGTACGAGGAGGTTAGACGGGCAGTAAGTCCGGCACCTGTGGTGGGCATCCCGGCGGCGGTCTGGGAAGGAGTGCAGGCGCGGGGCCTGGACAACAGGCTCAAGGACCTGAATTGGTTGAGCCTCCACAAGTGTTTGCCGTGCACGCTCCACCATGTACCGGCATAGCTTGGCGCGATCCCCCACCTGCCCAAGACTTTCTTGTGGCGGGGAGGAGACTGTGCGCCATGTCTTTTGGGACTGTGCCATTGCCGGAGTAGTATGGGCGAAGGCACGGGTGTTGTTAGGAAGGGTTAGAGGTGATTTTGTATTGACGTGGGCTAGGCTAGAGAGAGGTGTAGGGAGAGCGAGGGGAACGGATAGGGATAGGTCTCTGCTCTGGCTTCTCATGAGCCTCTTTAAGCGGGGGCTGTGGGAAGCCAGGCAGAACATGGTCAAGACAGGGAGAGATTGGGGGGTGGAAGGAATAGTGAGGAGGGTGGAAGGTGATTTGAGGGGGAGGATGAAGAGGGAGGAGAGGAAGTGGGGCAGCACGCTGCCCGGGAGAGATGGAAGGGGGATTAGGGCTGGGGTTATTCTAGATTAGGGACGGGGAGATAGGGAAAGTTAGTGTGTAGGATGACGGGGAGGGATGATGCTCCCCTGAGTTTTTGTTTTGGGGTTTTTCTTTTTTGTTTTGTAAATTAAAAATACCATTTGGATTTGACTTTGAATGAATATTTTGATTTTGTATGGTATGAATGGTATTGATTGTAATAAATTATTTTTTCTAAAAAAAAAAAATCTGTTCTTATCAGTTTAATATCTGATACGTCCCCCATCGGGGGACTACATATTAAATGGATTTTTCGAACAGGGAGTCGGAAATGGGGCTTGCTCCGTCCGCTCCACGCATCGACCCGGTATTGCAGTACCTCCGGGAACGGTGCAACACTTTTCTCCCATTGTCAAGGAAAAAGAAATACACCAAATCTATGTAAAACAGCTAGCAGAAGAAGAGAAGGAATGAAAAAAGAAGAATCATCCAAACTGAAACAAGTGCGAAGCCCCCTTCATGGGGGTCCCCCGTTTTCCCGCCATTTTACTTTAAAAAAAAAAAAAATAATACATTGGCCAGGAGTGTGTGTGTGTGTGTGTGTGTGTGTGTGTTTTTGTGTTTTGAGCCCCCCAAAAATACAATCACTTCACCAGGATTGTTGTGTGTGTGTGTGTGTGTGTGTGTGTGTGTGTGTGTTGTGTGTTTTTAGCCCCCCAAAAAAATACAATCACTTCACCAGGATTGTGTGTGTGTGTGTGTTTTTGTGTGTGTGTGTTTTGAGCCCCCCAAAAAAATACAATCACTTCACCAGGATTGTCTCTTCTTCTGTCTATCTGTCAGTCTGTCTGTCTGTCTGTCTGTCTGTCTGTCTGTCTGTCTGTGACTTTTTACCCACAGCCCTCGAAAACTTGGAAGAGTGGGTTCGGGGACCACCCGCGGGGACCCGGCCTAGAGTGCACCGTGTGTGTCTCGGGCCCCGACCTCTGACTTCCATACGACTCTGGTTTCTCTTCATTACGCACAAGCCTTTCGCCTTTTACTAAAGACTTCCGTGGAGAGGAACACTTACGAGTTCAACGTATTTTTGGAAGGGCTTTGCTTCTGGCAGAGCCCGGTATCTTGTTTCAAGAGAAATTGACAGAGATGACGCCGAGACTTTTGCTCAGGCGTTTGACTTGAAGCCGGCTGACCGACCGGCGTATTTTTTCCACTCAAAGTAGTCGCTCGGGCAATTGAGTTCAAGCCCGACGATGACTGGTGTATTTGCCGGGCATTGAACAAATAGTCGCACTAGGATTAAAGAGCTAGTGACCTAACGACGCATTAGCGACTTTTAAAAAAAACACACCCGCCTGTCACCAGGGAAGCGTTGGGTGAGGAGGAGCCAACTTTTGCCAAACCGATGAGGTCTGCCGAGGCCCCGGGGCCCGGGCGGGTGCAGGGGTCAATTTGTGGGTTATCGCTTCTCGGCCTTTTGGCTCAGATCAAGCTTGGTACCGAGGTGCCCCAGAGCTCGCTGAGCCAAAAGGTCGGAGATAGGAGGGCGGTAATTTTTTTGTTTTTGATAGGTAGTCGGTTTTTGCGCTCTTTTCCAGTTTTTTGGTTTCCTTCTTTTGAAAGAGAGTTTTGAAGTGCCCATTCCCTCGGGAGGAGATGGCACGAACACTACAAGGGGGTCCCTGGGTTTGGACTGCTAACACTATACGTTTTGCATGGAAGGAGAAGGATGTGGAGCAATTGGAAGGGAGACTTTGGAAGGACCATGCTGATGGGGAGTGCCCGAATTTGGGGGTAAAGGATGTGTTTTGCCTCCAGGAGAACCCTTTGGAGGGCGCATACGATGTAACGTTTACACACGAGGAGAAGCACGAGGAAATAATGCGGAAGGTGAAAGAAGTGGAGAAAGAGAGGCCCATGTGTCATTACGTGGTGAACAGCTTGGCGAAGAATAATTTTAGGTTGGTAACAGTTAACATGTATAATCCTTCCATGTAAGGACGAGGACGTGAGGTCTTTCCCTGGGGAATACATGGACAATGTATCTCTCAGCGAGGCATCTCAAGGACTCCATTGGATTTTGGAATGGGAGGAGAAGTTTTCAAGCTCTCCTTAGAGAAGACCCAGGAGGGCCTGGGGGGCTACCTCCATCCTCCGGCTATGTTCTCCCCTGGGGGCTGACCGGGGGACGTTGTATTATGCCCGTCAGCCTCCGTTCTGCAGGCGTTGTATGGCCTACGGTCATATCCTCGCCTCGTGCGGCACAAAGAAGTGCAGATATTGTGGATCTGCGGAGCACGAGGCGAGGACTGTGACGCGCCGAAGGCATGTCACGGGTGTGGTATGTTAACGCACCTGTGGCGTGAATGCCCGGCGCGTCAGAGGTCATACGCGTCTGCAGCTGGGGGGAACGAGAGCCGGGGATGGGGGTAGGAGGGACCAAGAACCAAGAACTGGAACAGAGGGGCGGACACACGGGTGGAAGAGGAGGAGAAAACGAAAGCAGGAGGAGAAAAAGAAGACAACAGCATAGTGGAAACGGAAGGGCAGGAGGCTAAGGAGAGAGGAGCAGGAGGAGGAAGGTGACAGGAGAGTGAAGGGGCCAGAGAAGACGGCTGTGGAGAGGAAGGAGACGGAGAAGGCAACAGAGAGGGAGGAGACTGGGAAGACGGCGGTGGAGAAGAAAGAGACAGAAAGGAAGGAGACAGGGAAGACGGCGGTGGAGACGAAAGAGACAGAAAGGAAGGAGACTGGGAAGACGGCGGTGGAGAAGAAAGAGATAGAAAGGAAGGAGACAGGGAAGAAGGTGGTGGAGGAGAAAGAGACAGAAAGGAAGGAGAGAGGGAAGAAGGTGGTGGAGGAGAAAGAGACAGAAAGGAAGGAGACAGGGAAGAAGGTGGTGGAGAAGAAAGAGACAGAAAGGAAGGAGACAGGGAAGAAGGTGGTGGAGAAGAAAGAGACAGAAAGGAAGGAGACAGGGAAGAAGGTGGTGGAGAAGAAAGAGACAGAAAGGGAGGAGAAAGAGAAGGCAGTGGTGGCGGGACCAGTAGGAGAAGGAGTGAAGGAGTGGGGGACAGTAAAGAGGTGAAATCACGGGTGGAGGTGGAGAAGGAGGCAAGCTATGAAAAATTTTGCCTTTACTCCACCACAAAAGAGGCCGAAAAAGGGGAGCGCTCAAGGAGGACGGGTGGTAAAAAGGGAGGGGGCGATCAGGATCAGGGGAGGGGGAGGGGTTGCAGGGCCCTCTTGGGTTCCCTCTTCCTTCACCTTTACACCCCTGTCTGAGCTTGACCTTACAGGCATGGCCCAGGATTGGGCGATGGAGGGAGGCTTAAGCTCCCTGTTTGGGCTCGTGGGGTCCCGGGCCGGAGTCAGGAGGAGGGCAGGGTGGTAGACCTAAGTGTGGGGCACGGGACGCAGGGGGAGAGGTGTGTCGGGCGCTGTTACCGCATCCAGGGGAGAGGGGATGGCGGCCGACGGGGGAGCGTCAGGAGTGGAGAAGGTGTCCCCGTCGGTCGGGATGGGGTGAGTTTTCTTTTGATTTTTGGTGTGGGTTTTGGTTTGTAGATGGGAAGGGGAGGGAAGATGCTCCCATGACTTTTGGTTTTTGGGGTTTGGTTATTATAGAATAGTTTTGAAATGTTTAATGGAATTTGTGTTTGAATTGATTGATTTGTATAAGATTTTGTTTTGTTTGGTACTGAACGTAAAAAATAATTATAAATCTGTTCTTATCAGTTTAATATCCGATACGTCCCCCATCGGGGGACTACATATTAAATGGATTTTTCGAACAGGGAGTCGGAAATGGGGCTTGCTCCGTCCGCTCCACGCATCGACCCGGTATTGCAGTACCTCCGGGAACGGTGCAACACTTTTCTCCCATTGTCAAGGAAAAAGAAATACACCAAATCTATGTAAAACAGCTAGCAGAAGAAGAGAAGGAATGAAAAAGAAGAATCATCCAAACTGAAACAAGTGCGAAGCCCCCTTCATGGGGGTCCCCGTTTTCCCGCCATTTTACTTAAAAAAAAAAACATTGGCCAGGAGTTTTTGTGTTTTTTCCCCCCAAAAAACAACCCCTCACCAATTGTGTGTGTGTGTGTGTGTGTGTGTGTGTGTGTGTGTGTGTGTGTGTGTTGTTTTGAGCCCCCCCAAAAAATACAATCACTTCACCAGGATTGTGTGTGTGTGTGTGTGTGTGTGTGTGTGTGTGTGTGTGTGTGTGTGTGTGTTTTGAGCCCCCCCAAAAAATACAATCACTTCACCAGGATTGTGTGTGTGTGTGTGTGTGTGTTTTGAGCCCCCCCCAAAAATACAATCACTTCACCAGGATTGTCTATCTGTCTGTCTGTCTGTCTGTCTGTCTGTCTGTCTGTCTGTGACTTTTTACCCACAGCCCTCGAAAACTTGGAAGAGTGGGTTCGGGGACCACCCGCGGGGACCCGGCCTAGAGTGCACCGTGTGTGTCTCGGGCCCCAACCTCTGACTTCCATACGACTCTGGTTTCTCTTCATTACGCACAAGCCTTTCGCCTTTTACTAAAGACTTCCGTGGAGAGGAACACTTACGAGTTCAACGTATTTTTGGAAGGGCTTTGCTTCTGGCAGAGCCCGGTATCTTGTTTCAAGAGAAATTGACAGAGATGACGCCGAGACTTTTTGCTCAGGCGTTTGACTTGAAGCCGGCTGACCGACCGGCGTATTTTTTCCACTCAAAGTAGTCGCTCGGGCAATTGAGTTCAAGCCCGACGATGACTGGTGTATTTGCCGGGCATTGAACAAATAGTCGCACTAGGATTAAAGAGCTAGTGACCTAACGACGCATTAGCGACTTTAAAAAAAACACACCCGCCTGTCACCAGGGAAGCGTTGGGTGAGGAGGAGCCAACTTTTGCCAAACCGATGAGGTCTGCCGAGGCCCCGGGGGCCCGGGCGGGTGCAGGGGTCAATTTGTGGGTTATCGCTTCTCGGCCTTTTGGCTCAGATCAAGCTTGGTACCGAGGTGCCCCAGAGCTCGCTGAGCCAAAAGGTCGGAGGTAGGAGGGCGGTAATTATTTTTTTTGGGAATTGTTTTTCGAACTTTTTCAAAGCGGCTTCTTTTTATTGGAAGAGAGCTTTACCGGACAAGATGGCAGAAAATGTTCCAAAAAGATCGGTTCCTGGGATTGGACTTGTAAACACGGTGAGGTTTGCATGGAGCAAGCAAGGACATGGAGCCATTCGGGAGAGAAACATTTGGGAGATCTATCTTGATGGGGATCCTGAATCTGACGGTTAAAGACGTTTTATGCCTTCAGGGTAACCCAATAGAGAAGGCCTATGATGTCACCTTTTACACGGAGGCAATGCATGACGAAATCATGAAGAAGGTGAAGGCTGTGGGAGATACGAGGCCTTTGAGTTACTACAAGGTCTCAAGTATGGCGAAGAATAACTTTAGGGTGGTAACTGTGAATATATACAACCCGCACGTCAAGGACGAGGAGGTAAGGGCATTCCTGGGGAGGTTTATGGACAACGTATCATCGGCGAGACTCCTCAGGGACTCCCTGGGGTTCTGGAATGGCAGGCGGGGTTTCCAGGCACTCCTCAGGGAGGACCCTACGGGATTGGGTGGATACCTCCATCCTCCTGCGATGTTCTCCCTGGGGGCTGACAGGGGGACGTTGTTTTACGCACGTCAGCCCCCGTTCTGCAGGCGTTGTATGGCCTACGGTCATATCCTCGCCTCGTGCAGCACAAAAAAGTGCAGAATTTGTGGATCTGCGGAGCACGAGGCGAGGGACTGCGACGAGCCTAAGGCGTGCCACGGGTGTGGCTCGTCAGCACACCTGTGGCGGGAGTGCCCGGCTCGTCAGAGGTCATACGCGTCTGCAGCTGGGGGGGGAGCAGGAGCGGGGGATGGGGGAAGAAGAGGGGAAGGAAGGACATCACAGGAAAAGGACAAGAGAAAAGAACGGAAAGAAGAGGAGCAAGGAGCGACAGCAGGAGGGCAGGGGGAGAAAGAAGACACGGGAGCAGAAGAAGGAGAAGATTTGAAAGGAAGAAAGGGAGTGGAGGAGCAAGAGACACCGACAAGGGAGGGAGAGGTGGTGGAGGGGGTGCCGGTGGCGGGGGGCTGGGGAGGAGGAGGAGGGAAGGGGGGTGAGGGAGTGGGGGGACAGCATGTCGAGCGCCCTAGTTGAGGAGTTGAGGGGAATGGTGGAGGAGCTGGCGGAGAGGGGGAGTGGTGTCTCTCCGCTGCCTCCAAAGCCGAAGAAGAAAGGGAAGAGGGGGAGCTCGGCATGCTGTGAGAGGGAGGGGGTGAGGGGGTGAGGGGGTGGCCAAGCGTGTGATGGGGGAGGGAAGAACGCCTTTGGCATCGCTGTTTGCCTCAGCCCCCAACAGCTGGTGGAGGGAGACTCCCAGGGCGTGGCGCTGGGCTGGGTGTCGGAGGGGGGATCTCAACTCCTGCTTGGGGAGGTGGGATCTCCTGCTCTCGACCTCAGTCCAGCTGCCTTTAGGGAGAGAGGAGAGGAGGTTGTTGGTGGGGAACCCAGGATGCAGGGAACTCCAAGGCCTAACACCATACCTGCATCCTGGGTTGGAGAGATGGAGGAGGACGGGGGGACGTCAGGAGAGGAGAAGACGTCCCCGCCGGATGAGACGAAGCAGGGGAGCATCGGGTGAGTCTCCTGTTTTTTGTTATGTTTTGGGCTAAATTATGTTGATGTAGAGTTTTAATTTTTTTAAATGACATTTTCTGTTAATATTTTTAGTATAAATGTAAGGGGTTTGAGGGATTTTGTTAAGAGGAGGGCGGTTTTTAGTTTTTTGGAAGGGGTGGGTTTTGATGTTTGTTTTTACAGGAGGTTCACCTGAGGGATGGAGGGGATGTCATCAGGTTTAGTAGGGAGTGGGATAAGGGGGAATCAGTTTGGTGTATAGGTGGGGTTCATTCTACAGGGGTGGGGATTTTGTTTGGGAATAGGGAGGTGAAGGTGGAGGGAACGTTTGTTGTAATGCAAGGAAGGGTTATGGGGGTGGATGTCACTTTTAGGGATAGTAGGTATAGGTTAGTGGTGGTGTATGGGCCGCAGGTGGCGGCAGACAGGAGGGAGATGGTGGACTGTCTGACGCCCCTGTGTGTTACAAATAGGCACTTAGTGATAGGGGGGATTTTAACATAGATTTAGGCGTAGGGGGATAGTAGTGCAGGCGCCATCACCGGGCTAATGGCGTGCCATGGTCTGGTTGATGGAGGCCTGCACTCTACTCCGACAATGGCTGGTCCCACATGGCGCAACTCCCGGGGGGTTGCGCGGAGGCTCGACTCACATTTTCCTATCTAGGTCTTTGGGTCAGTTGTCTGGGCGGCTGTTGCCTGTGTTCTTCTCGGATCACGACGGGGTGCTCCTGCAGGTGGGGTCGCCAGTCTGCCTCTTCGGTAGGGGGGTACTGGAAATTAGATCGGGATGTGCTGGAGGAGCAAGCTTTCGTTGACACCTTTTTTGGTTTCTTTCGGGGGCTTGAAGGCCTCCGGTCCATGTCGAGGGGTGTTAGAGTGGTGGGATTTAGTTAAGGTAAGGATTAGGGCTTTTATAATAGGATATTGTAAGAGGAAAAAAGGGAGGAAAGGAGGGAGGTGGATCGTATCCAAAGGTTGCTCGAACTCGAGTACGAGGCAGGCAACCTCGGCGGGTCGATTGACTGGGAGAGATCCACTGACCTGAAGGCGCAGCTCAGGGAGCTGCAGGAGCGGAAGGCTCGAGCTTTCCTGGAGCGTGCGCATAATGGCTTTCTAGAACATAATGAGACTTGTTCCGCTATGTTCTTTAAGTCGGTTAGGGGCCAGACAGAGTAGGAAGATAATGCATGGGGTGAGGAAAGAAGATGGTAGCATAGTTAGAAAACCGGAGGAAATGGTCAGGGTAACAACTGATCATTTCCGAGGTTTATTTAAAGAGAGGGTAATAGATGTAGAGCAGGGAAATGTGTTTTTAGAACACTTGTCCCGGCGATTGCCGGAGGACATTAGAGATGTGATGGAGGCTCAGATCTCCCTCGAGGAGGTTGAGAGCGCTCTCAGGAGGATGGGAAAAGGGAAGGTACCTGGGATGGATGGGCTGCCGGCCGAGTTTTACCTCAAGTTTTGGGGTATACTTGGACCAGTGGTCCTCGAAGTCTTGAAGGCCATCCTTGAGACGGGGGTCCCGGGGGGATCAATGGCGGTCGGTGTGCTGTCACTTCTTTATAAGAAGGGGGAAGCAACTGACCTTGGCAACTGGCGGCCGTTGACCATGCTGTGCGTAGATTACAAGCTACTTGCAAAGGTTTTAGCGGACCGGTTGCGCACAGCCCTTCCCTACGTCGTCCATGAGGATCAGACGTGCGGGGTAGAGGGTCGCTCGATCAGATGGAACCTACAGTTGATCAGGGACTCCATCGCTTGGGTAGAAGATAGGGGGCTGCCTTTAATGGTAGCAGCGCTAGATCAGGCGAAAGCCTTTGATCGCGTGAATAGATCCTTTCTATTCAGGGTGTTAGGTAGATTAGGATTTGGGGAGAAGTTTATAGGATGGATCCGTACATTATATGTCGGAGCAGGGTGCCGAGTTAGTGTAAACAGTCACTTAGGTGACGTTTTTGACCTCTCGTCTGGGGTCAGGCAGGGATGCCCGCTCTCGGCTCTCCTCTTCGTTCTGTACATGGAGCCTCTGGGGGCTGCCATTAGGGCAGACACAGGGGTGGAGGGCTTGCTGATCCCTGGAAGTGGCGGTCTCCGTGTCAAGTTGACACAGTACGCCGACGACACATCCTTGCTGCTTTGCAAGGACTCGTGCCTGACAAGGTCCCTTGCCATTATTGGGGACTTCACCCGAGCGTCGGGGGCGGTTCTTAACCACGCGAAGTCTTCCGTTAAGTTTTTCGGAAGATGGAGTGGTAGGACGGATGTGCCCGGAGGGTTATCTCTCTGTAACGGGGCCCTGAGGATACTCGGGGTCCATTTTGAGACCTCCGTCTCAGCGACGCTGAACTGGAACATGGGCATCGCAGTGGTACAGAAGAAGCTAGCGATGTGGAGGGCTAGGTCTTTGTCCTTTTTAGGCAAGGTCCTGGTTCTCAAGGTGGATGTATTGCCATCTCTATTGTATTTGGCGTACATCTACCCATTGCCGGCTAGTCTGAGGAGGCCTCTAGTGAGGCTGGTGTTTCAGTTCATGTGGGGTGGCAGGTACGAGTGGGTCGCCAGGGCACGCATGATCTGTCCCATCGGGGAGGGAGGTAGGGGGGTACCACATCTCCCCCTCAAGCTGGACGCAATTTTTGTTTCATTTCTGTTGACGGAGCTTGCTCAGCCAGTACTGCACCCGTCCGGTTACCTCCTGCGGGTGTTCTTCTCGTATCAGGCGAGAAGCGTAATGGTGTGGTCTAACACGGGTCCTCGGGCGGAACAGCTGCCGTGGCACTTTGGCCATGCGGCCAAGTGGCTGCGTGCGCACCCCGAGGTTGAAGTCGCCCGAGTAGGTTTAGATCACAGGCACCTGTACGAGGAGGTTAGACGGGCAGTAAGTCCGGCACCTGTGGTGGGCATCCCGGCGGTGGTCTGGGAGGGAGTGCAGGCGCGGGGCCTGGACAACAGGCTCAAGGACCTGAATTGGTTGAGCCTCCACAAGTGTTTGCCGGTACGCTCCACCATGTACCGGCATAGCTTGGCGCGATCCCCCACCTGCCCAAGACTTTCTTGTGGCGGGGAGGAGACTGTGCGCCATGTCTTTTGGGACTGTGCCATTGCCGGAGTAGTATGGGCGAAGGCACGGGTGTTGTTAGGAAGGGTTAGAGGTGATTTTGTATTGACGTGGGCTAGGCTAGAGAGAGGTGTAGGGAGAGCGAGGGGCACGGATAGGGATAGGTTTCTGCTCTGGCTTCTCATGAGCCTCTTTAAGCGGGGGCTGTGGGAAGCCAGGCAGAACATGGTCAAGACAGGGAGAGATTGGGGGGTGGAAGGAATAGTGAGGAGGGTGGAAGGTGATTTGAGGGGGAGGATGAAGAGGGAGGAGAGGAAGTGGGGGCAGCATGCTGCCCGGGAGAGATGGAAGGGGGGATTAGGGCTGGGGTTATTCTAGATTAGGGACGGGGAGATAGGGAAAGGTAGTGTTTAGGATGACGGGGAGGGAAGATGCTCCCCTGAGTTTTTGTTTTGGGTTTTCGTTTGTTTTGTGAATTAAAAATACCATGATGGATTTACTTTGAATGAAAAATTTTTCTAAAAAAAAATCTAAAAAAAATCTGTTCTTATCAGTTTAATATCTGATACGTCCCCCATCGGGGGACTACATATTAAATGGATTTTTCGAACAGGGAGTCGGAAATGGGGCTTGCTCCGTCCGCTCCACGCATCGACCCGGTATTGCAGTACCTCCGGGAATGGTGCAACACTTTTCTCCCATTGTCAAGGAAAAAGAAATACACCAAATCTATGTAAAACAGCTAGCAGAAGAAGAGAAGGAATGAAAAAAGAAGAATCATCCAAACTGAAACAAGTGCGAAGCCCCCTTCATGGGGGTCCCCCGTTTTCCCGCCATTTTACTTAAAAAAAAAAAAAAAAAAAAAAAAATACATTGGCCAGGAGTGTGTGTGTGTGTGTGTGTGTGTGTGTGTGTGTGTGTGTGTGTGTGTGTGTGTGTGTGTTTTTGAGCCCCCAAAAAAATACAATCACTTCACCAGGATTGTGTGTGTGTGTGTGTGTGTGTGTGTGTGTGTGTGTGTGTGTGTGTGTGTGTGTGTGTGTGTTGTTTTTGAGCCCCCCAAAAAAATACAATCACTTCACCAGGATTGTGTGTGTGTGTGTGTGTGTGTTTTGAGCCCCCCAAAAATACAATCACTTCACCAGGATTGTCTGTCTGTCTGTCTGTCTGTCTGTCTGTCTGTCTGTCTGTCTGTCTGTCTTCTTTTTACCCACAGCCCTCGAAAACTTGGAAGAGTGGGTTCGGGGACCACCCGCGGGGACCCGGCCTAGAGTGCACCGTGTGTGTCTCGGGCCCCGACCTCTGACTTCCATACGACTCTGGTTTCTCTTCATTACGCACAAGCCTTTCGCCTTTTACTAAAGACTTCCGTGGAGAGGAACACTTACGAGTTCAACGTATTTTTGGAAGGGCTTTGCTTCTGGCAGAGCCCGGTATCTTGTTTCAAGAGAAATTGACAGAGATGACGCCGAGACTTTTGCTCAGGCGTTTGACTTGAAGCCGGCTGACCGACCGGCGTATTTTTTTCCACTCAAAGTAGTCGCTCGGGCAATTGAGTTCAAGCCCGACGATGACTGGTGTATTTGCCGGGCATTGAACAAATAGTCGCACTAGGATTAAAGAGCTAGTGACCTAACGACGCATTAGCGACTTTTTAAAAAAAAACACACCCGCCTGTCACCAGGGAAGCGTTGGGTGAGGAGGAGCCAACTTTTGCCAAACCGATGAGGTCTGCCGAGGCCCCCGGGGGCCCGGCGGGTGCAGGGGTCAATTTGTGGGTTATCGCTTCTCGGCCTTTTGGCTCAGATCAAGCTTGGTACCGAGGTGCCCCAAAGCCCGCTGAGCCAAAAGGTCGAAGGAAGGCCGGAGGGAGGAAAGGTTTGGAGTGTGGGAGACGGTTTTTTTTCAATTTTCAAAAATAATTTTTCTAGTGGCTTCTTTTTAAGAGAGCTTTTTTTTCAAGATGGCTCGACATGCTCCAAACAAGATGCCTGGAGTCGGGATAGCGAACACGGTGAGGTTCGCCTGGAGGAACAAGGAGATGGAGCCGTTTGGGAGGGAGACCTTTGGGAGAAAAATTTTGATTGGGATCCTAAAGTTGGAGGTGGGGGAAGTGTTGTGCCTCCAGGCGAACCCACTGGAGGTGGCTTACGACGTGACGCTCCACAAAGAAGACAGGTATGAGGACGTGATGAGGAGGGCGAGAGAAGTGGGAAAGGATGGACCGATGTGTCATTACGAGGTGACCAGCCTGGGAAAAACCAATTTCCGGGTGGTCACGGTTAACATGTATAACCCTCATGTGAAGGACGAGGAGGTGAGGACTTTCCTTGGGCGCTACATGGACAATGTCTCCTCGGCAAGGCTCCTCAGGGACTCCCTGGGCTTCTGGGATGGGAAGAGAGGATTCCAGGCGTTGCTCAGGGGAGGACCCTGAGGGGTTGGGGGGTTACCTCCATCCGCCGGCGATGTTCTCCCTGGGGGCTGACAGGGGGACGTTGTATTATGCACGTCAGCCCCCGTTCTGCAGGCGTTGTATGGCCTATGGTCATATCCTCGCCTCGTGCAGCACAAAGAAGTGCAGGTATTGTGGATCTGCGGAGCACGAGGCGAGGGACTGTGACGCGCCGAAGGCATGTCACGGGTGTGGCATGATTACGCACCTGTGGCGTGAATGCCCGGCGCGTCACCGGTCATACGCGTCTGCAGCTGGGGGGGGAGCGAGAGCCGGGGATGGGGGAAGAAGAGGAGGGGACAAAGAAACAAGAACTGGCACAGAGGAAAAGGACACACGGCGGGAGAAGAAGGACAGAGCGACAGTAGGAGAAGAAGAGGAAAAGGAAGAAGTGGACATGGTGGAATCGGAGGGGCGTGAGGCTGAAGGAGAGGAGGAGCAGGAGGCTGAAGGAGAGAAGGAGCAGGAGGAGGAAGGAGATAAGAGAGTGGAGGGGTCGGAGAAGACGGCGGTGGAGAAGGAGATGGAGAAGGGAACAGAGAGGGAGGAGATAGAGAAGACGGAGGTGGAGAAGAAAGAGACAGAAAGGAAGGAGACAGGGAAGAAGGTGGTGGAGAAGAAAGAGACAGAAAGGAAGGAGACAGGGAAGAAGGTGGTGGAGGAGAAAGAGACAGAAAGAAAGGAGACTGGGAAGACGGCGGTGGAGAAGAAAGAGATAGAAAGGAAGGAGACAGGGAAGAAGGTGGTGGAGGAGAAAGAGACAGAAAGGAAGGAGAGAGGGAAGAAGGTGGTGGAGGAGAAAGAGACAGAAAGGAAGGAGACAGGGAAGAAGGTGGTGGAGGAGAAAGAGACAGAAAGGAAGGAGACAGGGAAGAAGGTGGTGGAGAAGAAAGAGACAGAAAGGAAGGAGACAAGGAAGAAGGTGGTGGAGAAGAAAGAGAAAGAAAGGGAGGAGAAAGAGATGGCAGTGGTGGCGGGACCAGTAGGAGAAGGAGTGAAGGAGTGGGGGGACAGTAAAGAGGTGAGATCACGGGTGGAGGAGCTGAGGGAGATGGTGGGGGGGCTGCCGGACAATATGAATGAAGCGAGGGGGGTTGACGGACGAGGAAAGGAATGTTCCCTGGCTGCGCCCTCCACCAATAAAGAGACCTAAGAAGGGGGAGCGCCCGGAAAGCAGGAGGAAGAAGGGTGGTAAAAGGGTGGTGGTGAAGGAAGGGCAAGGGGGAGAGGATGCTGGGCCCTCGTGGGCTCCCTCTTCTTCCTGTTCCTTTACACCCCTGGCAGAGCTGGACCTCCCAGGCATGGCCCAGGATTGGGGGATGGAGGAAGGAGCAAGTTTTCTGTTTGGGGGCATGGGGTGCTCGGGTCTGAGTTCGGAGGAGGGCCGGGTGGTGGATTTGAGTGGGGGGCACAAGACACAGAGTGTGGGTGTGCCGGGAATTGTTTTTGTTTCTAGGGGAGAGGGGATGGTGGCCGACGGTGGAGCGTCAGGAGTGGAGGAGGCGTCCCCGTCGGTCGGGAGTATAGGGTGAGTGTTTAATTTTGGTTATTTGATATGTGTATGGGTTTTGGTTTGTAGGTGGGAAGGGGAGGGTAGATGCTCTCATGACGTTTTGGTTTTTGGGTTTGGTTATTGTTGAATAGTTTTGAAATGTTTATTTTGTGTTGATTGGAATTTGTATTTGAATTGATTGATGTGTGGAAAATTTTGGTTGGTTTGGAACGTAATAAATATATTTTGTAAAAAAAAAAATCTGTTCTTATCAGTTTAATATCTGATACGTCCCCCATCGGGGGACTACATATTAAATGGATTTTTCGAACAGGGAGTCGGAAATGGGGCTTGCTCCGTCCGCTCCACGCATCGACCCGGTATTGCAGTACCTCCGGGAATGGTGCAACACTTTTCTCCCATTGTCAAGGAAAAAGAAATACACCAAATCTATGTAAAACAGCTAGCAGAAGAAGAGAAGGAATGAAAAAGAAGAATCATCCAAACTGAAACAAGTGCGAAGCCCCCTTCATGGGGGTCCCCGTTTTCCCGCCATTTTACTTAAAAAAAAAAAAAAAAAAAAAAAAAAAAAATACATTGGCCAGGAGTGTGTGTGTGTGTGTGTGTGTGTGTGTGTGTGTGTGTTTTGAGCCCCCCAAAAATACAATCACTTCACCAGGATTGTTTGTGTGTGTGTGTGTGTGTGTGTGTGTGTGTGTGTGTGTGTGTTTTTTTGAGCCCCCCAAAAAAATACAATCACTTCACCAGGATTGTGTGTGTGTGTGTGTGTGTGTGTGTGTGTGTGTGTGTGTGTGTGTGTGTGTGTGTGTTGTTTTGAGCCCCCCAAAAAAATACAATCACTTCACCAGGATTGTGTGTGTGTGTGTGTGTGTTTTTTGAGCCCCCCCCAAAATACAATCACTTCACCAGGATTGTCTGTCTGTCTGTCTGTCTGTCTGTCTGTCTGTCTGTCTGTCTGTCTGTCTGTCTGTGACTTTTTACCCACAGCCCTCGAAAACTTGGAAGAGTGGGTTCGGGGACCACCCGCGGGGACCCGGCCTAGAGTGCACCGTGTGTGTCTCGGGCCCCGACCTCTGACTTCCATACGACTCTGGTTTCTCTTCATTACGCACAAGCCTTTCGCCTTTTACTAAAGACTTCCGTGGAGAGGAACACTTACGAGTTCAACGTATTTTTGGAAGGGCTTTGCTTCTGGCAGAGCCCGGTATCTTGTTTCAAGAGAAATTGACAGAGATGACGCCGAGACTTTTTGCTCAGGCGTTTGACTTGAAGCCGGCTGACCGACCGGCGTATTTTTTCCACTCAAAGTAGTCGCTCGGGCAATTGAGTTCAAGCCCGACGATGACTGGTGTATTTGCCGGGCATTGAACAAATAGTCGCACTAGGATTAAAGAGCTAGTGACCTAACGACGCATTAGCGACTTTTTTAAAAAAACACACCCGCCTGTCACCAGGGAAGCGTTGGGTGAGGAGGAGCCAACTTTTGCCAAACCGATGAGGTCTGCCGAGGCCCCCGGGGGCCCGGCGGGTGCAGGGGTCAATTTGTGGGTTATCGCTTCTCGGCCTTTTGGCTCAGATCAAGCTTGGTACCGAGGTGCCCCAGAGCTCGCTGAGTCAAAAGGTCGGAGATAGGAGGGCGGTATTTTTTGTTTTTGTTGGTTAGAATCTCTTCTGGGATTCTATTTGACAAGGTACTTTTGGGTTTTTCCTTCTTTTTTGAAAAGAGCAAGAGCAATATCGAGTGTGCCATTCTCCGGGAGGAAATGGCACGGAACACTACGTATACGTCGGTCCCTGGGATTGGACTTGCTAACACTATACGTTTTGCATGGAAGGAGAAAGATATGGAACCGTTGGGAAGGGAGGCATTCGGAAGGACCCTGCTGATGGGAGTGCTCAATTTGGGGGTAAAGGATGTGTTTTGCCTCCAGGAGAACCCTTTGGAGGTCGCCTACGACGTAACGTTTTACACAGAGGAGAAGCACGAGGAAATAATGCGGAAGGTGAAAGAAGTGGAGAAAGAGAGGCCCATGTGTCATTACATGGTGAAAAGCTTGGTGAAGAATAATTTTAGGTTGGTAACAGTTATCATGTATAATCCCCATGTAAAGGACGAGGACGTGAGGTCTTTCCTGGGGAAATACATGGACAATATATCCTCAGCGAGGCATCTCAAGGACTCCATTGGATTTTGGAATGGGAGGAGAAGTTTTCAAGCTCTCCTTAGAGAAGATCCGAAGGGCCTGGGAGGCTGCCTCCATCCTCCGGCTATGTTCTCCCTGGGGGCTGACCGGGGGACGTTGCATTATGCCCGTCAGCCTCCGTTCTGCAGGCGTTGTATGGCCTATGGTCATATCCTCGCCTCGTGCGGCACAAAGAAGTGCAGATATTGTGGATCTGCGGAGCACGAGGCGAGGGACTGTGACGCGCCGAAGGCATGTCACGGGTGTGGTATGTTAACGCACCTGTGGCGTGAATGCCCGGCGCGTCAGAGGTCATACGCGTCTGCAGCTGGGGGGGGAGCGAGAGCCGGGGATGGGGGGTAGGAGGGACCAAGAACCAAGTACTGGAACAGAGGGAGCGGACACACGGGTGGAAGAGGAGGAGAAAACGGAAGCGGGAGGAGAAAAAGAAGACAACAGCATAGTGGAAACGGAAGGGCAGGAGGCTGAAGGAGAGCAGGAGGAGGAAGGTGACAGGAGAGTGAAGGGGCCAGAGAAGACGGCTGTGGAGAGGAAGGAGACGGAGAAGGCAACAGAGAGGGGAGGAGACTGGGAAGACGGCGGTGGAGAAGAAAGAGACAGAAAGGAAGGAGACAGGGAAGACGGCGGTGGAGACGAAAGAGACAGAAAGGAAGGAGACTGGGAAGACGGCGGTGGAGAAGAAAGAGATAGAAAGGAAGGAGACAGGGAAGAAGGTGGTGGAGGAGAAAGAGACAGAAAGGAAGGAGAGAGGGAAGAAGGTGGTGGAGGAGAAAGAGACAGAAAGGAAGGAGACAGGGAAGAAGGTGGTGGAGAAGAAAGAGACAGAAAGGAAGGAGACAGGGAAGAAGGTGGTGGAGAAGAAAGAGACAGAAAGGAAGGAGACAGGGAAGAAGGTGGTGGAGAAGAAAGAGACAGAAAGGGAGGAGAAAGAGAAGGCAGTGGTGGCGGGACCAGTAGGAGAAGGAGTGAAGGAGTGGGGGGGACAGTAAAGAGGTGAAATCACGGGTGGAGGTGGAGAAGGAGGCAAGCTATGAAAACATTTTGCCTTTTACTCCACCACACAAGAGGTCGAAAAGAGGGGAGCGCTCAAGGAGGACGGGTGGTAAAAGAGGGAGGGGGGCAGATCAGGGTGGAGGGGAGGGGGAGGTTGCAGGGCCCTCTTGGGTTCCCTCTTCCTTCACCTTTACACCCCTGTCTGAGCTTGACCTTACAGGCATGGCCCAGGATTGGGCGATGGAGGGAGGCTTAAGCTCCCTGTTTGGGCTCGTGGGGTCCCCGGGCCGGAGTCAGGAGGAGGGCAGGGTGGTAGACCTAAGTGTGGGGTACGGGACGCAGGGTGAGCGTGTGTCGGGCGCTGTTACCGCATCCAGGGGAGAGGGGATGGCGGCCGACGGGGGAGCGTCAGGAGTGGAGAAGGCGTCCCCGTCGGTCGGGATGGGGTGAGTTTTTCTTTGATTTTTTGGTGTGGGTTTTGGTTTGTAGATGGGAAGGGGAGGGAAGATGCTCCCATGACTTTTGGTTTTTGGGGTTTGGTTATTATAGAATAGTTTTGAAATGTTTAATGGAATTTGTGTTTGAATTGATTGATTTGTATGAGATTTTTGTTGGGTTTTGAACGTAATAAATATATATTTTATTAAAAAAAAAATCTGTTCTTATCAGTTTAATATCTGATACGTCCCCCATCGGGGGACTACATATTAAATGGATTTTTCGAACAGGGAGTCGGAAATGGGGCTTGCTCCGTCCGCTCCACGCATCGACCCGGTATTGCAGTACCTCCGGGAATGGTGCAACACTTTTCTCCCATTGTCAAGGAAAAAGAAATACACCAAATCTATGTAAAACAGCTAGCAGAAGAAGAGAAGGAATGAAAAAAGAAGAATCATCCAAACTGAAACAAGTGCGAAGCCCCCTTCATGGGGGTCCCCCGTTTTCCCGCCATTTTACTTAAAAAAAAAAAAATAAAAAAATAAAATACATTGGCCAGGAGTGTGTGTGTGTGTGTGTGTGTGTGTGTGTGTGTGTGTGTGTTTTTGAGCCCCCCCCAAAAAATACAATCACTTCACCAGGATTGTTTGTGTGTGTGTGTGTGTGTGTGTGTGTGTGTGTGTGTGTGTGTGTGTGTGTGTTTTGAGCCCCCCCCAAAAAATACAATCACTTCACCAGGATTGTGTGTGTGTGTGTGTGTGTGTGTGTGTGTGTGTGTGGGTTTTTGAGCCCCCCCCAAAAAATACAATCACTTCACCAGGATTGTGTGTGTGTGTGTGTGTGTTTTTGAGCCCCCCCCAAAAATACAATCACTTCACCAGGATTGTCTGTCTGTCTGTCTGTCTGTCTGTCTGTCTGTCTGTCTGTCTGTCTGTCTGTCTGTCTGTCTGTCTGTCTGTGACTTTTTACCCACAGCCCTCGAAAACTTGGAAGAGTGGGTTCGGGGACCACCCGCGGGGACCCGGCCTAGAGTGCACCGTGTGTGTCTCGGGCCCCGACCTCTGACTTCCATACGACTCTGGTTTCTCTTCATTACGCACAAGCCTTTCGCCTTTTACTAAAGACTTCCGTGGAGAGGAACACTTACGAGTTCAACGTATTTTTGGAAGGGCTTTGCTTCTGGCAGAGCCCGGTATCTTGTTTCAAGAGAAATTGACAGAGATGACGCCGAGACTTTTTGCTCAGGCGTTTGACTTGAAGCCGGCTGACCGACCGGCGTATTTTTTTCCACTCAAAGTAGTCGCTCGGGCAATTGAGTTCAAGCCCGACGATGACTGGTGTATTTGCCGGGCATTGAACAAATAGTCGCACTAGGATTAAAGAGCTAGTGACCTAACGACGCATTAGCGACTTTTTAAAAAAACACACCCGCCTGTCACCAGGGAAGCGTTGGGTGAGGAGGAGCCAACTTTTGCCAAACCGATGAGGTCTGCCGAGGCCCCGGGGACCGAGCGGGTGCAGGGGTCAATTTGTGGGTTATCGCTTCTCGGCCTTTTGGCTCAGATCAAGCTTGGTACCGAGGTGCCCCAGAGCTCGCTGAGTCAAAAGGTCGGAGATAGGAGGGCGGTATTTTTTGTTTTTGTTGGTTAGAATCTCTTCTGGGATTCTATTTGACAAGGTACTTTTGGGTTTTTCCTTCTTTTTTGAAAAGAGCAAGAGCAATATCGAGTGTGCCATTCTCCGGGAGGAAATGGCACGGAACACTACGTATACGTCGGTCCCTGGGATTGGACTTGCTAACACTATACGTTTTGCATGGAAGGAGAAAGATATGGAACCGTTGGGAAGGGAGGCATTCGGAAGGACCCTGCTGATGGGAGTGCTCAATTTGGGGGTAAAGGATGTGTTTTGCCTCCAGGAGAACCCTTTGGAGGTCGCCTACGACGTAACGTTTTACACAGAGGAGAAGCACGAGGAAATAATGCGGAAGGTGAAAGAAGTGGAGAAAGAGAGGCCCATGTGTCATTACATGGTGAAAAGCTTGGTGAAGAATAATTTTAGGTTGGTAACAGTTATCATGTATAATCCCCATGTAAAGGACGAGGACGTGAGGTCTTTCCTGGGGAAATACATGGACAATATATCCTCAGCGAGGCATCTCAAGGACTCCATTGGATTTTGGAATGGGAGGAGAAGTTTTCAAGCTCTCCTTAGAGAAGATCCGAAGGGCCTGGGAGGCTGCCTCCATCCTCCGGCTATGTTCTCCCTGGGGGCTGACCGGGGGACGTTGCATTATGCCCGTCAGCCTCCGTTCTGCAGGCGTTGTATGGCCTATGGTCATATCCTCGCCTCGTGCGGCACAAAGAAGTGCAGATATTGTGGATCTGCGGAGCACGAGGCGAGGGACTGTGACGCGCCGAAGGCATGTCACGGGTGTGGTATGTTAACGCACCTGTGGCGTGAATGCCCGGCGCGTCAGAGGTCATACGCGTCTGCAGCTGGGGGGGGAGCGAGAGCCGGGGATGGGGGTAGGAGGGACCAAGAACCAAGTACTGGAACAGAGGGAGCGGACACACGGGTGGAAGAGGAGGAGAAAACGGAAGCGGGAGGAGAAAAAGAAGACAACAGCATAGTGGAAACGGAAGGGCAGGAGGCTGAAGGAGAGCAGGAGGAGGAAGGTGACAGGAGAGTGAAGGGGCCAGAGAAGACGGCTGTGGAGAGGAAGGAGACGGAGAAGGCAACAGAGAGGGAGGAGACTGGGAAGACGGCGGTGGAGAAGAAAGAGACAGAAAGGAAGGAGACAGGGAAGACGGCGGTGGAGACGAAAGAGACAGAAAGGAAGGAGACTGGGAAGACGGCGGTGGAGAAGAAAGAGATAGAAAGGAAGGAGACAGGGAAGAAGGTGGTGGAGGAGAAAGAGACAGAAAGGAAGGAGAGAGGGAAGAAGGTGGTGGAGGAGAAAGAGACAGAAAGGAAGGAGACAGGGAAGAAGGTGGTGGAGAAGAAAGAGACAGAAAGGAAGGAGACAGGGAAGAAGGTGGTGGAGAAGAAAGAGACAGAAAGGAAGGAGACAGGGAAGAAGGTGGTGGAGAAGAAAGAGACAGAAAGGGAGGAGAAAGAGAAGGCAGTGGTGGCGGGACCAGTAGGAGAAGGAGTGAAGGAGTGGGGGGACAGTAAAGAGGTGAAATCACGGGTGGAGGTGGAGAAGGAGGCAAGCTATGAAAACATTTTGCCTTTTACTCCACCACACAAGAGGTCGAAAAGAGGGGAGCGCTCAAGGAGGACGGGTGGTAAAAGAGGGAGGGGGGCAGATCAGGGTGGAGGGGAGGGGGAGGTTGCAGGGCCCTCTTGGGTTCCCTCTTCCTTCACCTTTACACCCCTGTCTGAGCTTGACCTTACAGGCATGGCCCAGGATTGGGCGATGGAGGGAGGCTTAAGCTCCCTGTTTGGGCTCGTGGGGTCCCCGGGCCGGAGTCAGGAGGAGGGCAGGGTGGTAGACCTAAGTGTGGGGTACGGGACGCAGGGTGAGCGTGTGTCGGGCGCTGTTACCGCATCCAGGGGAGAGGGGATGGCGGCCGACGGGGAGCGTCAGGAGTGGAGAAGGCGTCCCCGTCGGTCGGGATGGGGTGAGTTTTTCTTTGATTTTTTGGTGTGGGTTTTGGTTTGTAGATGGGAAGGGGAGGGAAGATGCTCCCATGACTTTTGGTTTTTGGGGTTTGGTTATTATAGAATAGTTTTGAAATGTTTAATGGAATTTGTGTTTGAATTGATTGATTTGTATGAGATTTTTGTTGGGTTTTGAACGTAATAAATATATATTTTATTAAAAAAAAAATCTGTTCTTATCAGTTTAATATCTGATACGTCCCCCATCGGGGGACTACATATTAAATGGATTTTTCGAACAGGGAGTCGGAAATGGGGCTTGCTCCGTCCGCTCCACGCATCGACCCGGTATTGCAGTACCTCCGGGAATGGTGCAACACTTTTCTCCCATTGTCAAGGAAAAAGAAATACACCAAATCTATGTAAAACAGCTAGCAGAAGAAGAGAAGGAATGAAAAAAAGAAGAATCATCCAAACTGAAACAAGTGCGAAGCCCCCTTCATGGGGGTCCCCCGTTTTCCCGCCATTTTACTTCCCTGTCACCAGGGAAGCGTTGGGTGAGGAGGAGCCAACTTTTGCCAAACCGATGAGGTCTGCCGAGGCCCCCGGGGGCCCGGCGGGTGCAGGGGTCAATTTGTGGGTTATCGCTTCTCGGCCTTTTGGCTCAGATCAAGCTCGGTACTGCGGTGCCTCAAAGCTCGCTGAGTTAAAAGCCGATGGCCGGAGGGCGGTGAGAGAGTTTTAGATTTTTGGCGGGAAAAATCAAAACAAATTTAAAATACAGCCATACCGAAATGGCGGGTAGCGGGAACACAGGGTCGGTTCCGAGGGCCGGACTAAAGAACACAGTAAGATTTGCATGGAAGCAAGAAGGAGAAGTAAGGATGCCGAGGGACACCTTTGCGAGGACCGTGTTGATGGGGGCGCTATCTCTGAAAGTCCCAGATGTGATGTGCCTGCAGGGGAACTCAATGGAGGAGGCATACGATGTAACTTTCTACACGGAAAGTAAGAGTGATGAAGTAATGGAGAAGGTAAAGGTGGCAAAGGGGGAGAGACCTCTGTCCTTTTTCAACATCGTGTGCCTGGCAAGAAGGAATTTTAGAACAATAAATATACATATGTATAATCCACACGTGACGGATATGGCAGTGGCAGCCTTTTTGGGTCGCTACTGCGAGGTAACATCGGGAGCCAGATATGTAAAGGACTCGCTGGGCTTCTGGAACGGCCGCCGCCAATTCCAGGTGCTCCTAAGGGAAGATCCGGGGGGTTTGAGGGCTTTTTGCATCCCCCTGCGGTGTTTTCTTTAGGGTCGGACAGAGGCATGCTGTTCTATGCTCGTCAGCCACCTTTCTGCAGGAAATGCAGGGAGTACGGGCATGGAACAGCTTCATGTGGGCTGGTAAAATGCAGGTTTTGCATGTCGGAGGAACATGAGGCCAAAAATTGTACGGCACCAAAAGAATGTCATGGGTGTGGCAGTAAGCAGCACCTGTTTCGAGAGTGCCCGGCGAGGCAACAAACATACGCGGCAGCGGCTGCTGGGGGAAGGATGGCCGGAGGAAAGGGCGTGGAGGAGAAGAGGAGGCTAGGAGAAGGGGACCTAGGTCACAGGCCGGAAGAGGCAGCAAGGAGGATGGTGAGTGGGGAACCGGAGAAGCAAGCCCGGTCCTTGCCAGCTCCAAACGTCGGGGGTAAGGTCGTTTTGGAGAGGTCATCGGTGGAGGTGGTCCCGGAGACCCAGGTGTCAACGGGTACTCAATCCATCAGTAGGCCGCCGGGAGAGGTTGGTGGAGCAACGGGAGAGTTGGGCTCATCCCTCGACGAAGTCTTCATAGATGAAGAGGCTTTCGGGGCCCTCGTGGGGGAGATGAGGGAGATGGTGGAGGAGATCCAGGTCTCACAAACGAGGACGGCGGAATGGGGGTCCATCTCGCCATTGCCAGCCACTCCAAGAACGAAGAGGGACACATCCACAGCACAGCAGGCCCAGCAGGAGTCAGGGCTGTTATTGGAATCGGGTGAGGCCCGGAGGAAGAAAAAGAAAAAGAGGCTTTCCCTCGAGACGGGAGAGGGCCAGAGTGGGCTGGAAGGGGTGGGGAGGGTATTTGGGGACAGTGCCACAGAGGTGACTCCCCTGTCACCGCGGGTCTCATCTCTCACACCCACCCAGATGGAAATAGATCTGGTGACCCCTGCGCTGTGTATGCCCGATGGTGATGGGGTGTCTCAGGCTTTTTCAGGGACGCCGGGACCCCCCATCCACAACCCCAACCCCTTACCTGCATCTTGGGCTTCTCAGAGGGGGGACGCAGTGGATGGGGAGGCCTCAGAGGTAGCGGGTCAAGGGTTTTTGTCCGTGGATGTACGAGGGGTTGGGGAGATGGTCAGTACTGCCGAGGTGTCTTCCCTGTCCTCGCGGGGTCCATCTCTCCCAATCATCCGGATGGACGCGGACCTGTCGTCCCCGGGGCTGTTTTTGCCAGATGGGGATGGGGTGTCTCAGGTTAATTCTGGGACGCCGGGACCCCCCATCCCCAACCCCTTCCCTGCGTCATGGGGTTCTCAGGAGGACGGTATGGGGGTGGGAGGGTTGGGGGGGCCTCGGGGGCTGCTGGTCCAGCGTCCATGATCGATGAGGACCTTTACCCACCAGACAGAGTGAGTACTTGAACCCTGCACCTGGTTGATTTTTCTTTTTAAATGTGCAACCATGGCAAACATTCAAATAATGACTATGAATGTTCGGGGTCTAAGGGACACTGTAAAGAGAACTGCTGTTTTTAGTTGTTTATCAAACATATGTTTTACCTTTTGTTTCTTGCAGGAGGTACATCTAAGGGATGGGGGGGATGTAGAGCAGTTTAAAAAGAGTGGGTAAAAGGGGAAGTCGGTGTGGAGTGTGGGGGGTGTCCACTCATCAGGGGTTGGGATTTTGTTTGGGACTAGGGAGGTGAAGGTGGAAGGCACGTACGTTGCAATGCAGGGGAGGGTTTTGGGGGTGGACATAACGTTAGGGGATTTTAGACTTAGGATTATAGGGGTATACGGGCCACAGACGGTGCCAGAGAGAAGGGAGATGGTGGAGAGTCTGGCACCTCTGTGTGCCACAAACAGAGTTTTGATAGTGGGAGGGGATTTTAATGTAGAATTAGGAGGGGTAGGGGATAGTAGCGTGGGGGCCATCACCGGACTTATGGCAAGCCATGGTCTGGTGGATGGAGGCCTTAACACTACTCCGGCGCTAGCAGGTCCCACGTGGCGTAACTCTCGGGGGGTCGAGCGGAGGCTGGACTATGTATTTCTACCCAAATCCTTGGGGCTTTTGTCTGGGCGTCTGCTGCCTGTGTTTTTCTCGGATCACGACGGGGTACTCCTTCGGGTCAAGGCGCCTGTCTGCCTTTTCGGTAGGGGGGTACTGGAAGCTCGACCGGGATATCCTGGAGGAGCGGGCTTTTGTAAATGTTTTTTCTGTTTTTTTCGGGGCTTGAGGGTCTCCGGCCAATGTGCGGAGGGGTTTTGGAATGGTGGGAGGTAGTTAAGGTAAGAATTAGGGTATTTATTATTGGTTTTTGTAAGAGGAAGGGGAGAGAGGAGAGAAGGGAGGTGGAGCAGCTCCAACGTTTACTCGATCTTGAGTACGAGGCTGGTAACCTCGGTACTTCGATGGACGTTGAGCACGCTACCAGCCTCAAGGCTCAGCTCAGGGAGGTGCACGAGCGGAAGGCCCGTGCTTTCCTGCAGCGCGCACACTCTGAGTTTATAGAGCAGAATGAGACCTGCTCTGCAGTGTTTTTCAAATCAGTTAGGGAAAAGCAGATAAGACAGGTTTTTTATGGGGTGAGGGATGGACAGGGTAGGGTGGTTAGGGAGCCGGAGCAGATGGTCAGGGTGGCAACTGACCATTTCGGGGGTTTTTCCAGGAGAGGGTAGTAGAAAAAGAGCAGGGTACCGTGTTCTTAGAACACTTGTCCCGGCGTGTGCCGGAGGACATTAGAAAGGCGATGGAAGCCCCAATAACACTAGAGGAGGTGGAGAGCGCCCTCAAGAGGATGGGGAAAGGGAAGGTGCCTGGGATGGATGGGCTGCCGGCTGAGTTTTACCTCAAGTTTTGGGGTATGCTTGGACCGATGGTCCTCGAAGTCCTGACGGCCGTTCTCGAGACTGGAGTCCCGGGCAGGTCGATGGCTGTAGGTGTGCTGTCCCTCCTCTACAAGAGGGGGGACGCCGCCGACCTTAGCAACTGGCGGCCGTTGACCATGCTGTGCGTAGATTACAAGATACTAGCTAAGGTCATGGCAGACCGTTTGCGCACAGCCCTTCCCTACGTTGTCCATGAGGATCAAACGTGTGGGGTGGAAGGCCGTTCCATTAGGTGGAACCTCCAACTGATCAGGGACTCCATCGCCTGGGTTGAGGATAGAAGTCTACCTCTGATGGTAGCGGCACTTGATCAGGCCAAGGCTTTTGATCGCGTCAGTAGGGCTTTTCTTTTCAGAGTATTAGGTAGGTTAGGTATTAGTGATCGCTTTATAAAGTGGATCAAGATTTTGTATGTGGGAGCGGGGTGCCGGGTGAGCATAAACAGCCATCTGGGTGACGTGTTTGGCCTCTCATCAGGGGTCAGGCAGGGATGCCCGCTCTCGGCACTCCTTTTCGTGCTCTATATGGAGCCCCTGGCGGCTGCCATTAGGGCTGACGCAGGGGTGGAGGGCTTGCTGGTCCCTGGAAGCGGCGGTTTGCATGTTAAGATGACACAGTACGCAGATGACACCACCTTGCTTTTGTGCAAGGACTCATGCCTGCTAAGGTCTCTGGCCATAATTGGAGACTTTACCCGCGCGTCGGGAGCGGTCCTTAACCTCGCCAAGTCGTCTGTTAAGTATTTCGGCAGATGGCGGGGCAGGACGGACGTGCCCGGGGGACTATCTCTCTGTAATGGGGCCCTGAGGATTCTTGGGGTCCTTTTTGAGACCTCCGGCTCCGCGACACTGAACTGGAACATGAGAGTTGCTGTGGTACAGAGGAAGATGGCAATGTGGAAGGCCAGATCCTTGTCTTTCTTGGGCAAGGTCCTGGTCCTGAAAGTGGATGTACTGCCTTCCCTTCTGTACTTGGCATACATCTATCCTTTGCCAGCGAGCATGAGGAGGGGGCTAGTAAGGCTCGTGTTTCAGTTCATGTGGGGGGGCAGGTATGAGTATGTCGCAAGGGCTCGCATGCTCTCAACCATCGGGGAGGGAGGGAGAGGAGTTCCACACTTCCCACTCAAGCTGGACTCGATTTTTGTTTCGTTTTTATTGAATGAGCTCGCTAATCCAGTGATTCATCCCTCCGGTTATTTCCTGCGGGTGTTTTTCTCGTACCAGGCGAGAAGCATAATGGTGTGGTCCAACACGGGTCCTCGGGCTGAACAGCTGCCGTGGCACTTCAGCCATGCGGCAAAGTGGCTACGTGCGCATCCCGAGGTTGAAGTCGCCCGAGTAGGTTTGGACCACAGACGCCTGTACGAAGAGGCGTCTGCGTCTGTGGCGCACCCTGTGGTGGGTACCCCTGCTGTGGTCTGGGAGACCATACAGGCGCGGGGCCTAGACAATCGTCTTAAGGATCTAAATTGGTTAAGCCTCCACAAGTGCTTGCCGGTAAGATCCATCATGTACCGGCATAGCTTGGCACGGTCCCCCCAGTGCCCGAGACCAACTTGTGGTGGGGAGGAGACAATACGCCACATGTACTGGGACTGTGCTTTCGCAGGAGTAGTGTGTGCCAGGGCTCAGGGGTTGCTAGGGAGAGTGAAGGAGGGTTTTGTTTTAACATGGGTGAGGGTGGAGAGAGGGGTGGGGAGAGCAGGGGGGGTAGGTAGGGATCGTTTTCAGTTGTGGCTGCTTATCAGTCTTTTTAAGAAAGGGCTGTGGGATGCCAGGCAGGGCCTGGTTAAGTCAGGAGCAGACTGGGGGGTGGAGGGAATAGTGAGGAGAGTGGAGGGAGATTTGAGAGGGAGGATAAGAAGGGAGGAGAGGAAGTGGGGTCACCATGCTGCCTTAGAGCGTTGGAAAGGGGGGGTGGGGCTGGTCAGGTAGTTAAGGTTTAGAAGGCAGGTTGGTAGGTTTTTGGGGTTTTGGATTACTTATGTTTATTGATGGCTTGTGTTTGTATTTGATTTTTTGCTGCAGCCCCCTAGAAAAGTTGTGGGAGGGTGTTGGTTGCCCATCTCTTCCAAGAGAGAGAGGGTTTCAGAGTTTTTGGAAAACTGATGGGTTGTTTTTTGTTACTAGTTTTGTTTGGATAGGGGCAACTAAAAGGTTAAAAGACATGTGAATTGTTTACTGTGTAAATGCTTGAAAAGTTAGAATAAAAGCTTTGAATCATCATCTGTTCTTATCAGTTTAATATCTGATACGTCCCCCATCGGGGGACTACATATTAAATGGATTTTTCGAACAGGGAGTCGGAAATGGGGCTTGCTCCGTCCGCTCCACGCATCGACCCGGTATTGCAGTACCTCCGGGAACGGTGCAACACTTTTCTCCCATTGTCAAGGAAAAAGAAATACACAAAGCTATGTAAAACAGCTAGCAGAAGAAGAGAAGGAATGAAAAAAGAAGAATCATCCAAACTGAAACAAGGGCGAAGCCCCCTCCATGGGGGTCCCCCGTTTTCCCGCCATTTTACTTTAAAAAAAAAAAATAAAAAAAAAAATAAACAATTGGCCAGGATTGTGTGTGTGTGTGTGTGTGTGTGTGTCTGTCTGTTTTTGACCCCCCCCAAAAAATACAATCACTTCACCAGGATTGTCTGTCTGTCTGTCTGTCTGTCTGTCTGTCTGTCTGTCTGTCTGTCTGTCTGTCTGTGACTTTTTACCCACAGCCCTCGAAAACTTGGAAGAGTGGGTTCGGGGACCACCCGCGGGGACCCGGCCTAGAGTGCACAGTGTGTGTCTCGGGCCCCGACCTCTGACTTCCATACGACTCTGGTTTGTTTCTCTTCATTACGCACAAGCCTTTCGCCTTTTACTAAAGACTTCCGTGGAGAGGAACACTTACGAGTTCAACGTATTTTTGGAAGGGCTTTGCTTCTGGCAGAGCCCGGTATCTTGTTTCAAGAGAAATTGACAGAGATGACGCCGAGGCTTTTTGCTCAGGCGTTTGACTTGAAGCCGGCTGACCGACCGACCGACCGACCGACCGGCGTATTTTTCCACTCAAAGTAGTCGCTCGGGCAATTGAGTTCAAGCCCGACGATGACTGGCTTATTTGCCGGGCATTGAACAAATAGTCGCACTAGACATAAAGAGCTAGTGACTTAAAGACGCATTAGCGACTTGAAAAAAAAAACACCTGCCTGTCACCAGGGAAGCGTTGGGTGGGGAGGAGCCAACTTTTTCCAAACCGATGAGGTCTGCCGAGATCCCCGGGGGCCCGGCGGGTGCAGGGGTCAATTTGTGGGTTATCGCTTCTCGGCCTTTTGGCTCCGATCAAGTGTAGTTACCTTGTCAGTGCTGCACTTGATCAGAGAAGCGATCGTAGGCCGGAGGGCGCCCGGGAAATTGTGCTATTTATTTTTGTCTAATCATTATTTATTGTCATTATTGTTGTTTTTTTGTCTCACTCTTGTTTATTCTTTGTCCTGGGTTAGGTGGTGGTCTTGGTGGTGGACTACAGGTGCACCAGCACCTGTAGGGTGAGTTTAAAGGCCCTCTGGTCCTTTTTCCTTAGTTATTTAATTTATTTGTGTTTTTCCCCTGCTTGTCCTGTTTTGCATCTCTCCTCCCCTGTGTATCCTATAGTCCCCTCCTTAGCTCCTCCCATTGTCTTCAGTTGTGTGTTGTCTGCTAGCTGGGGTGGCTTTCTGGCTTGTCGGCCTGCTAGCTTTAGCTTGGCCTGCTAGCCTCCCGGCCCCTTAGGCGTGGCAGGCATTGTTTGACTGTTTTTTTTTCTTTACCCCCATCCCCTTTGTATCCTTAGTTTTTTTTTTCTGTTTCTTGTTATTTGTGTTGCCAACTGAGGGACCTTTTGCTGGCTAGCCTGCTAGCTGGTTAGCATAGCCTGGCCTGCTGGTGAGGCCTGCTAGCCTTCGTGTCCCTCAAGTTTGGGCAGGTGTTTGTTAGTCAGTGTGTCCTTTTTTCTCCCTTACCCCCCTTGTTCCCCTTTTACTTTAATTAATTTGTTTTGTTAGTCTTGTGCATTGTTAGTCTTACCCCCTAGTTTGTCTTCCCTTTTGGTTGGTGTGCCGTGTTTGTTTTTGTTGTAAGGCCTCTTGGCTGGTGGGCCTGCCAGCTGGTAGGCTTAGCCTGGCCTGCTGGCGGGGCCTGCTAGCTTTCTAGCCTTAGTTTGGTTGTGTGGTTTATTTTTTGTCTCTCCCTTTTGTGCCTCTCCCTCTTGTGGAAAATATAAAACAAAAAAAATTCCCCTCCTAGTGTTCCTTCCCATTGTTAATAAGATTAGTTTGGTGCTGTGCTAGATAGGTTGTTGTGTGTCCCGTGGTGCTGGTAGGCCCGGTTAGCTTAGTCTGGCCGAGCCTGCCAGCTTCCTCGGGTGTCTTACACCCCTTTCCTTCTTCCCAACCCCCACTCCCAACCCCCTCCCCCCCCCCTTCCTTTCCCTCCCTTTTTTCCCTTCCCCTCCCCCCCCTTTTTTACCGGTGTTGGGCTGTAAAGGGAGTGGGCCTCCATCATGTCAGCAGCACAGGTTGGCATGAGGAGGCACCATGCAGTGCGCCTCCTCTTAAAGGAGAAGGGAGGGAAAATAATGGAGTTATCCCGATTGGATTTCTCCAGAAAATTCCTCCAGAAAGAGCTCGGTTTCCATCCCGCGCAGGTAAACTGCATCTTAGCCCTTCCCTATGGGAAGGGCTTCGATGTCAGTTTTGCCAACGCCAGCTTCCTGCGGGAGTTCTGGGGGCAACTCCAGAACTCCCTGAACACCCAGGGGTCCCTCACAGCCATGTTTGAGGTGACCAAGCTGACGGATAATAGCATTAAAACCGTTATTATCCGTATGTACAATGAAACCGTACAGCCGGAGGACGTTGCAGTATGGCTGGGCAGGTACTGCAACGTGAAGGGGCCCTTGGTCCAGGTGAAGGATCCCGATGGGATCTGGACAGGGGCCTGGAGGGTGACTGTCCAGCAGAGGGAGGATCCTGGGGGCTATGGTGGGTTGAAAGCCATCCCATCCACCATAGTCCTCGGAGAGAATAGAGGCCATGTTCACTACCAGGACCAGCCCAAGCTGTGCCGTAAGTGTGGTGAACATGGCCACCTGGCAGAGGCCTGTAAAAAGGTCGTCTGCATGAAGTGCCGGGAGGTGGGCCACCGCTACGAGGAGTGCACGAACGGAAGGTCGTGCAACCTCTGTGGCGAGCGGTCCCACCTCATCCGCGGCTGCCCCTTCTCCTGGGCCAATAAGGTCAGGGCCGAAAGGAGGGAGAGGGAGACGGCGGCCGCGGACCGGACTTCTGAGCGCCAAGGGGAGGGAACGGCAGTTGCCGAGGAGGTGGTGGTGGAGCCGGTGGTGGTTGAGAATGTAGTGGTGGAGCCGGTGGTAGTGGAGGGCGCGGAAGGTGCAGTGGTGGAGAAAGTGGGAGGAGAGGACAACCCCTTCCCCCCCCAATCCCCCTGCCCCAGATTAATGTGACCCCTGAAGGAGAAAGGGCCGAGAAAGACGGCCCCGGAGAGATCTTGAGTGAGAACTCCCCAAGTGGGTCAGACAGTATGGAGACTGTGTCGGAAAGAGATATGGGAGAGGGGTGGAGATTCTGGAGGAACACCTCCCCCCACGAAAAAGAAATGCGGAGGAGCTCTCCGACCCCGAACAAGGCGATGAGAAAAAGGGCAAGGTGGAATGGGAGAGCTCCCAGGGGGAGGAAGAACCCAGAACCTTCCCCCCCAACTCCCCCAACACAATCTCCTTTTTAAGTCCGGTTTTAACCTCCTCTCCCTGCCATCCCCCGTTACCCCGGCGGGAGAGAGAGGAAGTACCAGAAAAATAACCTCCTTTCAACTGTTTAAATGCCTTTTCATTTAGCACTGTTTTTACTCACCCTTTTATGGCTTTTAACATCACCACTATAAATGTGAGAAGTATAAAAACAGAAATAAGAGCACAGTCGGTTTTATCCTTTTTAGAAAGGTTTAATTCAGATGTGTTTTTATTACAGGAGTGTGCTCTACCCTTTTTATCCTCTTATAGGAAATGGGAGGACAAGTGGCAGCATGGGCCCTCCATTTGGAGTGGCTCAAATTTTAATAAAAATGACGGTGTTGCCATTTTAATCAAGACCCCACATGTGGTGGTGAGGGGGGAGCACGGTGGTGGTAGGTGGGCGCGCTCTTTTAGCCAATTGTACTTTTATGGGGAGGGATTTTAACATGCTAAATGTGTATGGTTTTAACGATAAACATGACCGGTGCGCACTTTTAGAAGACTTGCAGTCCCACATGCTAGGGAGGGATCCTCTAGTGGTGGGTGGGGATTTTAATTGTGTTTTAAATAGAGCAGACAGGAGAGGGGCGGGAGAGGATTTTAAGGTAGATAGGTCAAGTGTTTTATTGCAAGGGCTGTGCAGGGATTTTAAACTGACTGACTGTTTTAAAACCCTGCATCCAAGAGAGGAGGGCTTCACCTGGACCAGTGGTGACGGCACCAGAGCCTCTCGCATTGACTATCTGTTTACCCGGGACTGCCCCCAACTGATGCTAGAATAACCCCTGCCTTTTTCTCAGATCACGTAATGCTGACGTGCACCCTTTCACTAACTTCGGGTGTGACTGTGGGAAGAGGGCCCTGGAAATTGAACTGTTCCCTTTTTAGAAGATGATAGAGTAGTTAGCCAGTACAGGGAGCAGTTCAGCCAGTGGCAGACGCTACAGGACTTCTTTGACACACGAGCACAATGGTGGGAAATGGTGAAGGGTAGGACGAGGACTTTCTTTAGAGAGATAGGAAAGAAGAAAAGCAAAGAAAAAGATAGACGCATGGTGGGACTGCAAAAGCGACTGGAAAGATATTTTAACCTTGGCCAACAGGGCTTTGATTTTAACTATGAAATTAAAGAAGTAAAAAAGGAAATGGCACTTTTAGCTGAACAGAAAAGTAAGGGGGTTATTTTAAGAAGTAAGGAGAGGGAATTAGAAGAGGGGGAGAAGTGTACAAGGTACTTTTTTAAGAAAATAGTTAGTAAGGGTAGGACAATGACAGGTTTAAAAAATAAAGATGGGTTTTAAAAACAGACACAGAGGGAATGAAAGAAGTAGTCGAGGATTTTTATGGGGAACTGTTTGGGGAAAAAGTTGTATGTGAGGAAACCATGGGGGACGTTTTAACATACATTGACAAGATTTTACCCAACACAGACGACCTGACAAAAGACTTGACGAGGACAGAAATTGACCAAGGACTGAAACATTTTAAGAGGGGTAAATCACCGGGGAGGACGGCCTCCCTTTGGAGTTTTATCTGACCTTTTGGGATGTTTTAGCCGATGAACTTCTGACTGTTTTTACTGACTTTGAATACCTCGACAGACTACCTGACAGTTTTAGAGTGGGGATCGTGACTCTTTTATATAAGAAAAACGACAGGACGGACCTGAAGAACTGGAGACCGATAACCCTTTTAAATTTTGATTGTAAACTTTTTACCAAGGTTTTAACACTCAGAATGTCTTCTGTCTTAGGGGAGGTGATCCACCCGGATCAAACCTGTGCCATTCCCGGAAGGAAGATCACGGACAGCCTGATACTGATCCGAGATGCCATCTGTTATGCGAGAGACAGAAACATGCGGCTTGTAGTCCTAAATTTAGATTTTGAAAAAGCCTTTGATCGGGTCTCGCACCAGTACCTCTTTAAGGTACTGCAAAAATGGGTTTCCCGGACAGGTTTTTAGCTTGGGTGGGACTGCTGTACGGGGATATCACCAGCAAAATCCTTGTAAATGGGCATCTGTCAAAAGCAGTGGGAGTACACTGCGGCGTCCGTCAGGGCTGTCCGTTATCTCCCCTTCTGTTTGTGGCCGGCATTGAACCACTGGCACAGGTCTTGAGAAGGGACCAACGGATCAGTGGGGTGGGTATCCCGGGAGTGGGGGGATGACCGCCAAGTGCGTATTTTACATGGACGACGTCAACATTTTATGCACCGACCTTTTATCCGTCGACAGGACCCTGGACAGGACTGACTGGTACGGACGAGCCTCTGGGGCGAGACTGAACAGAGACAAGACAGAGGCCCAATTTTTCGGACCGTGGGCAGACCCAGACTTGACCAGACTACCACTGACTGTGAAAACGACGGACATAAGGGTACTCGGGGTAAAGTTTGACAGGGAGGGAGGAGGGAGAGGTAATTGGAGTGGGATCCTGGGGACAGTAAGACAGAGACTGGGATTTTGGGGACTACGACAGCTGACTTTTGAGGGCAAGGTTTTAATCATTAAAGCAGTGATTTTACCTGTGCTTTTATTAATCAGTTCTGTTTTTATCCCCCCTAGGAGAACTATTTTAGCCCTGGAGCGGATGCTGTTTTACTTCTTGTGGGGGAGCAAGTGGGAGAGGCTGAGGAGGGAGGTGGTCAAGAGGCCCAGGTCCAAGGGGGGGAAAGGCTTGCCTGACCTCTACTTGTTCCTGGGCAGCCGCTACACAGCGTTACATCTTACTCTTGCCACCTCCCCGGCCACCAATAAGACCCAGGCCCTCGCAAGGTTCTGGCTGGGATCTTACCTCAGGTCTCTGAGGCTGATCCCAGTCGACCTGCGAGCCCCAGTCTCTTTCCTGCTTCCCACACACTACGCCCAGCTCCAGAAGTTTTTAAGACATTTTAAATTGGAAAAAGAAGCAGTCACAGTTTTAACTAAACATCGCTCTCTTCTCTCTCTTGTGCAGGATCGGGAACCAGTGTGTCCAGTGAGCGGGCTTGCTATAGGCGAGCCCACAACGGTTTGGCGTAATGTGGCCCATCCTGCTCTCCTGAATCAGCACCGGGACCTGTCCTGGATGGTCGCCCATGAGATCCTCCCGGTCAGGGCCGTCATGCACTCCCGGGGCATGGCGAGGACATCCGCGTGCCCCCGACCAGGCTGTGGCCAAGAGGAGTCGGTGAGGCACTTGCTCTGGGAGTGCAGAGCCGCCAGGGACCTGTGGAAGGAAGTAGGCCCCCTGATCTCCCCGTGTCTGCCAGCAGGGGAGGACCTAACGCCCCAGCTCGTGCTGTATGGGGTGGGCCGAAGGCCTATTCCACCAAAGGCCTTCACCAAGCTCTGGCCCACCCTCACGTGTCTGAAGGCAGCACTGTGGTCCTCCCGCAACCTGCTGGTAGCGAAACAGGTCAACACCACCCCCCAGGCAGTGGCCATGGTAGCCACAGAAGCCCTGGGGTGGTACAGAAGGAAGGGGGCCTCGACCCCAGGCGAAGGGTCCCCCACAACACCCAAGGTCCCTGCGGCCACGGCCTGACAGCGCTGCGGCGCCTAGGGCGATGCACCTAGGGGAGGCATCTCCTCTGGGCCCCGAAGGACGGGACGGTGATTGATTCGGAAGAGCAGGAGGAGGCAAGTTTGATAAGGACTCACCCCGCTCCTGTACAAGGGACCGAAGACAGCTTTTTAACAAGTGACTTTTTAAATACATTTTTTATGTCTTAAAAATGTTTTTCCTTTTTAAATCATTTGTACACATTTTAAATGGCTTTTACAGATTTGATGTTTTATACAACGAAAAGTACTTTCATTAATGGTTGTTTTTATTGGTGTAAACAACGTGTACTTTTTAACAAATTCAAATGTAATTCAAATGCTGTGTTTTATGCCCCCATGCTGTTTGTTTGTGTATAAATGATGTAAAAATATAAATATGAGCTGTTTTTAAAGGAACTGTGACAATAAAACTTTTCCAAAAGAAAAAAAAAATCTGTTCTTATCAGTTTAATATCTGATACGTCCCCCATCGGGGGACTACATATTAAATGGATTTTTCGAACAGGGAGTCGGAAATGGGGCTTGCTCCGTCCGCTCCACGCATCGACCCGGTATTGCAGTACCTCCGGGAACGGTGCAACACTTTTCTCCCATTGTCAAGGAAAAAGAAATACACAAAGCTATGTAAAACAGCTAGCAGAAGAAGAGAAGGAATGAAAAAAGAAGAATCATCCAAACTGAAACAAGGGCGAAGCCCCCTTCATGGGGGTCCCCCGTTTTCCCGCCATTTTACTTAAAAAAAAAAAATAATAACAAAAAAATTGGCCAGGATTGTGTGTGTGTGTGTGTGTGTGTGTGTGTGTGTGTGTGTGTGTCTGTCTGTTTTTGACCCCCCCAAAAAAATACAATCACTTCACCAGGATTGTCTGTCTGTCTGTCTGTCTGTCTGTCTGTCTGTCTGTCTGTCTGTGACTTTTTACCCACAGCCCTCGAAAACTTGGAAGAGTGGGTTCGGGGACCACCTGCGGGGACCCGGCCTAGAGTGCACAGTGTGTGTCTCGGGCCCCGACCTCTGACTTCCATACGACTCTGGTTTGTTTCTCTTCATTACGCACAAGCCTTTCGCCTTTTACTAAAGACTTCCGTGGAGAGGAACACTTACGAGTTCAACTTATTTTTGGAAGGGCTTTGCTTCTGGCAGAGCCCGGTATCTTGTTTCAAGAGAAATTGACAGAGATGACGCCGAGGCTTTTTGCTCAGGCGTTTGACTTGAAGCCGGCTGACCGACCGACCGACCGACCGACCGACCGGCGTATTTTTCCACTCAAAGTAGTCGCTCGGGCAATTGAGTTCAAGCCCGACGATGACTGGCTTATTTGCCGGGCATTGAACAAATAGTCGCACTAGGCTTAAAGAGCTAGTGACTTAAAGACGCATTAGCGACTTGAAAAAAAAAACACCTGCCTGTCACCAGGGAAGCGTTGGGTGGGGAGGAGCCAACTTTTTCCAAACCGATGAGGTCTGCCGAGACCCCCGGGGGCCCGGCGGGTGCAGGGGTCAATTTGTGGGTTATCGCTTCTCGGCCTTTTGGCTCAGATCAAGCTTGGTACCGAGGTGCCCCAGAGCTCACTGAGTCAAAAGGTCGGAGATAGGAGGGCGGTAAGGTTTTTTGGTGCAGAATTATTTCCCGGGTTGGGAAAATTTGTTGGTTTTTTTTCTACTCGGTTTTTCTGTTGAAGTAAGCCGGAGACTATTGAGGAGGCCATTCTTCCGGAGAAGATGGCACGGAGGACAGCACCAACGTCGGTTCCTGTGATCGGACTAGCCAATACGGTGCGGTTTGCATGGAAGGAGAAGGACATGGAGCCTTTCGGGAGGGAGACCTTCGGAAGGAACCTACTAATGGGGGTGCTTCAACTGAGGGTAGAAGATGTCCTTTGCCTCTATGACAACCCATTGGAGGGAGCTTTTGAGGTCACGCTGCATACGGAAGAAAAACATGAGGAGACAATGCAGAAAGTGAGAAGAGTGGAAAAGGAAAAGCCCATGTGTCACTATGCCGTGACAAATCTGGCAAGGAACAATTTTAGAGTTGTGACTATTAACATGTATAATCCGCATGTGAAGGAAGAGGATGTGAGGGCCTTCCTGGGGAGATTTATGGACGGCATCTCCTCAGCAAGGCTCCTCAAGGACACGCTCGGGTTTTGGACGGGGAGGAGAAGCTACCAGGCTCTCCTTCGAGAAGACCCAAAAGGTCTGGGAGGCTACCTCCATCCTCCGGCTATGTTCTCCCTGGGGGCTGACAGGGGGACGTTGTACTATGCACGTCAGCCCCCGTTCTGCAGGCGTTGTATGGCCTATGGTCATATCCTCGCCTCGTGCAGCACAAAGAAGTGTAGGTATTGTGGATCTACGGAGCACGAGGCGAGGGACTGTGACGCGCCGAAGGCATGTCACGGGTGTGGCATGCTGACGCACCTGTGGCGTGAATGCCCGGCGCGTCAGAGGTCATACGCGTCTGCAGCAGGGGGGGGAGCGAGAGCCGGGGATGGGGGAAGAAGAGGAGGGGACAAAGAGCCAGGAAAAGGAACGGAGGAAAGGGACGCACGGCGGGAGAAGGAAAGAACGACAGCAGGAGCAGAAGAAGAAAAGGAAGAAGTGGACACGGTGGAATCGGAGGGGCGGGAGGCTGAAGGAGAGGAGGAGCAGGAGGCTGAAGGAGAGAAGGAGCAGGAGGAGGAAGGAGATAAGAGAGTGGAGGGGTCGGAGAAGTCAGCGGTGGAGAAGGAGACGGAGAAGGAAACAGAGAGGGAGGAGATAGAGAAGACGGCGGTGGAGAAGAAAGAGACAGAAAGGAAGGAGACAGGGAAGAAGGTGGTGGAGAAGAAAGAGACAGAAAGGAAGGAGACAGGGAAGAAGGTGGTGGAGAAGAAAGAAACAGAAAGGGAGGAGAAAGAGAAGGCAGTGGTGGCGGGACCAGTAGGAGAAGGAGTGAAGGAGTGGGGGGACAGTAAAGAGGTGAGATCACGGGTGGAGGAGCTGAGGGAGATGGTGGGGGGCTGCCGGACAATATGAACGAAGCGAGGGGGGGCTGACGGACGCAGAAAGGGATGTTCCCTGGCTGCGTCCTCCACCTATAAAGAGGCCAAAGAAGGGGAGCGACCGGACAGCAGGAGGAAGAAGGGTGGTAAAAGGGGGGTGGGGGAAGGGCAGGAAGGAGAGGTTGCAGGGCCCTCGTGGGCTCCCTCTTCTTCATGTTCTTTTACACCCCTGGCAGAGCTGGACCTACCAGGCATGGCCAAGGAATGGGGAATGGAGGAAGGAGAAAGTTTCCTGTTTGGGGACATGGGGTGCTCGAGCCGGAGCCCGGAGTAGGGGGTGGTGGATTTGAGTGGGGGGCACAAGACACAGAGTGTGGGTGTGCCGGGTATTGGTGGTGTTTCCAGGGGAGAGGGGATGGCGGCCGACGGGGGAGCGTCAGGAGTGGAGAGGGCGTCCCCGTCGGTCGGGATGGGGTGAATTTTTCTTTGATTTTTTGGTGTGGGTTTTGGTTTGTAGATGGGAAGGGGAGGGAAAATGCTCCCATGACTTTTGGTTTTTGGGTTTGGTTATTATTGAATAGTTTTGAAATGTTTAATGGAATTTGTGTTTGAATTGATTGATTTGTATAAAATTTTTGTTGGGTTTTGAACGTAATAAATATATTTTATAATCATCTGTTCTTATCAGTTTAATATCTGATACGTCCCCCATCGGGGGACTACATATTAAATGGATTTTTCGAACAGGGAGTCGGAAATGGGGCTTGCTCCGTCCGCTCCACGCATCGACCCGGTATTGCAGTACCTCCGGGAACGGTGCAACACTTTTCTCCCATTGTCAAGGAAAAAGAAATACACAAAGCTATGTAAAACAGCTAGCAGAAGAAGAGAAGGAATGAAAAAAGAAGAATCATCCAAACTGAAACAAGGGCGAAGCCCCCTTCATGGGGGTCCCCCGTTTTCCCGCCATTTTACTTTAAAAAAAAAAATTTAAATAAAAAAAAAATTGGCCAGGATTGTGTGTGTGTGTGTGTGTGTGTGTGTGTGTGTGTGTGTGTCTGTCTGTTTTTGACCCCCCCAAAAAAATACAATCACTTCACCAGGATTGTCTGTCTGTCTGTCTGTCTGTCTGTCTGTCTGTCTGTCTGTCTGTCTGTCTGTCTGTCTGTCTGTGACTTTTTACCCACAGCCCTCGAAAACTTGGAAGAGTGGGTTCGGGGACCACCTGCGGGGACCCGGCCTAGAGTGCACAGTGTGTGTCTCGGGCCCCGACCTCTGACTTCCATACGACTCTGGTTTGTTTCTCTTCATTACGCACAAGCCTTTCGCCTTTTACTAAAGACTTCCGTGGAGAGGAACACTTACGAGTTCAACGTATTTTTGGAAGGGCTTTGCTTCTGGCAGAGCCCGGTATCTTGTTTCAAGAGAAATTGACAGAGATGACGCCGAGGCTTTTTGCTCAGGCGTTTGACTTGAAGCCGGCTGACCGACCGACCGACCGACCGACCGACCGGCGTATTTTTCCACTCAAAGTAGTCGCTCGGGCAATTGAGTTCAAGCCCGACGATGACTGGCTTATTTGCCGGGCATTGAACAAATAGTCGCACTAGGCTTAAAGAGCTAGTGACTTAAAGACGCATTAGCGACTTGAAAAAAAAAAACACCTGCCTGTCACCAGGGAAGCGTTGGGTGGGGAGGAGCCAACTTTTTCCAAACCGATGAGGTCTGCCGAGACCCCCGGGGGCCCGGCGGGTGCAGGGGTCAATTTGTGGGTTATCGCTTCTCGGCCTTTTGGCTCAGATACAAGCTTGGCACTGTGGTGTCTTAAAGCCCGCTGAGCCAAAAGGTCGAAGGAAGGCCGGAGGGAGGAAAGGTTTGGAGTGTGGGAGACGGTTTTTTTCCATTTTCAATTTTTTTTTTTTTCTAGTGGCTTCTTTTTAAGAGAGCTTTTTTTCAAGATGGCTCGACATGCTCCAAACAAGATGCCTGGAGTCGGGATAGTGAACACGGTGAGGTTCGCCTGGAGGAACAAGGAGATGGAGCCGTTTGGGAGGGAGACCTTTGGGAGAAAAATATTGATTGGGATCCTAAAGTTGGAGGTGGGGGAAGTGTTGTGCCTCCAGGCGAACCCACTGGAGGTGGCTTACGACGTGACGCTCCACAAAGAAGACAGGTATGAGGACGTGATGAGGAGGGCGAGAGAAGTGGGAAAGGATGGACCGATGTGTCATTACGAGGTGACCAGCCTGGGAAAAACTAATTTCCGGGTGGTCACGGTTAATATGTATAACCCTCATGTGAAGGACGAGGAGGTGAGGACTTTCCTTGGGCGCTACATGGACAATGTCTCCTCGGCAAGGCTCCTCAGGGACTCCCTGGGCTTCTGGGATGGGAAGAGAGGATTCCAGGCGTTGCTCAGGGAGGACCCTGAGGGGTTGGGGGGTTACCTCCATCCGCCGGCGATGTTCTCCCTGGGGGCTGACAGGGGGACGTTGTATTATGCACGTCAGCCCCCGTTCTGCAGGTGTTGTATGGCCTATATCCTCGCCTCGTGCAGCACAAAGAAGTGCAGGTATTGTGGATCTGCGGAGCACGAGGCGAGGGACTGTGACGCGCCGAAGGCATGTCACGGGTGTGGCATGATTACGCACCTGTGGCGTGAATGCCCGGCGCGTCACCGGTCATACGCGTCTGCAGCTGGGGGGGGAGCGAGAGCCGGGGATGGGGGAAGAAGAGGAGGGGACAAAGAAACAAGAACTGGCACAGAGGAAAAGGACACACGGCGGGAGAAGAAGGACAGAGCGACAGTAGAAGAAGAAGAGGAAAAGGAAGAAGTGGACATGGTGGAATCGGAGGGGCGTGAGGCTGAAGGAGAGGAGGAGCAGGAGGCTGAAGGAGAGAAGGAGCAGGAGGAGGAAGGAGATAAGAGAGTGGAGGGGTCGGAGAAGACGGCGGTGGAGAAGGAGATGGAGAAGGGAACAGAGAGGGAGGAGATAGAGAAGACGGAGGTGGAGAAGAAAGAGACAGAAAGGAAGGAGACAGGGAAGAAGGTGGTGGAGAAGAAAGAGACAGAAAGGAAGGAGACAGGGAAGAAGGTGGTGGAGGAGAAAGAGACAGAAAGAAAGGAGACTGGGAAGACGGCGGTGGAGAAGAAAGAGATAGAAAGGAAGGAGACAGGGAAGAAGGTGGTGGAGGAGAAAGAGACAGAAAGGAAGGAGAGAGGGAAGAAGGTGGTGGAGGAGAAAGAGACAGAAAGGAAGGAGACAGGGAAGAAGGTGGTGGAGGAGAAAGAGACAGAAAGGAAGGAGACAGGGAAGAAGGTGGTGGAGAAGAAAGAGACAGAAAGGAAGGAGACAAGGAAGAAGGTGGTGGAGAAGAAAGAGAGAAAGGGAGGAGAAAGAGAAGGCAGTGGTGGCGGGACCAGTAGGAGAAGGAGTGAAGGAGTGGGGGGACAGTAAAGAGGTGAGATCACGGGTGGAGGAGCTGAGGGAGATGGTGGGGGGGCTGCCGGACAATATGAATGAAGCGAGGGGGGGTTGACGGACGAGGAAAGGAATGTTCCCTGGCTGCGCCCTCCACCAATAAAGAGACCTAAGAAGGGGGAGCGCCCGGAAAGCAGGAGGAAGAAGGGTGGTAAAAGGGTGGTGGTGAAGGAAGGGCAAGGGGGAGAGGATGCTGGGCCCTCGTGGGCTCCCTCTTCTTCCTGTTCCTTTACACCCCTGGCAGAGCTGGACCTCCCAGGCATGGCCCAGGATTGGGGGATGGAGGAAGGAGCAAGTTTTCTGTTTGGGGGCATGGGGTGCTCGGGTCTGAGTTCGGAGGAGGGCCGGGTGGTGGATTTGAGTGGGGGGCACAAGACACAGAGTGTGGGTGTGCCGGGAATTGTTTTTGTTTCTAGGGGAGAGGGGATGGTGGCCGACGGTGGAGCGTCAGGAGTGGAGGAGGCGTCCCCGTCGGTCGGGAGTATAGGGTGAGTGTTTAATTTTGGTTATTTGATATGTGTATGGGTTTTGGTTTGTAGGTGGGAAGGGGAGGGTAGATGCTCTCATGACGTTTTGGTTTTTGGGTTTGGTTATTGTTGAATAGTTTTGAAATGTTTATTTTTGTGTTGATTGGAATTTGTATTTGAATTGATTGATGTGTGGAAAATTTTGGTTGGTTTGGAACGTAATAAATATATTTTGTAAAAAAAAAAAAATAAAAAAAAAATATATATAAATCTGTTCTTATCAGTTTAATATCTGATACGTCCCCCATCGGGGGACTACATATTAAATGGATTTTTCGAACAGGGAGTCGGAAATGGGGCTTGCTCCGTCCGCTCCACGCATCGACCCGGTATTGCAGTACCTCCGGGAACGGTGCAACACTTTTCTCCCATTGTCAAGGAAAAAGAAATACACAAAGCTATGTAAAACAGCTAGCAGAAGAAGAGAAGGAATGAAAAAAGAAGAATCATCCAAACTGAAACAAGGGCGAAGCCCCCTTCATGGGGGTCCCCCGTTTTCCCGCCATTTTACTTTAAAAAATAAATAAATAAATAAAATTAAAAAAAAATTGGCCAGGATTGTGTGTGTGTGTGTGTGTGTGTGTGTGTGTGTGTGTGTCTGTCTGTTTTTGACCCCCCCAAAAAAATACAATCACTTCACCAGGATTGTCTGTCTGTCTGTCTGTCTGTCTGTCTGTCTGTCTGTCTGTGACTTTTTACCCACAGCCCTCGAAAACTTGGAAGAGTGGGTTCGGGGACCACCCGCGGGGACCCGGCCTAGAGTGCACAGTGTGTGTCTCGGGCCCCGACCTCTGACTTCCATACGACTCTGGTTTGTTTCTCTTCATTACGCACAAGCCTTTCGCCTTTTACTAAAGACTTCCGTGGAGAGGAACACTTACGAGTTCAACGTATTTTTGGAAGGGCTTTGCTTCTGGCAGAGCCCGGTATCTTGTTTCAAGAGAAATTGACAGAGATGACGCCCGAGGCTTTTTGCTCAGGCGTTTGACTTGAAGCCGGCTGACCGACCGACCGACCGACCGACCGGCGTATTTTTCCACTCAAAGTAGTCGCTCGGGCAATTGAGTTCAAGCCCGACGATGACTGGCTTATTTGCCGGGCATTGAACAAATAGTCGCACTAGGCTTAAAGAGCTAGTGACTTAAAGACGCATTAGCGACTTGAAAAAAAAAAACACCTGCCTGTCACCAGGGAAGCGTTGGGTGGGGAGGAGCCAACTTTTTCCAAACCGATGAGGTCTGCCGAGACCCCCGGGGGCCCGGCGGTTGCAGGGGTCAATTTGTGGGTTATCGCTTCTCGGCCTTTTGGCTCAGATCAAGCTTGGTACCGAGGTGCCCCAGAGCTCGCTGAGTCAAAAAGTCGACGACAGGAGAGCGGTAAGTTTTTTTTTTGATTTCTTGGGTATTGTATCTCGGCCATTTTGTTCTTTGTTTATCTTTTTAGGGGTTTTTTTCCCTTTCTGAGAAGGAAGCAAGAGAGGAGTCGAGGGCGCCAATCTCCTAGCAGAGATGGCGCAAAATACATCATACAGGTCGGTCCCTGTGATCGGGCTTGCAAACACGGTTCGTTTTTCGTGGAAGAACAAGGAGTTGGATCCGTTTGGACGGGAAACATTTGGAAGGACTATCTTGATTGGAATCTTCAAGCTGTCAGTTAAGGACGTGTTTTGCCTACAAGGGAACTCATTGGAAGGAGCTTTTGACGTGGCATTACACACAGAAGAAAAACACAATGAGGTACTAAGAAAGGCGAAAGCAGTGGGAGGCACGAAGCCAATGTGCAATTATGAGGTGACCAGCCTTGCGAGGAATAATTACAGGGTTGTAACTGTAAACATGTACAATCCGTATGTCAAAGATGAGGAGGTGAGGGCCTTTCTGGGGAGATATATGGATAATGTCTCCTCAGCAAGGGCCCTCAAAGATTCACTTGGATTTTGGAATGGTAGAAGGGGTTTCCAGGCCCTCCTCAGGGAGGACCCGAAGGGGCTGGGTGGCTACCTTCATCCCCCGGCAATGTTCTCCCTGGGGGCTGACAGGGGGACATTATTTTATGACACGTCAGCCCCCGTTTTGCAGGCGCTGTATGGCCTACGGTCATATCCTAGCCTCGTGCAGCACGAGAAAATGCAGATTTTGTGGATCTGGAGAGCACGAGGCTAGGGACTGTGACGAGCCGAAGGCGTGCCACGGGTGTGGCTCATCCGCACACCTGTGGCGGGGATGCCCGGCTCGTCAGCGGTCATACGCGTCTGCAGCTGGAGGGGGGACAGGAGCGGGGGATGGGGGAAGAAGAGGAGGGGGAGGAGGCCAAGAACAAGACCCGACTACAGGCCCAGAGGTGAAGGCCTCAAAGGAGGAGGGAAGAGCGGCAGCAGGAAGAGATGGAGATGGCAAGGGAGCAGGAGAACCAGGAGGAGAGAAAGGAAAGGAAGCAGGAAGAAGCAAGGAAGTGGAGGAGCCAGAGAGAGCAGCAGAGGAGGAAGAGGTGGGGAAGAAGGAGACGGCGGAAGGACCAGAAGACGAGGAGGAGGGGGAGGGTGGGAGGGAGGGAGTGGGGGGACAGCATAACATCAAGTGCCCTAGTGGAGGAGATGAGGGGAATGGTGGAGGAGCTGGGGGGAAGGGGGGGTGGTGTTTCCCCGCTACACCAAACACCGAAAAAAAAGAAAGGGAAAAGGAAGGGGGGCTCGGAGGACAGCGAGAGGGGGGAGGGGGTGGCCAAACGAGCGATGGGGCTGGGAGAAAAATCTGTGTCCTCGCTGGCTTCCCCAGCCCCTCAACTCCAGGGGGTTGTGGAACAACCCAACAAGGATGAGGGGGGGACGCTGTTCTTGATTGAAGACATGGGCTCTCCCACTCTCTTCCCAACAAGTTACGAGGAGGGGGAAGTGGAGGAGGTGGGGGGTCAACCCAGGGTACAGGAAACTCAGAGGCCAAACACCATTCCATCATCCTGGATTGGTGGGATGGAGGAAGACGGGGGGACGTCGGGAGTGCGGAGGGAGTCCCCGCCGGTGGAGATGGAGCAGGGGAGCATCGGGTGAGCCTCCTGTTTTTGTTTTCATTGGGTTTAGTATTTGGGTGATGTTAGGTTGTTTTGTATTGATTTTAATTTAATTTTCTTTCAAGATGATTACTTTTGTTAGCTTAAATGTAAGAGGGTTAAGGGATGTTGTTAAGAGGAGGGCGGTGTTTAGTTTTCTAGAAGGGGTGGGTTTTGATTTCTGTTTTCTACAGGAGGTTCACCTGAGGGATGGTGGGGATGTCAATAGGTTTAGAAGGGAGTGGGACAAGGGAGAGTCGGTTTGGGGGATCGGGGGAGTGCACTCATCGGGGGTAGGGATTTTGTGTGGGCACAGAGATGTAAAGGTGGAGGGTTCTTTTGTGGTTATGCAGGGGAGGGTTATGGGGATGGATGTCACTTTTAGGGATAGTAGGTATAGGTTAGTGGTGGTGTATGGGCCACAGGTGGCGGCAGACAGGAGGGAGATGGTGGACTGTCTGACGCCCCTGTGTGTTACAAATAGGCACTTAGTGATAGGGGGGGATTTTAATATAGATTTAGGGGTAGGGGGTGATAGTAGTGCAGGCTCCATCACCGGGCTTATGGCTTGCCATGGTCTGGTTGATGGAGGCCTGCACACTACTCCGACAATGGCGGGTCCCACATGGCGCAACTCTCGGGGGGTTGCGCGGAGGCTCGACTATATTTTTCTATCTAGGTCTTTGGGTCAGTTGTCTGGGCGGCTGTTGCCTGTTTTCTTCTCAGATCACGACGGGGTGCTCCTGCAGGTGGGGCCGCCAGTCTGCCTCTTCGGTAGGGGGTACTGGAAATTAGATCGGGATGTGCTGGAGGAGCAAGCTTTCGTCGACACCTTTTTTGGTTTCTTTCGGAGGCTTGAAGGCCTCCGGTCCATGTGCGAGGGGGTGTTAGAGTGGTGGGATTTAGTGAAGGTAAGGATTAGGGCTTTTATAATAGGATATTGTAAGAGGAAAAAAAGGGAGGAAAGGAGGGAGGTGGATCGTATCCAAAGGTTGCTCGAACTCGAGTACGAGGCAGGCAACCTCGGCGGGTCGATTGACTGGGAGAGATCCACTGACCTGAAGGCGCAGCTCAGGGAGCTGCAGGAGCGGAAGGCTCGAGCTTTCCTGGAGCGTGCGCATAATGGCTTTCTAGAACATAATGAGACTTGTTCCGCTATGTTCTTTAAGTCGGTTAGGGGCAGACAGAGTAGGAAGATAATGCATGGGGTGAGGAAAGAAGATGGTAGCATAGTTAGAAAACCGGAGGAAATGGTCAGGGTAACAACTGATCATTTCCGAGGTTTATTTAAAGACAGGGTAATAGATGTAGAGCAGGGAAATGTGTTTTTAGAACACTTGTCCCGGCGATTGCCGGAGGACATTAGAGATGTGATGGAGGCTCAGATCTCCCTCGAGGAGGTTGAGAGCGCTCTCAGGAGGATGGGAAAAGGGAAGGTGCCTGGGATGGATGGGCTGCCGGCCGAGTTTTACCTCAAGTTTTGGGGTATACTTGGACCAGTGGTCCTCGAAGTCTTGAAGGCCATCCTTGAGACGGGGGTCCCGGGGGGATCAATGGCTGTTGGGGTGCTGTCACTTCTTTACAAGAAGGGGGAAGTAACTGACCTTGGCAACTGGCGGCCGTTGACCATGCTGTGCGTAGACTATAAGTTGTTAGCAAAGGTCTTAGCGGACCGGTTACGCACAGCCCTTCCCTACGTCATCCATGAGGATCAGACGTGCGGGGTAGAGGGCCGCTCGATTAGATGGAACCTACAGTTGATTAGGGACTCCATCGCTTGGGTAGAAGATAGAGGGCTGCCTTTAATGGTAGCAGCGCTAGATCAGGCGAAAGCCTTTGATCGCCATCTATAGATCTTTTCTATTCAGGGTGTTAGGTAGATTAGGATTTGGGGAAAAGTTTATAGGATGGATCCGTACTTTATATGTCGGAGCGGGGTGCCGGATTAGCGTTAACAGTCACTTAGGTGACGTTTTTGACCTCTCGTCTGGGGTCAGGCAGGGATGCCCGCTCTCGGCTCTCCTTTTCGTTCTGTACATGGAGCCTCTGGGGGCTGCCATTAGGGCAGACACAGGGGTGGAGGGCTTGCTGATTCCTGGAAGTGGCGGTCTCCGTGTAAAGTTGACCCAGTACGCCGACGACACCTCCTTGCTGCTTTGCACGGACTCGTGCCTGATGAGGTCCCTTGCCATCATTGGGGATTTCACCCGAGCGTCAGGGGCGGTTCTTAACCATGCGAAGTCTTCCGTTAAGTTTTTTGGAAGATGGAGTGGTAGGACGGATGTGCCCGGAGGGTTATCTCTCTGTAACGGGGCCCTGAGGATACTCGGGGTCCATTTTGAGACCTCCGGCTCAGCGACGCTGAACTGGAACATGGGCATCGCAGTGGTACAGAGGAAGCTAGCGATGTGGAGGGCTAGGTCTTTGTCCTTTTTAGGCAAGGTCCTGGTTCTCAAGGTGGATGTATTGCCATCTCTATTGTACTTGGCGTACATCTACCCATTGCCTGCTACTCTGAGGAGGCCTCTAGTGAGGCTGGTGTTTCAGTTCATGTGGGGTGGCAGGTACGAGTGGGTCGCCAGGGCACGCATGCTCTGTCCCATTGGGGAGGGAGGTAGGGGGGTACCACATCTCCCCCTCAAGCTGGACGCAATTTTTGTTTCTTTTTTGTTGACGGAGCTTGCTCAGCCAGTAATACACCCGTCCGGTTACCTCCTGCGGGTGTTCTTCTCGTATCAGGCGAGAAGCGTAATGGTGTGGTCTAACACGGGTCCTCGGGCGGAACAGCTGCCGTGGCACTTTGGCCATGCGGCCAAGTGGCTGCGTGCGCACCCCGAGGTTGAAGTCGCCCGAGTAGGTTTAGATCACAGGCACCTGTACGAGGAGGTCAGACGGGCAGTAAGTCCAGCACCTGTAGTGGGCATCCCGGAAGTGGTCTGGGAGGGAGTGCAGGCGCGGGGTCTGGACAACAGGCTCAAGGACCTGAATTGGTTGAGCCTCCACAAGTGTTTGCCGGTGCGCTCCACCATGTACCGGCATAGCTTGGCGCGATCCCCCACCTGCCCAAGAACTTCTTGTGGCAGGGAGGAGACTGTGCGCCATGTCTTTTGGGACTGTGCCATTGCCGGAGTAGTATGGGCGAAGGCACGGGTGTTGTTAGGAAGGGTTAGAGGTGATTTTGTGTTGACTTGGGCTAGGTTAGAGAGAGGTGTAGGGAGAGCGAGGGGGACGGATAGGGATAGGTTTCTGCTCTGGCTTCTCATGAGCCTCTTTAAGCGGGGGCTGTGGGAAGCCAGGCAGAACATGGTCAAGACAGGGAGAGATTGGGGGGTGGAAGGAATAGTGAGGAGGGTGGAAGGTGATTTGAGGGGGAGGATGAAGAGGGAGGAGAGGAAGTGGGGGGCAGCACGCTGCCCGGGAGAGATGGAAGGGGGGATTAGGGCTGGGGTTATTTTAGAATAGGGACGGGAAGATAGGGAAAGGTAGTGTGTAGGATGACGGGGAGGGATGATGCTCCCCTGAGTTTTTTGTTTGGGTTTTATTTTGTTTTTGGAATACAAATGCCATTATTATTTGAATTAGAATGAAAATTATGATTTTGTAAAGTATGAATGGTATTGACGGTAATAAATTATTTTTTCTAAAAAAAAAAAAAAAATCTGTTCTTATCAGTTCAATATCTGATACGTCCCCCATCGGGGGACTACATATTAAATGGATTTTTCGAACAGGGAGTCGGAAATGGGGCTTGCTCCGTCCGCTCCACGCATCGACCCGGTATTGCAGTACCTCCGGGAACGGTGCAACACTTTTCTCCCATTGTCAAGGAAAAAGAAATACACAAAGCTATGTAAAACAGCTAGCAGAAGAAGAGAAGGAATGAAAAAAGAAGAATCATCCAAACTGAAACAAGGGCGAAGCCCCCTTCATGGGGTCCCCCGTTTTCCCGCCATTTTACTTAAAAAAAAATAATAATAAATTGGCCAGGATTGTGTGTGTGTGTGTGTGTGTGTGTGTCTCTGTCTGTTTTTGACCCCCCCAAAAAAATACAATCACTTCACCAGGATTGTCTGTCTGTCTGTCTGTCTGTCTGTCTGTCTGTCTGTGACTTTTTACCCACAGCCCTCGAAAACTTGGAAGAGTGGGTTCGGGGACCACCCGCGGGGACCCGGCCTAGAGTGCACAGTGTGTGTCTCGGGCCCCGACCTCTGACTTCCATACGACTCTGGTTTGTTTCTCTTCATTACGCACAAGCCTTTCGCCTTTTACTAAAGACTTCCGTGGAGAGGAACACTTACGAGTTCAACGTATTTTTGGAAGGGCTTTGCTTCTGGCAGAGCCCGGTATCTTGTTTCAAGAGAAATTGACAGAGATGACGCCGAGGCTTTTGCTCAGGCGTTTGACTTGAAGCCGGCTGACCGACCGACCGACCGACCGACCGACCGGCGTATTTTTCCACTCAAAGTAGTCGCTCGGGCAATTGAGTTCAAGCCCGACGATGACTGGCTTATTTGCCGGGCATTGAACAAATAGTCGCACTAGGCTTAAAGAGCTAGTGACTTAAAGACGCATTAGCGACTTGAAAAAAAAAAACACCTGCCTGTCACCAGGGAAGCGTTGGGTGGGGAGGAGCCAACTTTTTCCAAACCGATGAGGTCTGCCGAGACCCCCGGGGGCCCGGCGGGTGCAGGGGTCAATTTGTGGGTTATCGCTTCTCGGCCTTTTGGCTCAGATCAAGCTTGGTACCGAGGTGCCCCAGAGCCCGCTGAGCCAAAAGGTCGAAGGAAGAAGGGCGGTAATTTTTGGTTTGTGAGAATTTGGTTTTTCAACAAGCGGCTTCTTTTTTGTTGGAAGAGAGCCTTACCGGACAAGATGGCAGAAAATGTTCCAAAAAGATCGGTTCCGGGGATTGGACTTGTAAACACGGTGAGGTTTGCATGGAGCAGCAAAGACATGGAGCCAATCGGGAGAGAAACATTTGGGAGATCTGTCTTGATGGGGATCCTGAATCTGACGGTTAAAGACGTTTTATGCCTTCAGGGTAACCCAATAGAGAAAGCATATGATGTCACCTTTTACACCGAGGCAATGCATGACGAAATCATGAAGAAGGTGAAGGCTGTGGGAGATACGAGGCCTTTGAGTTACTACGAGGTCTCAAGTTTGGTGAAGAATAACTTTAGGGTGGTAACTGTGAATATATACAACCCGCACGTCAAGGACGAGGAGGTAAGGGCATTCCTGGGGAGGTTTATGGACAACGTATCATCGGCGAGACTCCTCAGGGACTCCCTGGGGTTCTGGAATGGAAGGCGGGGTTTCCAGGCACTCCTCAGGGAGGACCCTACGGGATTGGGTGGATACCTCCATCCTCCTGCGATGTTCTCCCTGGGGGCTGACAGGGGGACGTTGTACTATGCACGTCAGCCCCCATTTTGCAGGCGCTGTATGGCCTATGGTCATATCCTCGCCTCGTGCAGCACAAAGAAATGCAGGTATTGTGGATCTGTGGAGCACGAGGCGAGGGACTGTGACGCGCCGAAGGCATGTCACGGGTGTGGCAGTTTGACGCACCTGTGGCGTGAATGCCCGGCGCGTCAGAGGTCATACGCGTCTGCAGCTGGGGGGGGGGAGCGAGAGCGGAGGATGGGGGAAGAAGAGGAGAGGAACAAGAGGAAAGAAAAGGCACGGAGGAAAAGGACACAGTGCGGGAGGAGAAGGAAAGAGCGGCAGCGGGAGAAGAGAGAAAGAAAGAAATGGACTTGGTGGAACCAGAAGGACGGAAGGCTGAAGGAGAGGAGGAGCAGGAGGAGGAAAGAGATAGGAGGGTGGAGGGGCTGGAGAAGACGGTGGTGGAGAAGAAGGAGACGGAGAAGGCAATAGAGAGGGAGGAGACAGGGAAGACGGCGGTGGAGGAGAAAGAGACAGAAAGAGAGGAGACAGAGAAGGCAGCGGTGGCGGGACCAGAAGGAGAGGGAGTAAAGGAGTGGGGGGACAGTAAAGAGGTAAAATCACGAGTAGAGGAGTTGAGGGAGATGGTAGGGGGGCTGACGGACACGGTGAATGACGCGGTGGGGGGGCTGACGGACGCAGATAGGGATGTTCCCTGGCTGCGCCCTCCACCGATAAAGAGACCTAAAAAGTGGGAGCGTAAGGACAGCAGGAGGAGGAAGGCTGGTAAGGGGTGGTAGGGCAGGGGGGAGAGGATGCGGGGCCCTCATGGGCTCCCTCCTCTTCATGCTCTTTTTACACCCCTGGCTGAGCTGGACCTTCCAGGCATTGCCCAGGGTTGGGGGATGGAGGAAGGTGTTAATTTTTTGTTTGAGGGCATGGGGTGCTCGGGCCAGAGTCAGGAGGAGGGCGGGGTGATAGATTTAAGTGGGGGGCACAAGACAGAGTGTTTGCTTGTGCCGGGCACTGATTCTGTATCCAGGGGAGAGGGGATGGTGGCCGACGGCGGAGCGTCAGGAGTGGAGGAGGCATCCCCGTCGGTCGGGAGGATAGGGTGAGTTTATTTGGATTTTTTTGTTGTTATTATGGGGTTGGTTTGTAGTTGAGAAGGGGAGGGAAGATGTTTTCCTGGGTCTTTGTTTAAGGGTTTTTGGTTTGTGTAATTATTAAAGATGCCTAGTTATGATTTCGATTGGAATATATGGTTTTGTATTGAACGGCATAGAAAGTAATAAATATATTTTGTAAAAAAAAAAAAAAATCTGTTCTTATCAGTTTAATATCTGATACGTCCCCCATCGGGGGACTACATATTAAATGGATTTTTCGAACAGGGAGTCGGAAATGGGGCTTGCTCCGTCCGCTCCACGCATCGACCCGGTATTGCAGTACCTCCGGGAACGGTGCAACACTTTTCTCCCATTGTCAAGGAAAAAGAAATACACAAAGCTATGTAAAACAGCTAGCAGAAGAAGAGAAGGAATGAAAAAAGAAGAATCATCCAAACTGAAACAAGGGCGAAGCCCCCTTCATGGGGTCCCCCGTTTTCCCGCCATTTTACTTTAAAAAAAAAATTTAATAAATAAATAAATTGGCCAGGATTGTGTGTGTGTGTGTGTGTGTGTGTGTGTGTGTGTGTTCTCTGTCTGTTTTTGACCCCCCAAAAAAAATACAATCACTTCACCAGGATTGTCTGTCTGTCTGTCTGTCTGTCTGTCTGTCTGTGACTTTTTACCCACAGCCCTCGAAAACTTGGAAGAGTGGGTTCGGGGACCACCCGCGGGGACCCGGCCTAGAGTGCACAGTGTGTGTCTCGGGCCCCGACCTCTGACTTCCATACGACTCTGGTTTGTTTCTCTTCATTACGCACAAGCCTTTCGCCTTTTACTAAAGACTTCCGTGGAGAGGAACACTTACGAGTTCAACGTATTTTTGGAAGGGCTTTGCTTCTGGCAGAGCCCGGTATCTTGTTTCAAGAGAAATTGACAGAGATGACGCCGAGGCTTTTTGCTCAGGCGTTTGACTTGAAGCCGGCTGACCGACCGACCGACCGACCGACCGGCGTATTTTTCCACTCAAAGTAGTCGCTCGGGCAATTGAGTTCAAGCCCGACGATGACTGGCTTATTTGCCGGGCATTGAACAAATAGTCGCACTAGGCTTAAAGAGCTAGTGACTTAAAGACGCATTAGCGACTTGAAAAAAAAAAACACCTGCCTGTCACCAGGGAAGCGTTGGGTGGGGAGGAGCCAACTTTTTCCAAACCGATGAGGTCTGCCGAGACCCCCGGGGGCCCGGCGGTTGCAGGGGTCAATTTGTGGGTTATCGCTTCTCGGCCTTTTGGCTCAGATCAAGCTTGGTACCGAGGTGCCCCAGAGCTCGCTGAGTCAAAAGGTCGACGACAGGAGAGCGGTAAGTTTTTTTTTTGATTTCTTGGGTATTGTATCTCGGCCATTTTGTTCTTTGTTTATCTTTTTAGGGTTTTTTTTCCCTTTCTGAGAAGGAAGCAAGAGAGGAGTCGAGGGCGCCAATCTCCTAGCAGAGATGGCGCAAAATACATCATACAGGTCGGTCCCTGTGATCGGGCTTGCAAACACGGTTCGTTTTTCGTGGAAGAACAAGGAGTTGGATCCGTTTGGACGGGAAACATTTGGAAGGACTATCTTGATTGGAATCTTCAAGCTGTCAGTTAAGGACGTGTTTTGCCTACAAGGGAACTCATTGGAAGGAGCTTTTGACGTGGCATTACACACAGAAGAAAAACACAATGAGGTACTAAGAAAGGCGAAAGCAGTGGGAGGCACGAAGCCAATGTGCAATTATGAGGTGACCAGCCTTGCGAGGAATAATTACAGGGTTGTAACTGTAAACATGTACAATCCGTATGTCAAAGATGAGGAGGTGAGGGCCTTTCTGGGGAGATATATGGATAATGTCTCCTCAGCAAGGGCCCTCAAAGATTCACTTGGATTTTGGAATGGTAGAAGGGGTTTCCAGGCCCTCCTCAGGGAGGACCCGAAGGGGCTGGGTGGCTACCTTCATCCCCCGGCAATGTTCTCCCTGGGGGCTGACAGGGGGACATTATTTTATGACACGTCAGCCCCCGTTTTGCAGGCGCTGTATGGCCTACGGTCATATCCTAGCCTCGTGCAGCACGAGAAAATGCAGATTTTGTGGATCTGGAGAGCACGAGGCTAGGGACTGTGACGAGCCGAAGGCGTGCCACGGGTGTGGCTCATCCGCACACCTGTGGCGGGGATGCCCGGCTCGTCAGCGGTCATACGCGTCTGCAGCTGGAGGGGGACAGGAGCGGGGGATGGGGGAAGAAGAGGAGGGGGAGGAGGCCAAGAACAAGACCCGACTACAGGCCCAGAGGTGAAGGCCTCAAAGGAGGAGGGAAGAGCGGCAGCAGGAAGAGATGGAGATGGCAAGGGAGCAGGAGAACCAGGAGGAGAGAAAGGAAAGGAAGCAGGAAGAAGCAAGGAAGTGGAGGAGCCAGAGAGAGCAGCAGAGGAGGAAGAGGTGGGGAAGAAGGAGACGGCGGAAGGACCAGAAGACGAGGAGGAGGGGGGAGGGTGGGAGGGAGGGAGTGGGGGGACAGCATAACATCAAGTGCCCTAGTGGAGGAGATGAGGGGAATGGTGGAGGAGCTGGGGGAGGGGGGGTGGTGTTTCCCCGCTACACCAAACACCGAAAAAAAGAAAGGGAAAAGGAAGGGGGGCTCGGAGGACAGCGAGAGGGGGGAGGGGTGGCCAAACGAGCGATGGGGCTGGGAGAAAAATCTGTGTCCTCGCTGGCTTCCCCAGCCCCTCAACTCCAGGGGTTGTGGAACAACCCAACAAGGATGAGGGGGGACGCTGTTCTTGATTGAGGACATGGGCTCTCCCACTCTCTTCCCAACAAGTTACGAGGAGGGGGAAGTGGAGGAGGTGGGGGGTCAACCCAGGGTACAGGAAACTCAGAGGCCAAACACCATTCCATCATCCTGGATTGGTGGGATGGAGGAAGACGGGGGACGTCGGGAGTGCGGAGGGAGTCCCCGCCGGTGGAGATGGAGCAGGGGAGCATCGGGTGAGCCTCCTGTTTTTGTTTTCATTGGGTTTAGTATTTGGGTGATGTTAGGTTGTTTTGTATTGATTTTAATTTAATTTTCTTTCAAGATGATTACTTTTGTTAGCTTAAATGTAAGAGGGTTAAGGGATGTTGTTAAGAGGAGGGCGGTGTTTAGTTTTCTAGAAGGGGTGGGTTTTGATTTCTGTTTTCTACAGGAGGTTCACCTGAGGGATGGTGGGGATGTCAATAGGTTTAGAAGGGAGTGGGACAAGGGAGAGTCGGTTTGGGGGATCGGGGGAGTGCACTCATCGGGGGTAGGGATTTTGTGTGGGCACAGAGATGTAAAGGTGGAGGGTTCTTTTGTGGTTATGCAGGGGAGGGTTATGGGGATGGATGTCACTTTTAGGGATAGTAGGTATAGGTTAGTGGTGGTGTATGGGCCACAGGTGGCGGCAGACAGGAGGGAGATGGTGGACTGTCTGACGCCCCTGTGTGTTACAAATAGGCACTTAGTGATAGGGGGGGATTTTAATATAGATTTAGGGGTAGGGGGTGATAGTAGTGCAGGCTCCATCACCGGGCTTATGGCTTGCCATGGTCTGGTTGATGGAGGCCTGCACACTACTCCGACAATGGCGGGTCCCACATGGCGCAACTCTCGGGGGGTTGCGCGGAGGCTCGACTATATTTTTCTATCTAGGTCTTTGGGTCAGTTGTCTGGGCGGCTGTTGCCTGTTTTCTTCTCAGATCACGACGGGGTGCTCCTGCAGGTGGGGCCGCCAGTCTGCCTCTTCGGTAGGGGGGTACTGGAAATTAGATCGGGATGTGCTGGAGGAGCAAGCTTTCGTCGACACCTTTTTTGGTTTCTTTCGGAGGCTTGAAGGCCTCCGGTCCATGTGCGAGGGGGTGTTAGAGTGGTGGGATTTAGTGAAGGTAAGGATTAGGGCTTTTATAATAGGATATTGTAAGAGGAAAAAAAGGGAGGAAAGGAGGGAGGTGGATCGTATCCAAAGGTTGCTCGAACTCGAGTACGAGGCAGGCAACCTCGGCGGGTCGATTGACTGGGAGAGATCCACTGACCTGAAGGCGCAGCTCAGGGAGCTGCAGGAGCGGAAGGCTCGAGCTTTCCTGGAGCGTGCGCATAATGGCTTTCTAGAACATAATGAGACTTGTTCCGCTATGTTCTTTAAGTCGGTTAGGGGCAGACAGAGTAGGAAGATAATGCATGGGGTGAGGAAAGAAGATGGTAGCATAGTTAGAAAACCGGAGGAAATGGTCAGGGTAACAACTGATCATTTCCGAGGTTTATTTAAAGACAGGGTAATAGATGTAGAGCAGGGAAATGTGTTTTTAGAACACTTGTCCCGGAGGACATTAGAGATGTGATGGAGGCTCAGATCTCCCTCGAGGAGGTTGAGAGCGCTCTCAGGAGGATGGGAAAAGGGAAGGTGCCTGGGATGGATGGGCTGCCGGCCGAGTTTTACCTCAAGTTTTGGGGTATACTTGGACCAGTGGTCCTCGAAGTCTTGAAGGCCATCCTTGAGACGGGGGTCCCGGGGGGATCAATGGCTGTTGGGGTGCTGTCACTTCTTTACAAGAAGGGGGAAGTAACTGACCTTGGCAACTGGCGGCCGTTGACCATGCTGTGCGTAGACTATAAGTTGTTAGCAAAGGTCTTAGCGGACCGGTTACGCACAGCCCTTCCCTACGTCATCCATGAGGATCAGACGTGCGGGGTAGAGGGCCGCTCGATTAGATGGAACCTACAGTTGATTAGGGACTCCATCGCTTGGGTAGAAGATAGAGGGCTGCCTTTAATGGTAGCAGCGCTAGATCAGGCGAAAGCCTTTGATCGCGTGAATAGATCTTTTCTATTCAGGGTGTTAGGTAGATTAGGATTTGGGGAAAAGTTTATAGGATGGATCCGTACTTTATATGTCGGAGCGGGGTGCCGGATTAGCGTTAACAGTCACTTAGGTGACGTTTTTGACCTCTCGTCTGGGGTCAGGCAGGGATGCCCGCTCTCGGCTCTCCTTTTCGTTCTGTACATGGAGCCTCTGGGGGCTGCCATTAGGGCAGACACAGGGGTGGAGGGCTTGCTGATTCCTGGAAGTGGCGGTCTCCGTGTAAAGTTGACCCAGTACGCCGACGACACCTCCTTGCTGCTTTGCAAGGACTCGTGCCTGATGAGGTCCCTTGCCATCATTGGGGATTTCACCCGAGCGTCGGGGGCGGTTCTTAACCATGCGAAGTCTTCCGTTAAGTTTTTTGGAAGATGGAGTGGTAGGACGGATGTGCCCGGAGGGTTATCTCTCTGTAACGGGGCCCTGAGGATACTCGGGGTCCATTTTGAGACCTCCGGCTCAGCAACGCTGAACTGGAACATGGGCATCGCAGTGGTACAGAGGAAGCTAGCGATGTGGAGGGCTAGGTCTTTGTCCTTTTTAGGCAAGGTCCTGGTTCTCAAGGTGGATATATTGCCATCTCTATTGTACTTGGCGTACATCTACCCATTGCCTGCTAGTCTGAGGAGGCCTCTAGTGAGGCTGGTGTTTCAGTTCATGTGGGGTGGCAGGTACGAGTGGGTCGCCAGGGCACGCATGCTCTGTCCCATTGGGGAGGGAGGTAGGGGGGTACCACATCTCCCCCTCAAGCTGGACGCAATTTTTGTTTCTTTTTTGTTGACGGAGCTTGCTCAGCCAGTAATACACCCGTCCGGTTACCTCCTGCGGGTGTTCTTCTCGTATCAGGCGAGAAGCGTAATGGTGTGGTCTAACACGGGTCCTCGGGCGGAACAGCTGCCGTGGCACTTTGGCCATGCGGCCAAGTGGCTGCGTGCGCACCCCGAGGTTGAAGTCGCCCGAGTAGGTTTAGATCACAGGCACCTGTACGAGGAGGTCAGACGGGCAGTAAGTCCAGCACCTGTAGTGGGCATCCCGGAAGTGGTCTGGGAGGGAGTGCAGGCGCGGGGTCTGGACAACAGGCTCAAGGACCTGAATTGGTTGAGCCTCCACAAGTGTTTGCCGGTGCGCTCCACCATGTACCAGCATAGCTTGGCGCGATCCCCCACCTGCCCAAGAACTTCTTGTGGAAGGGAGGAGACTGTGCGCCATGTCTTTTGGGACTGTGCCATTGCCGGAGTAGTATGGGCGAAGGCACGGGTGTTGTTAGGAAGGGTTAGAGGTGATTTTGTGTTGACTTGGGCTAGGTTAGAGAGAGGTGTAGGGAGAGCGAGGGGGACGGATAGGGATAGGTTTCTGCTCTGGCTTCTCATGAGCCTCTTTAAGCGGGGGCTGTGGGAAGCCAGGCAGAACATGGTCAAGACAGGGAGAGATTGGGGGGTGGAAGGAATAGTGAGGAGGGTGGAAGGTGATTTGAGGGGGAGGATGAAGAGGGAGGAGAGGAAGTGGGGGCAGCACGCTGCCCGGGAGAGATGGAAGGGGGGGATTAGGGCTGGGGTTATTTTAGAATAGGGACGGGAAGATAGGGAAAGGTAGTGTGTAGGATGACGGGGAGGGATGATGCTCCCCTGAGTTTTTTGTTTGGGTTTTATTTTGTTTTTGGAATACAAATGCCAATATTATTTGAATTAGAATGAAAATTATGATTTTGTAAAGTATGAACTGTATTGACGGTAATAAATTATTTTTTCTCAAAAAATAAAAAAAATCTGTTCTTATCAGTTTAATATCTGATACGTCCCCCATCGGGGGACTACATATTAAATGGATTTTTCGAACAGGGAGTCGGAAATGGGGCTTGCTCCGTCCGCTCCACGCATCGACCCGGTATTGCAGTACCTCCGGGAACGGTGCAACACTTTTCTCCCATTGTCAAGGAAAAAGAAATACACAAAGCTATGTAAAACAGCTAGCAGAAGAAGAGAAGGAATGAAAAAAGAAGAATCATCCAAACTGAAACAAGGGCGAAGCCCCCTTCATGGGGTCCCCCGTTTTCCCGCCATTTTACTTAAAAAAATAGAAATAAAAAAATTGGCCAGGATTGTGTGTGTGTGTGTGTGTGTGTGTGTGTGTGTGTGTGTGTCTCTGTCTGTTTTTGACCCCCCCAAAAAAATACAATCACTTCACCAGGATTGTCTGTCTGTCTGTCTGTCTGTGACTTTTTACCCACAGCCCTCGAAAACTTGGAAGAGTGGGTTCGGGGACCACCCGCGGGGACCCGGCCTAGAGTGCACAGTGTGTGTCTCGGGCCCCGACCTCTGACTTCCATACGACTCTGGTTTGTTTCTCTTCATTACGCACAAGCCTTTCGCCTTTTACTAAAGACTTCCGTGGAGAGGAACACTTACGAGTTCAACGTATTTTTGGAAGGGCTTTGCTTCTGGCAGAGCCCGGTATCTTGTTTCAAGAGAAATTGACAGAGATGACGCCGAGGCTTTTTGCTCAGGCGTTTGACTTGAAGCCGGCTGACCGACCGACCGACCGACCGACCGACCGACCGGCGTATTTTTCCACTCAAAGTAGTCGCTCGGGCAATTGAGTTCAAGCCCGACGATGACTGGCTTATTTGCCGGGCATTGAACAAATAGTCGCACTAGGCTTAAAGAGCTAGTGACTTAAAGACGCATTAGCGACTTGAAAAAAAAAAACACCTGCCTGTCACCAGGGAAGCGTTGGGTGGGGAGGAGCCAACTTTTTCCAAACCGATGAGGTCTGCCGAGACCCCCGGGGGCCCGGCGGGTGCAGGGGTCAATTTGTGGGTTATCGCTTCTCGGCCTTTTGGCTCAGATCAAGCTTGGTACCGAGGTGCCCCAGAGCCCGCTGAGCCAAAAGGTCGAAGGAAGGCAGGAGGGAGGAAAGTTTGTTGTTTTTGGTTTTTTGAGACACGGTTGGTGTATTTTGCCGCTCTTTTCAGTTTTTACTTTTTTGGAGGAAAAGCAGGAGCGGAGGAGAGTGTACTACAGGGAGGCCAGTCCCTAGGATGGGGCTGGCGAATACGGTGCGCTTTTCCTGGAGGGATAAGGCGATGGATCCACTGGACAGAGACGCTTTTGGGAGGACTATCCTGATCGGTATCCTTGGGCTGAAGGTGGAGGAAGTGTTCTGCCTACAAGAAAACCCATTGGAGGGTGCATATGATGTGGCATTGCATACGGAGAAAAAGCACGACGAGATTCTCAGAAAGGTGAGAGAAGTGGAAAAGGAGAAGCCGATGTCCCATTACGTGGTGACTAGCTTGGCGAGGAGCAATTTCCGAGTGGTTAACGTGAACATTTACAACCCTTACGTTAAGGACGAGGAGGTGAGGGCCTTTCTGGGGAGATACATGGATGGTGTCTCCTCAGGAAGGCACCTCAAAGATTCCCTGGGCTTTTGGACCGGGAGGAGGGGTTTCAGGCCCTCCTAAGAGAGGACCCAAATGGATTGGGTGGATACCTCCATCGTCCGGCGATGTTCTCCTTGGGGGCTGACCGGGGGACGTTGCATTATGCCCGTCAGCCTCCGTTCTGCAGGCGTTGTATGGCCTATGGTCATATCCTCGCCTCGTGCAGCACAAAAAAGTGTAGGTATTGTGGATCTACGGAGCACGAGGCGAGGGACTGTGACGCGCCGAAGGCATGTCACGGGTGTGGCATGCTGACGCACCTGTGGCGTGAATGCCCGGCGCGTCAGAGGTCATACGCGTCTGCAGCAGGGGGGGGAGCGAGAGCCGTGGATGGGGGAAGAAGAGGAGGGGACAAAGAGCCAGGAACAGGAACGGAGGAAAGGGACGCACGGCGGGAGAAGGAAAGAACGACAGCAGGAGCAGAAGAAGAAAAGGAAGAAGTGGATACGGTGGAATCGGAGGGGCGGGAGGCTGAAGGAGAGGAGGAGCAGGAGGCTGAAGGAGAGAAGGAGCAGGAGGAGGAAGGAGATAAGAGAGTGGAGGGGTCGGAGAAGACAGCGGTGGAGAAGGAGACGGAGAAGGAAACAGAGAGGGAGGAGATAGAGAAGACGGCGGTGGAGAAGAAAGAGACAGAAAGGAAGGAGACAGGGAAGAAGGTGGTGGAGAAGAAAGAGACAGAAAGGAAGGAGACAGGGAAGAAGGTGGTGGAGAAGAAAGAGACAGAAAGGAAGGAGACAGGGAAGAAGGTGGTGGAGAAGAAAGAGACAGAAAGGAAGGAGACAGGGAAGAAGGTGGTGGAGAAGAAAGAAACAGAAAGGGAGGAGAAAGAGAAGGCAGTGGTGGCGGGACCAGTAGGAGAAGGAGTGAAGGAGTGGGGGGACAGTAAAGAGGTGAGATCACGGGTGGAGGAGCTGAGGGAGATGGTGGGGGGGCTGCCGGACAATATGAACAAAGCGAGGGGGGGGCTGACGGACGCAGAAAGGGATGTTCCCTGGCTGCGTCCTCCACCTATAAAGAGGCCAAAGAAGGGGGAGCGACCGGACAGCAGGAGGAAGAAGGGTGGTAAAAGGGGGGTGGGGGAAGGGCAGGAAGGAGAGGTTGCAGGGCCCTCGTGGGCTCCCTCTTCTTCATGTTCTTTTACACCCCTGGCAGAGCTGGACCTACCAGGCATGGCCAAGGAATGGGGAATGGAGGAAGGAGAAAGTTTCCTGTTTGGGGACATGGGGTGCTCGAGCCGGAGCCCGGAGGAGGGGGGTGGTGGATTTGAGTGGGGGCACAAGACACAGAGTGTGGGTGTGCCGGGTATTGGTGGTGTTTCCAGGGGAGAGGGGATGGCGGCCGACGGGGGAGCGTCAGGAGTGGAGAGGGCGTCCCCGTCGGTCGGGATGGGGTGAGTTTTTCTTTGATTTTTGGTGTGGGTTTTGGTTTGTAGATGGGAAGGGGAGGGAAAATGCTCCCATGACTTTTGGTTTTTGGGTTTGGTTATTATTGAATAGTTTTGAAATGTTTAATGGAATTTGTGTTTGAATTGATTGATTTGTATAAGATTTTTGTTGGGTTTTGAACGTAATAAATATATTTTATTAAAAAAAAAAATCTGTTCTTATCAGTTTAATATCTGATACGTCCCCCATCGGGGGACTACATATTAAATGGATTTTTCGAACAGGGAGTCGGAAATGGGGCTTGCTCCGTCCGCTCCACGCATCGACCCGGTATTGCAGTACCTCCGGGAACGGTGCAACACTTTTCTCCCATTGTCAAGGAAAAAGAAATACACAAAGCTATGTAAAACAGCTAGCAGAAGAAGAGAAGGAATGAAAAAAGAAGAATCATCCAAACTGAAACAAGGGCGAAGCCCCCTTCATGGGGGTCCCCCGTTTTCCCGCCATTTTACTTAAAAAAAAATAATAAACAAACAAACAAAAAAATTGGCCAGGATTGTGTGTGTGTGTGTGTGTGTGTGTGTGTGTGTGTGTGTGTGTGTGTGTGTGTCTCTGTCTGTTTTTGACCCCCCCAAAAAAATACAATCACTTCACCAGGATTGTCTGTCTGTCTGTCTGTCTGTCTGTCTGTCTGTCTGTCTGTCTGTGACTTTTTACCCACAGCCCTCGAAAACTTGGAAGAGTGGGTTCGGGGACCACCTGCGGGGACCCGGCCTAGAGTGCACAGTGTGTGTCTCGGGCCCCGACCTCTGACTTCCATACGACTCTGGTTTGTTTCTCTTCATTACGCACAAGCCTTTCGCCTTTTACTAAAGACTTCCGTGGAGAGGAACACTTACGAGTTCAACGTATTTTTGGAAGGGCTTTGCTTCTGGCAGAGCCCGGTATCTTGTTTCAAGAGAAATTGACAGAGATGACGCCGAGGCTTTTTGTTCAGGCGTTTGACTTGAAGCCGGCTGACCGACCGACCGACCGACCGACCGACCGGCGTATTTTTCCACTCAAAGTAGTCGCTCGGGCAATTGAGTTCAAGCCCGACGATGACTGGCTTATTTGCCGGGCATTGAACAAATAGTCGCACTAGGCTTAAAGAGCTAGTGACTTAAAGACGCATTAGCGACTTGAAAAAAAAAACACCTGCCTGTCACCAGGGAAGCGTTGGGTGGGGAGGAGCCAACTTTTTCCAAACCGATGAGGTCTGCCGAGACCCCCGGGGGCCCGGCGGGTGCAGGGGTCAATTTGTGGGTTATCGCTTCTCGGCCTTTTGGCTCAGATCAAGCTTGGTACCGAGGTGCCCCAGAGCCCGCTGAGCCAAAAGGTCGAAGGAAGGCAGGAGGGAGGAAAGTTTGTTGTTTTTGGTTTTTTGAGACACGGTTGGTGTATTTTGCCGCTCTTTTCAGTTTTTACTTTTTTGGAGGAAAAGCAGGAGCGGAGGAGAGTGCGCCAAGCTCCTTGCGGAGATGGCGCAAAATACTACAGGGAGGCCAGTCCCTAGGATGGGGCTGGCGAATACGGTGCGCTTTTCCTGGAGGGATAAGGCGATGGATCCACTGGACAGAGACGCTTTTGGGAGGACTATCCTGATCGGTATCCTTGGGCTGAAGGTGGAGGAAGTGTTCTGCCTACAAGAAAACCCATTGGAGGGTGCATATGATGTGGCATTGCATACGGAGAAAAAGCACGACGAGATTCTCAGAAAGGTGAGAGAAGTGGAAAAGGAGAAGCCGATGTCCCATTACGTGGTGACTAGCTTGGCGAGGAGCAATTTCCGAGTGGTTAACGTGAACATTTACAACCCTTACGTTAAGGACGAGGAGGTGAGGGCCTTTCTGGGGAGATACATGGATGGTGTCTCCTCAGGAAGGCACCTCAAAGATTCCCTGGGCTTTTGGACCGGGAGGAGGGGTTTCCAGGCCCTCCTAAGAGAGGACCCAAATGGATTGGGTGGATACCTCCATCCTCCGGCGATGTTCTCCTTGGGGGCTGACCGGGGGACGTTGCATTATGCCCGTCAGCCTCCGTTCTGCAGGCGTTGTATGGCCTATGGTCATATCCTCGCCTCGTGCAGCACAAAAAAGTGTAGGTATTGTGGATCTACGGAGCACGAGGCGAGGGACTGTGACGCGCCGAAGGCATGTCACGGGTGTGGCATGCTGACGCACCTGTGGCGTGAATGCCCGGCGCGTCAGAGGTCATACGCGTCTGCAGCAGGGGGGGGAGCAAGAGCCGGGGATGGGGGAAGAAGAGGAGGGGACAAAGAGCCAGGAACAGGAACGGAGGAAAGGGACGCACGGCGGGAGAAGGAAAGAACGACAGCAGGAGCAGAAGAAGAAAAGGAAGAAGTGGACACGGTGGAATCGGAGGGGCGGGAGGCTGAAGGAGAGGAGGAGCAGGAGGCTGAAGGAGAGAAGGAGCAGGAGGAGGAAGGAGATAAGAGAGTGGAGGGGTCGGAGAAGACAGCGGTGGAGAAGGAGACGGAGAAGGAAACAGAGAGGGAGGAGATAGAGAAGACGGCGGTGGAGAAGAAAGAGACAGAAAGGAAGGAGACAGGGAAGAAGGTGGTGGAGAAGAAAGAGACAGAAAGGAAGGAGACAGGGAAGAAGGTGGTGGAGAAGAAAGAGACAGAAAGGAAGGAGACAGGGAAGAAGGTGGTGGAGAAGAAAGAGACAGAAAGGAAGGAGACAGGGAAGAAGGTGGTGGAGAAGAAAGAAACAGAAAGGGAGGAGAAAGAGAAGGCAGTGGTGGCGGGACCAGTAGGAGAAGGAGTGAAGGAGTGGGGGGACAGTAAAGAGGTGAGATCACGGGTGGAGGAGCTGAGGGAGATGGTGGGGGGCTGCCGGACAATATGAACAAAGCGAGGGGGGGCTGACGGACGCAGAAAGGGATGTTCCCTGGCTGCGTCCTCCACCTATAAAGAGGCCAAAGAAGGGGAGCGACCGGACAGCAGGAGGAAGAAGGGTGGTAAAAGGGGGGTGGGGGAAGGGCAGGAAGGAGAGGTTGCAGGGCCCTCGTGGGCTCCCTCTTCTTCATGTTCTTTTACACCCCTGGCAGAGCTGGACCTACCAGGCATGGCCAAGGAATGGGGAATGGAGGAAGGAGAAAGTTTCCTGTTTGGGGACATGGGGTGCTCGAGCCGGAGCCCGGAGGAGGGGGTGGTGGATTTGAGTGGGGGGCACAAGACACAGAGTGTGGGTGTGCCGGGTATTGGTGGTGTTTCCAGGGGAGAGGGGATGGCGGCCGACGGGGAGCGTCAGGAGTGGAGAGGGCGTCCCCGTCGGTCGGGATGGGGTGAGTTTTTCTTTGATTTTTGGTGTGGGTTTTGGTTTGTAGATGGGAAGGGGAGGGAAAATGCTCCCATGACTTTTGGTTTTTGGGTTTGGTTATTATTGAATAGTTTTGAAATGTTTAATGGAATTTGTGTTTGAATTGATTGATTTGTATAAGATTTTTGTTGGGTTTTGAACGTAATAAATATATTTTATAAAAATAAAAAAAATCTGTTCTTATCAGTTTAATATCTGATACGTCCCCCATCGGGGGACTACATATTAAATGGATTTTTCGAACAGGGAGTCGGAAATGGGGCTTGCTCCGTCCGCTCCACGCATCGACCCGGTATTGCAGTACCTCCGGGAACGGTGCAACACTTTTCTCCCATTGTCAAGGAAAAAGAAATACACAAAGCTATGTAAAACAGCTAGCAGAAGAAGAGAAGGAATGAAAAAAGAAGAATCATCCAAACTGAAACAAGGGCGAAGCCCCCTTCATGGGGGTCCCCGTTTTCCCGCCATTTTACTTAAAAAATAAAAAATAAACAAACAAAAAAAAAAATTGGCCAGGATTGTGTGTGTGTGTGTGTGTGTGTGTGTGTGTGTGTGTGTGTCTCTGTCTGTTTTTGACCCCCCCAAAAAAATACAATCACTTCACCAGGATTGTCTGTCTGTCTGTCTGTCTGTCTGTCTGTCTGTCTGTCTGTGACTTTTTACCCACAGCCCTCGAAAACTTGGAAGAGTGGGTTCGGGGACCACCTGCGGGGACCCGGCCTAGAGTGCACAGTGTGTGTCTCGGGCCCCGACCTCTGACTTCCATACGACTCTGGTTTGTTTCTCTTCATTACGCACAAGCCTTTCGCCTTTTACTAAAGACTTCCGTGGAGAGGAACACTTACGAGTTCAACGTATTTTTGGAAGGGCTTTGCTTTCTGGCAGAGCCCGGTATCTTGTTTCAAGAGAAATTGACAGAGATGACGCCGAGGCTTTTTGTTCAGGCGTTTGACTTGAAGCCGGCTGACCGACCGACCGACCGACCGACCGACCGGCGTATTTTTCCACTCAAAGTAGTCGCTCGGGCAATTGAGTTCAAGCCCGACGATGACTGGCTTATTTGCCGGGCATTGAACAAATAGTCGCACTAGGCTTAAAGAGCTAGTGACTTAAAGACGCATTAGCGACTTGAAAAAAAAAACACCTGCCTGTCACCAGGGAAGCGTTGGGTGGGGAGGAGCCAACTTTTTCCAAACCGATGAGGTCTGCCGAGACCCCGGGGGCCCGGCGGGTGCAGGGGTCAATTTGTGGGTTATCGCTTCTCGGCCTTTTGGCTCAGATCAAGCTTGGTACCGAGGTGCCCCAGAGCCCGCTGAGCCAAAAGGTCGAAGGAAGGCAGGAGGGAGGAAAGTTTGTTGTTTTTGGTTTTTTGAGACACGGTTGGTGTATTTTGCCGCTCTTTTCAGTTTTTACTTTTTGGAGGAAAAGCAGGAGCGGAGGAGAGTGCGCCAAGCTCCTTGCGGAGATGGCGCAAAATACTACAGGGAGGCCAGTCCCTAGGATGGGGCTGGCGAATACGGTGCGCTTTTCCTGGAGGGATAAGGCGATGGATCCACTGGACAGAGACGCTTTTGGGAGGACTATCCTGATCGGTATCCTTGGGCTGAAGGTGGAGGAAGTGTTCTGCCTACAAGAAAACCCATTGGAGGGTGCATATGATGTGGCATTGCATACGGAGAAAAAGCACGACGAGATTCTCAGAAAGGTGAGAGAAGTGGAAAAGGAGAAGCCGATGTCCCATTACGTGGTGACTAGCTTGGCGAGGAGCAATTTCCGAGTGGTTAACGTGAACATTTACAACCCTTACGTTAAGGACGAGGAGGTGAGGGCCTTTCTGGGGAGATACATGGATGGTGTCTCCTCAGGAAGGCACCTCAAAGATTCCCTGGGCTTTTGGACCGGGAGGAGGGGTTTCCAGGCCCTCCTAAGAGAGGACCCAAATGGATTGGGTGGATACCTCCAACCTCCGGCGATGTTCTCCTTGGGGGCTGACCGGGGGACGTTGCATTATGCCCGTCAGCCTCCGTTCTGCAGGCGTTGTATGGCCTATGGTCATATCCTCGCCTCGTGCAGCACAAAAAAGTGTAGGTATTGTGGATCTACGGAGCACGAGGCGAGGGACTGTGACGCGCCCGAAGGCATGTCACGGGTGTGGCATGCTGACGCACCTGTGGCGTGAATGCCCGGCGCGTCAGAGGTCATACGCGTCTGCAGCAGGGGGGGGAGCAAGAGCCGGGGATGGGGGAAGAAGAGGAGGGGACAAAGAGCCAGGAACAGGAACGGAGGAAAGGGACGCACGGCGGGAGAAGGAAAGAACGACAGCAGGAGCAGAAGAAGAAAAGGAAGAAGTGGACACGGTGGAATCGGAGGGGCGGGAGGCTGAAGGAGAGGAGGAGCAGGAGGCTGAAGGAGAGAAGGAGCAGGAGGAGGAAGGAGATAAGAGAGTGGAGGGGTCGGAGAAGACAGCGGTGGAGAAGGAGACGGAGAAGGAAACAGAGAGGGAGGAGATAGAGAAGACGGCGGTGGAGAAGAAAGAGACAGAAAGGAAGGAGACAGGGAAGAAGGTGGTGGAGAAGAAAGAGACAGAAAGGAAGGAGACAGGGAAGAAGGTGGTGGAGAAGAAAGAGACAGAAAGGAAGGAGACAGGGAAGAAGGTGGTGGAGAAGAAAGAGACAGAAAGGAAGGAGACAGGGAAGAAGGTGGTGGAGAAGAAAGAAACAGAAAGGGAGGAGAAAGAGAAGGCAGTGGTGGCGGGACCAGTAGGAGAAGGAGTGAAGGAGTGGGGGGACAGTAAAGAGGTGAGATCACGGGTGGAGGAGCTGAGGGAGATGGTGGGGGGCTGCCGGACAATATGAACAAAGCGAGGGGGGGGCTGACGGACGCAGAAAGGGATGTTCCCTGGCTGCGTCCTCCACCTATAAAGAGGCCAAAGAAGGGGGAGCGACCGGACAGCAGGAGGAAGAAGGGTGGTAAAAGGGGGGTGGGGGAAGGGCAGGAAGGAGAGGTTGCAGGGCCCTCGTGGGCTCCCTCTTCTTCATGTTCTTTTACACCCCTGGCAGAGCTGGACCTACCAGGCATGGCCAAGGAATGGGGAATGGAGGAAGGAGAAAGTTTCCTGTTTGGGGACATGGGGTGCTCGAGCCGGAGCCCGGAGGAGGGGGTGGTGGATTTGAGTGGGGGGCACAAGACACAGAGTGTGGGTGTGCCGGGTATTGGTGGTGTTTCCAGGGGAGAGGGGATGGCGGCCGACGGGGGAGCGTCAGGAGTGGAGAGGGCGTCCCCGTCGGTCGGGATGGGGTGAGTTTTTCTTTGATTTTTTGGTGTGGGTTTTGGTTTGTAGATGGGAAGGGGAGGGAAAATGCTCCCATGACTTTTGGTTTTTGGGTTTGGTTATTATTGAATAGTTTTGAAATGTTTAATGGAATTTGTGTTTGAATTGATTGATTTGTATAAGATTTTTGTTGGGTTTTGAACGTAATAAATATATTTTATAAAAAAAAAAAAATCTGTTCTTATCAGTTTAATATCTGATACGTCCCCCATCGGGGGACTACATATTAAATGGATTTTTCGAACAGGGAGTCGGAAATGGGGCTTGCTCCGTCCGCTCCACGCATCGACCCGGTATTGCAGTACCTCCGGGAACGGTGCAACACTTTTCTCCCATTGTCAAGGAAAAAGAAATACACAAAGCTATGTAAAACAGCTAGCAGAAGAAGAGAAGGAATGAAAAAAGAAGAATCATCCAAACTGAAACAAGGGCGAAGCCCCCTTCATGGGGGTCCCCCGTTTTCCCGCCATTTTACTTTAAAAATTTTTTTAAAAAAAAAAAAAAAAAAAATTGGCCAGGATTGTGTGTGTGTGTGTGTGTGTGTGTGTGTGTGTGTGGTCTCTGTCTGTTTTTGACCCCCCCAAAAAAATACAATCACTTCACCAGGATTGTCTGTCTGTCTGTCTGTCTGTCTGTCTGTGACTTTTTACCCACAGCCCTCGAAAACTTGGAAGAGTGGGTTCGGGGACCACCCGCGGGGACCCGGCCTAGAGTGCACAGTGTGTGTCTCGGGCCCCGACCTCTGACTTCCATACGACTCTGGTTTGTTTCTCTTCATTACGCACAAGCCTTTCGCCTTTTACTAAAGACTTCCGTGGAGAGGAACACTTACGAGTTCAACGTATTTTTGGAAGGGCTTTGCTTCTGGCAGAGCCCGGTATCTTGTTTCAAGAGAAATTGACAGAGATGACGCCGAGGCTTTTTGCTCAGGCGTTTGACTTGAAGCCGGCTGACCGACCGACCGACCGGCGTATTTTTCCACTCAAAGTAGTCGCTCGGGCAATTGAGTTCAAGCCCGACGATGACTGGCTTATTTGCCGGGCATTGAACAAATAGTCGCACTAGGCTTAAAGAGCTAGTGACTTAAAGACGCATTAGCGACTTGAAAAAAAAAAACACCTGCCTGTCACCAGGGAAGCATTGGGTGGGGAGGAGCCAACTTTTTCCAAACCGATGAGGTCTGCCGAGACCCCCGGGGGCCCGGCGGGTGCAGGGGTCAATTTGTGGGTTATCGCTTCTCGGCCTTTTGGCTCAGATCAAGCTTGGTACCGAGGTGCCCCAGAGCTCGCTGAGTCAGAAGGTCGAAGACGGAGAGCGGTAACATTTTTGAGTGGGAAAATCCTTTTCCATCTCAGTCCCGGAATTTTTTTTGGCTTCTTTAAAAAAGAGAGTTATTTTGTTTTTGATTGAGAAGAGTGTCATTGTCCAGGGCGGAAATGGCACGCAACTCTCCCAGCAAGGGGATGCCAGGAACCGGTTTGGCGAACACAGTGCGATTCGCTTGGAGGAACAAAGAGATGGAGCAGTTTGAAAGAGAGACTTTTGGGAGAACCATTCTTATGGGGATCCTGAAGTTGGAGGTGAAGGACGTGCTATGCCTCCAAGCGAATCCAATGGAGGGAGCGTACGATGTGACGCTGCACAAGGAGGAGAAGCACGAAGAAGTGTTGAAGAAGGCGAGAGAGCTTGGGAAAGAGAAACCCCTGTGCCATTACGAGGTGACCAGCCTGGCTAAGAACAATTTCAGGGTGGTCACCATAAATATGTACAATCCGCATGTGAAGGATGAGGAGGTGAGGGCCTTTCTGGGGAGGTACGCTGACAACGTCTCCTCAGCGAGGCACCTCAGGGACTCCCTGGGATTCTGGAACGGAAGGAGAGGGTTCCAGGTCCTTCTCAGGGAGGACCCGAAGGGATTGGGTGGCTACCTCCATCCCCCGGCAATGTTCTCCCTGGGGGCTGACAGGGGGACATTGTTTTATGCCCGTCAGCCTCCGTTCTGCAGGCGTTGTTTGGCCTACGGTCATGTCCTGGCCTCGTGCAACACCAGAAAGTGCAGGTTCTGTGGGTCGGGAGAGCACGAGGCCAAGGACTGTGACGAGCCCAAGGCTTGCCACGGGTGTGGCGCGTCAACACACCTGTGGCGTGATTGCCCGGCTCGTCAAAGGTCATACGCGTCTGCAGCTGGAGGGGGGAGCGGGGGATGGGGGAAGAAGAGAAAGGAAGGATGCGGAAGACAGTAATGGCACAGGGGAGAAGACTGGACGGGAAGAGGGCGAGAGGAAGGAGGCGGAAGGAGGTGAAGGAGCAGAGAAGAAGCCTGGAACAGTGGAGAGAGCGGAGGCGGAGGTGGAGGAGGGAACAGTGACGGAAATGGAGGGAGAAGCGAGGACAGGACCAGAAGAAGGAGCGGGGAAGAGAGGAGGGAAGGAGTGGGGGGACAGCATGTCGAGCGCCCTCGTTGAAGAGTTAAGGGGAATGGTGGAGGAGCTGGCGGAGAGGGGGAGTGGTGATTCTCCGCTGCCTCCAACGCCTAAGAAGAAAGGGAAAAGGAGGGGGGGCTCGGCATGCTGTGAGAGGGAGGGGGGTGTGGAGGGGGAGGCCAAGCGTGGGATGGGGGAGGGAAGAACGGCCCTGTCCTCGCTGTTTTCCTCAGCCCCTCAACAGCTGGTGGAGGGTGACTCCCAGGGCGTGGCGCTGGGCTGGGTGTCTGAGGGGGGATCTCAACTCCTGCTTGGGGAGATGGGGTCCCCTGCTCTCGACCTCAGTCCAGCAGCCTACAGGGAGAGAGGAACGAAGGGTGTTGGTGGGGAACCCAGGATGCAGGACACTCCAAGGCCTAACACCATACCTGCATCCTGGGTTGGAGAGATGGAGGAGGACGGGGGGACGTCAGGAGAGGAGAAGACGTCCCCGCCGGATGAGTCGAAGCAGGGGAGCATCGGGTGAGTCTCCTGTTTTTTTGTTATTTTGGGGTTTCATTTCATTGATGTAAGGTTTTTATTTTAATTTTAAATGACATTTTCTGTTAATATTTTTAGTTTAAATGTAAGGGGTTTAAGGGATTTTGTTAAGAGGAGGGCGGTTTTCAGTTTTTTGGAAGGGGTGGGTTTTGATGTTTGTTTTTTACAGGAGGTTCACCTGAGGGATGGAGGGGATGTCATCAGGTTTAGTAGGGAGTGGGATAAGGGGGAGTCAGTTTGGGGTATAGGTGCATTCTACAGGGGTGGGGATTTTGTTTGGGAATAGGGAGGTGAAGGTGGAGGGATCTTTTGGTGTAATGCAGGGGAGGGTGTTGGGGGTGGATGTCACTTTTAGGGATAGTAGGTATAGGTTAGTGGTGGTGTATGGGCCACAGGTGGCGGCAGACAGGAGGGAGATGGTGGACTGTCTGACGCCCCTGTGTGTTACAAATAGGCACTTAGTGATAGGGGGGGATTTTAATATAGATTTAGGGGTAGGGGGAGATAGTAGTGCAGGCGCCATCACCGGGCTAATGGCTTGCCATGGTCTGGTTGATGGAGGCCTGCACTCTACTCCGACAATGGCTGGTCCCACATGGCGCAACTCCCGGGGGGTTGCGCGGAGGCTCGACTACATTTTCCTATCTAGGTCTTTGGGTCAGTTGTCTGGGCGGCTGTTGCCTGTGTCCTTCTCAGATCACGACGGGGTGCTCCTGCAGGTGGGGTCGCCAGTCTGCCTCTTCGGTAGGGGGTACTGGAAATTAGATCGGGATGTGCTGGAGGAGCAAGCTTTCGTTGACACCTTTTTGGTTTCTTTCGGGGCTTGAAGGCCTCCGGTCCATGTGCGAGGGGGTGTTAGAGTGGTGGGATTTAGTTAAGGTAAGGATTAGGGCTTTTATAATAGGATATTGTAAGAGGAAAAAAGGGAGGAAAGGAGGGAGGTGGATCGTATCCAAAGGTTGCTCGAACTCGAGTACGAGGCAGGCAACCTCGGCGGGTCGATTGACTGGGAGAGATCCACTGACCTGAAGGCGCAGCTCAGGGAGCTGCAGGAGCGGAAGGCTCGAGCTTTCCTGGAGCGTGCGCATAATGGCTTTCTAGAACATAATGAGACTTGTTCCGCTATGTTCTTTAAGTCGGTTAGGGGCAGACAGAGTAGGAAGATAATGCATGGGGTGAGGAAAGAAGATGGTAGCATAGTTAGAAAACCGGAGGAAATGGTCAGGGTAACAACTGATCATTTCCGAGGTTTATTTAAAGAGAGGGTAATAGATGTAGAGCAGGGAAATGTGTTTTTAGAACACTTGTCCCGGCGATTGCCGGAGGACATTAGAAATGTGATGGAGGCTCAGATCTCCCTCGAGGAGGTTGAGAGTGCTCTCAGGAGGATGGGAAAAGGGAAGGTGCCTGGGATGGATGGGCTGCCGGCCGAGTTTTACCTCAAGTTTTGGGGTATACTTGGACCAGTGGTCCTCGAAGTCTTGAAGGCCATCCTTGAGACGGGGGTCCCGGGGGGATCAATGGCGGTCGGTGTGCTGTCACTTCTTTATAAGAAGGGGGGAAGCAACTGACCTTGGCAACTGGCGGCCGTTGACCATGCTGTGCGTAGATTACAAGCTACTTGCAAAGGTTTTAGCAGACCGGTTACGCACAGCCCTTCCCTACGTCGTCCATGAGGATCAGACGTGCGGGGTAGAGGGTCGCTCGATCAGATGGAACCTACAGTTGATCAGGGACTCCATCGCTTGGGTAGAAGATAGGGGGCTGCCTTTAATGGTAGCAGCGCTAGATCAGGCGAAAGCCTTTGATCGCGTGAATAGATCCTTTCTATTCAGGGTGTTAGGTAGATTAGGATTTGGGGAGAAGTTTATAGGATGGATCCGTACATTATATGTCGGGGCAGGGTGCCGAGTTAGCGTAAACAGTCACTTAGGTGACTTTTTGACCTCTCGTCTGGGGTCAGGCAAGGATGCCCGCTCTCGGCTCTCCTCTTCGTTCTGTACATGGAGCCTCTGGGGGCTGCCATTAGGGCAGACACAGGGGTGGAGGGCTTGCTGATCCCTGGAAGTGGCGGTCTCCGTGTCAAGTTGACACAGTATGCCGACGACACATCCTTGCTGCTTTGCAAGGACTCGTGCCTGACAAGGTCCCTTGCCATTATTGGGGATTTCACCCGAGCGTCGGGGGCGGTTCTTAACCACGCGAAGTCTTCCGTTAAGTTTTTCGGAAGATGGAGTGGTAGGACGGATGTGCCCGGAGTGTTATCTCTCTGTAATGGGGCCCTGAGGATACTCGGGGTCCATTTTGAGACCTCCGGCTCAGCGACGCTGAACTGGAACATGGGCATCGCAGTGGTACAGAGGAAGCTAGCGATGTGGAGGGCTAGGTCGTTGTCCTTTTTAGGCAAGGTCCTGGTTCTCAAGGTGGATGTATTGCCATCTCTATTGTACTTGGCGTACATCTACCCATTGCCGGCTTGCCTGAGGAGGCATCTAGTGAGGCTGGTGTTTCAGTTCATGTGGGGTGGCAGGTACGAGTGGGTCGCCAGGGCACGCATGATCTGTCCCATCGGGGAGGGAGGTAGGGGGGTACCACATCTCCCCCTCAAGCTGGACGCAATTTTTGTTTCTTTTCTGTTGACGGAGCTTGCTCAGCCAGTACTACACCCGTCCGGTTACCTCCTGCGGGTGTTCTTCTCGTATCAGGCGAGAAGCGTAATGGTGTGGTCTAACACGGGTCCTCGGGCGGAACAGCTGCCGTGGCACTTTGGCCATGCGGCCAAGTGGCTGCGTGCACACCCCGAGGTTGAAGTCGCCCGAGTAGGTTTAGACCACAGGCACCTGTACGAGGAGGTCAGGCGGGCAGTAAGTCCAGCACCTGTGGTGGGCATCCCGGCGGTGGTCTGGGAGGGAGTGCAGGCGCGGGGTCTAGACAACAGGCTCAAGGACCTGAATTGGTTGAGCCTCCACAAGTGTTTGCCGGTACGCTCCACCATGTACCGGCATAGCTTGGCGCGATCCCCCACCTGTCCAAGACTTTCTTGTGGCAGGGAGGAGACTGTGCGCCATGTCTTTTGGGACTGTGCCATTGCCGGAGTAGTATGGGCAAAGGCACGGGTGTTGTTAGGAAGGGTTAGAGGGGATTTTGTTTTGACTTGGGCTAGGTTAGAGAGAGGTGTAGGGAGAGCGAGGGGGACGGATAGGGATAGGTTTCTGCTCTGGCTTCTCATGAGCCTCTTTAAGCGAGGGCTGTGGGAAGCCAGGCAGAACATGGTCAAGACAGGGAGAGATTGGGGGGTGGAAGGAATAGTGAGGAGGGTGGAAGGACATTTGAGGGGGAGGATGAAGAGGGAGGAGACGAAGTGGGGGCAGCATGCTGCCCGGGAGAGATGGAAGGGGGGATTAGGGCTGGGGTTATTTTAGATTAGGGACGGGAAGATAGGGAAAGTTAGTGTTTAGGATGACGGGGAGGGATGATGCTCCCCTGAGTTTTTTGTTTTGGGTTTTCGTTTGGTTTGTGAATTAAAAATGCCATTATTATTTGCGTTTGAATGGAGTGTATGATTTTGTGTTGTATTGTATGAATGGCATTGAATGTAATAAATTATTTTTTCTAAAAAAAAAAAAAATCTGTTCTTATCAGTTTAATATCTGATACGTCCCCCATCGGGGGACTACATATTAAATGGATTTTTCGAACAGGGAGTCGGAAATGGGGCTTGCTCCGTCCGCTCCACGCATCGACCCGGTATTGCAGTACCTCCGGGAACGGTGCAACACTTTTCTCCCATTGTCAAGGAAAAAGAAATACACAAAGCTATGTAAAACAGCTAGCAGAAGAAGAGAAGGAATGAAAAAAGAAGAATCATCCAAACTGAAACAAGGGCGAAGCCCCCTTCATGGGGTCCCCCGTTTTCCCGCCATTTTACTTAAAAAAATTAAAATAAAAAAATTGGCCAGGATTGTGTGTGTGTGTGTGTGTGTGTGTGTGTGTGTGTGTGTGTGTGGTCTCTGTCTGTTTTTGACCCCCCCAAAAAAATACAATCACTTCACCAGGATTGTCTGTCTGTCTGTCTGTCTGTCTGTCTGTCTGTCTGTCTGTCTGTCTGTCTGTCTGTGACTTTTTACCCACAGCCCTCGAAAACTTGGAAGAGTGGGTTCGGGGACCACCCGCGGGGACCCGGCCTAGAGTGCACAGTGTGTGTCTCGGGCCCCGACCTCTGACTTCCATAGGACTCTGGTTTCTCTTCATTACGCACAAGCCTTTCGCCTTTTACTAAAGACTTCCGTGGAGAGGAACACTTACGAGTTCAACGTATTTTTGGAAGGGCTTTGCTTCTGGCAGAGCCCGGTATCTTGTTTCAAGAGAAATTGACAGAGATGACGCCGAGGCTTTTTGCTCAGGCGTTTGACTTGAAGCCGGCTGACTGACCGGCGTATTTTTCCACTCAAAGTAGTCGCTCGGGCAATTGAGTTCAAACCCGACGATGACTGGCTTATTTGCCGGGCATTGAACAAATAGTCGCACTAGGCTTAAAGAGCTAGTGACTTAAAGACGCATTAGCGACTTGAAAAAAAAACCACCTGCCTGTCACCAGGGAAGCGTTGGGTGGGGAGGAGCCAACTTTTGCCAAACCGATGAGGTCTGCCGAGACCCCCGGGGGCCCGGCGGGTGCAGGGGTCAATTTGTGGGTTATCGCTTCTCGGCCTTTTGGCTCAGATCAAGCTCGGTACTGCGGTGCCTCAAAGCTCGCTGAGTTAAAAGCCGATGGCCGGAGGGCGGTGAGAGAGTTTTAGATTTTTGGCGGGAAAAATCAAAACAAATTTAAAATACAGCCATACCGAAATGGCGGGTAGCGGGAACACAGAGTCGGTTCCGAGGGCCGGACTAAAGAACACAGTAAGATTTGCATGGAAGCAAGAAGGAGAAGTAAGGATGCCGAGGGACACCTTTGCGAGGACCGTGTTGATGGGGGCGCTATCTCTGAAAGTCCCAGATGTGATGTGCCTGCAGTGGAACTCAATGGAGTAGGCATACGATGTAACTTTCTACACGGAAAGTAATAGTGATGAAGTAATGGAGAAGGTGAAGGAGGCAAAGGGGGAGAGACCTCTGTCCTTTTTCAACATCGTGTGCCTGGCAAGAAGGAATTTTAGAACAATAAATATACATATGTATAATCCACACGTGACGGATATGGCAGTGGCAGCCTTTTTGGGTCGCTACTGCGAGGTAACATCGGGAGCCAGATATGTAAAGGACTCGCTGGGCTTCTGGAACGGCCACCGCCAATCCCAGGTGCTCCTAAGGGAAGATCCGGGGGGGTTTGAGGGCTTTTTGCATCCCCCTGCTGTGTTTTCTTTAGGGTCGGACAGAGGCATGCTGTTCTATGCTCGTCAGCCACCTTTCTGCAGGAAATGCAGGGAGTACGGGCATGGAACAGCTTCATGTGGGCCGGTAAAATGCAGGTTTTGCATGTCGGAGGAACATGAGGCCAAAAATTGTACGGCACCAAAAGAATGTCATGGGTGTGGCAGTAAGCAGCACCTGTTTCGAGAGTGCCCGGCAAGGCAACAAACATACGCGGCAGCGGCTGCTGGGGGAAGGATGGCCGGAGGAAAGGGCGTGGAGGAGAAGAGGAGGCTAGGAGAAGGGGACCTAGGTCACAGGCCGGAAGAGGCAGCAAGGAGGATGGTGAGTGGGGAACCGGAGAAGCAAGCCCGGTCCTTGCCAGCTCCAAACGTCGGGGGTAAGGTCATTTTGGAGAGGTCATCGGTGGAGGTGGTCCCGGAGACCCAGATGTCAACGGGTACTCAATCCATCAGTAGGCCGCCGGGAGAGGTTGGTGGAGCAACGGGAGAGTTGGGCTCATCCCTCGACGAAGTCTTCATAGATGAAGAGGCTTTCGGGGCCCTCGTGGGGGAGATGAGGGAGATGGTGGAGGAGCTCCAGGTCTCACAAACGAGGACGGCGGAATGGGGGTCCATCTCGCCATTGCCAGCCACTCCAAGAACGAAGAGGGACGCCTCCACAGCACAGCAGGCCCAGCAGGAGTCAGGGCTGTTATTAGAATCGGGTGAGGCCCGGAGGAAGAAAAAGAAAAAGAGGCTTTCCCTCGAGACGGGAGAGGGCCAGAGTGGGCTGGAAGGGGTGGGGAGGGTATTTGGGGACAGTGCCACAGAGGTGACTCCCCTGTCACCGCGGGTCTCATCTCTCACACCCACCCAGATGGAAATAGATCTGGTGACCCCTGCGCTGTGTATGCCCGATGGTGATGGGGTGTCTCAGGCTTTTTCAGGGACGCCGGGACCCCCCATCCACAACCCCAACCCCTTACCTGCATCTTGGGCTTCTCAGAGGGGGGACGCAGTGGATGGGGAGGCCTCAGAGGTAGCGGGTCAAGGGTTTTTGTCCGTGGATGTACGAGGGGTTGGGGAGATGGTCAGTACTGCCGAGGTGTCTTCCCTGTCCTCGCGGGGTCCATCTCTCCCAATCATCCAGATGGGCGCGGACCTGTCGTCCCCGGGGCTGTTTTTGCCAGATGGGGATGGGGTGTCTCAGGTTAATTCTGGGACGCCGGGACCCCCCATCCCCAACCCCTTCCCTGCGTCATGGGGTTCTCAGGAGGAGGACGGTATGGGGGGTGGGAAGGTTGGGGGGGCCTCGGGGGCTGCTGGTCCAGCGTCCATGATCGATGAGGACCTTTACCCACCAGACAGAGTGAGTACTTGAACCCTGCACCTGGTTGATTTTTCTTTTTAAATGTGCAACCATGGCAAACATTCAAATAATGACTATGAATGTTCGGGGTCTAAGGGACACTGTAAAGAGAACTGCTGTTTTTAGTTGTTTATCAAACATATGTTTTACCTTTTGTTTCTTGCAGGAGGTACATTTAAGGGATGGGGGGGATGTAGAGCAGTTTAAAAAGAGTGGGTAAAAGGGAAGTCGGTGTGGAGTGTGGGGGTGTCCACTCATCAGGGGTTGGGATTTTGTTTGGGACTAGGGAGGTGAAGGTGGAAGGCACGTACGTTGCAATGCAGGGGAGGGTTTTGGGGGTGGACATAACGTTAGGGGATTTTAGACTTAGGATTATAGGGGTATACGGGCCACAGACGGTGCCAGAGAGAAGGGAGATGGTGGAGAGTCTGGCACCTCTGTGTGCCACAAACAGAGTTTTGATAGTGGGAGGGGATTTTAATGTAGAATTAGGAGGGGTAGGGGATAGTAGCGTGGGGGCCATCACCGGACTTATGGCAAGCCATGGTCTGGTGGATGGAGGCCTTAACACTACTCCGGCGCTAGCAGGTCCCACGTGGCGTAACTCCCGGGCGATCGAGCGGAGGCTGGACTATGTATTTCTACCCAAATCCTTGGGGCTTTTGTCTGGGCGTCTGCTGCCTGTGTTTTTCTCGGATCACGACGGGGTACTCCTTCGGGTCAAGGCGCCTGTCTGCCTTTTCGGTAGGGGGTACTGGAAGCTAGACCGGGATATCCTGGAGGAGCGGGCTTTTGTAAATGTTTTTTCTGTTTTTTTTCGGGGGCTTGAGGGTCTCCGGCCAATGTGCGGAGGGGTTTTGGAATGGTGGGAGGTAGTTAAGGAAAGAATTAGGGTATTTATTATTGGTTTTTGTAAGAGGAAGGGGAGAGAGGAGAGAAGGGAGGTGGAGCAGCTCCAACGTTTACTCGATCTTGAGTACGAGTTTCCTGCAGCGCGCACACTCTGAGTTTATAGAGCAGAATGAGACCTGCTCTGCAGTGTTTTTCAAATCAGTTAGGGAAAAGCAGATAAGACAGGTTTTTTATGGGGTGAGGGATGGACAGGGTAGGGTGGTTAGGGAGCCGGAGCAGATGGTCAGGGTGGCAACTGACCATTTCCGGGGTTTTTTCCAGGAGAGGGTAGTAGAAAAAGAGCAGGGTACCGTGTTCTTAGAACACTTGTCCCGGCGTGTGCCGGAGGACATTAGAAAGGCGATGGAAGCCCCGATAACACTAGAGGAGGTGGAGAGCGCCCTCAAGAGGATGGGGAAAGGGAAGGTGCCTGGGATGGATGGGCTGCCGGCTGAGTTTTACCTCAAGTTTTGGGGTATGCTTGGACCGGTGGTCCTCGAAGTCCTGACGGCCGTTCTCGAGACTGGAGTCCCGGGCAGGTCGATGGCTGTAGGTGTGCTGTCCCTCCTCTACAAGAGGGGGGACGCCGCCGACCTTAGCAACTGGCGGCCGTTGACCATGCTGTGCGTAGATTACAAGATACTAGCTAAGGTCATGGCAGACCGTTTGCGCACAGCCCTTCCCTACGTTGTCCATGAGGATCAAACGTGTGGGGTGGAAGGCCGTTCCATTAGGTGGAACCTCCAACTGATCAGGGACTCCATCGCCTGGGTTGAGGATAGAAGTCTACCTCTGATGGTAGCGCCGCTTGATCAGGCCAAGGCTTTTGATCGCGTCAGTAGGGCTTTTCTTTTCAGAGTATTAGGTAGGTTAGGGTTTAGTGATCGCTTTATAAAGTGGATCAAGATTTTGTATGTGGGAGCGGGGTGCCGGGTGAGCATAAACAGCCATCTGGGTGACGTGTTTGGCCTCTCATCAGGGGTCAGGCAGGGATGCCCGCTCTCGGCACTCCTTTTCGTGCTCTATATGGAGCCCCTGGCGGCTGCCATTAGGGCTGACGCAGGGGTGGAGGGCTTGCTGGTCCCTGGGAGCGGCGGTTTGCATGTTAAGGTGACACAGTACGCAGATGACACCACCTTGCTTTTGTGCAAGGACTCATGCCTGCTAAGGTCTCTGGCCATAATTGGAGACTTTACCCGCGCGTCGGGAGCGGTCCTTAACCTCGCCAAGTCGTCTGTTAAGTATTTCGGCAGATGGCGGGGCAAGACGGACATGCCCGGGGGACTATCTCTCTGTAATGGGGCCCTGAGGATTCTTGGGGTCCTTTTTGAGACCTCCGGCTCCGCGACACTGAACTGGAACATGAGAGTTGCTGTGGTACAGAGGAAGATGGCAATGTGGAAGGCCAGATCCTTGTCTTTCTTGGGCAAGGTCCTGGTCCTGAAAGTGGATGTACTGCCTTCCCTTCTGTACTTGGCATACATCTATCCTTTGCCAGCGAGCATGAGGAGGGGGCTAGTAAGGCTCGTGTTTCAGTTCATGTGGGGGGGCAGGTATGAGTATGTCGCCAGGGCTCGCATGCTCTCAACCATCGGGGAGGGAGGGAGAGGAGTTCCACACTTCCCACTCAAGCTGGACTCGATTTTTGTTACGTTTTTATTGAATGAGCTCGCTAATCCAGTGATTCATCCCTCCGGTTATTTCCTGCGGGTGTTTTTCTCGTACCAGGTGAGAAGCATAATGGTGTGGTCCAACACGGGTCCTCGGGCTGAACAGCTGCCGTGGCACTTCAGCCATGCGGCGAAGTGGCTACGTGCGCATCCCGAGGTTGAAGTCGCCCGAGTAGGTTTGGACCACAGACGCCTGTACGAAGAGGTCAGACGGACCGTTTGTGCGCCCCCTGTGGTGGGTACCCCTGCTGTGGTCAGGCGCGGGGCCTAGACAATCGTCTTGTCTTAAGGATCTAAATTGGTTAAGCCTCCACAAGTGCTTGCCGGTAAGATCCATCATGTACCGGCATAGCTTGGCACGGTCCCCCCAGTGCCCGAGACCAACTTGTGGTGGGGAGGAGACAATACGCCACATGTACTGGGACTGTGCTTTCGCAGGAGTAGTGTGGGCCAGGGCTCAGGGGTTGCTAGGGAGAGTGAAGGGGGGTTTTTGTTTTAACATGGGCGAGGGTGGAGAGAGGGGTGGGGAGAGCAGGGGGGTAGGTAGGGATCATTTTCTGTTGTGGCTGCTTATCAGTCTTTTTAAGAAAGGGCTGTGGGATGCCAGGCAGGGCCTGGTTAAGTCAGGAGCAGACTGGGGGGGTGGAGGGAATAGTGAGGAGAGTGGAGGGAGATTTGAGAGGGAGAATAAGAAGGGAGGAGAGGAAGTGGGGTCACCATGCTGCCTTAGAGCGGTGGAAAGGGGGGTTGGGGCTGGTCAGGTAGTTAAGGTTTAGAAGGCAGGTTGGTAGGTTTTTGGGGTTTTGGATTACTTATGTTTATTGATGGCTTGTGTTTGTATTTTATTTTTTTGCTGCAGCCCCCTAGAAAAGTTGTGGGAGGGTGTTGGTTGCCCATCTCTTCCAAGAGAGAGAGGGTTTCAGAGTTTTTGAAAAACTGATGGGTTGTTTTTTGTTACTAGTTTTGTTTGGATATGGGCAACTAAAAGGTTAAAAGACATGTGAATTGTTCACTGTGTAAATGCTTGAAAAGTTAGAACAAAAGCTTTGAATCATCATCTGTTCTTATCAGTTTAATATCTGATACGTCCCCCAACGGGGGACTACATATTAAATGGATTTTTCGAACAGGGAGTCGGAAATGTCGAACAGGGAGTCGAAAACTTGGAAGAGTGGGTTCGGGGACCACCCGCGGGGACCCGGCCTAGAGTGCACAGTGTGTGTCTCGGGCCCCGACCTCTGACTTCCATACGACTCTGGTTTCTCTTCATTACGCACAAGCCTTTCGCCTTTTACTAAAGACTTCCGTGGAGAGGAACACTTACGAGTTCAACGTATTTTTGGAAGGGCTTTGCTTCTGGCAGAGCCCGGTATCTTGTTTCAAGAGAAATTGACAGAGATGACGCCGAGGCTTTTTGCTCAGGCGTTTGACTTGAAGCCGGCTGACCGACCGGCGTATTTTTCCACTCAAAGTAGTCGCTCGGGCAATTGAGTTCAAGCCCGACGATGACTGGCTTATTTGCCGGGCATTGAACAAATAGTCGCACTAGGCTTAAAGAGCTAGTGACTTAAAGACGCATTAGCGACTTGAAAAAAAAAACACCTGCCTGTCACCAGGGAAGCGTTGGGTGGGGAGGAGCCAACTTTTGCCAAACCGATGAGGTCTGCCGAGACCCCCGGGGGCCTGGCGGGTGCAGGGGTCAATTTGTGGGTTATCGCTTCTCGGCCTTTTGGATCAAACCAAGCGTGTGGCACGCCCGCAGTTTGATCAACGAAAGAAAAGAGAAGGTGATGGCGACGGGAGACTTTACGTCGGCCCCTTCGGCGCGACTTTTGAATACAATCCGGTTTGTCGGGAAGGAAATGGACGGAATGCAGTTCGCTATGGGAAGAAGGAGCTTCACAAAAGATGTCATCTTTGGATTTCTTGGAGTGACGACAGAACGAATCTACTGCTACAGAGATTTTCCTCTACGGAATGCTTTCGAGGTCACCTTCACGGGGGATTACCTGTGTCAGGAAGCTTGGAACAAGTGCTTGGAACACAAGGACGAAACACCGATCTCCAACTTCAATGTGGAGCCTCTGTTCGCAAGTCGGGTAAGGACCATAACTGTCTGCATGCAAAATCCGTATGTGAAAGAGCAGGATATACGATCCTTCCTGGGTAAATACTGTGATGTACTGGGGGTTGGAACAAAAGAAATGGATTATGATGGTCTGTGGAATGGGAATAGAAAGTACGCTGTCCGATTCAGAACACGGACGGGAGGAATTGAGTATCCCCCAGCGTCCTTCTACATTGGCGGTGTAAAGGGGTACCTCTACTTCTATGGGCAGCCTAAAACGTGTAGGAGATGTGGAGAAGAGGGCCACATCGCAGCACTGTGCCCGAACACATTCTGTAGAAACTGTTTGGAGGCGGGTCATTTGGCAAGAGATTGTAAAAAACCCAAATCGTGTAATCTGTGTGATTCAATTGAGCACATGTTCAAAGACTGCCCAGACAGACACAAAACCTATGCAGAATCACTGCGGAACATTGAGGTGGTATTGGACGAGATCTCGAGAGACCATGCACCCGCACAGGAGAATCTCCCAAGGCCTCTTCCGGAGGCTTCTCTGAGAAAGACTCCGGGTGATGTGTCGGATCCCTACGCTTTCGGGAATCCGGTGGCAGGAACCTCTGCTCAAGAGGAATCTTCACTGGGGATAATAATATCAGATACCCCAGAGGAAAGTAGAGTACAGTGGGGTGAAACAGAAGAGGATAAAGAGATGGATTGGAAAACAGTAGAGGGAAAGAGAACAGCAAAAAGGAAAGGAACAGAGGAGAGGTTGGACACACAAAAAAAAAAAAAGTAATAGAGACTTTCAGCAGGTTCGACGCTCTGGAGAATGAGGAGACGAGAGAGCAAGGAGATCCGGGTCCCGAGCTGTCCTCAGCAGGAGAGTCTCCACCAGTGCCGTTGGTCGCACCATCAGAGGAGGACAGTGAGGGCAGCGTGGATTCCCAGCCGGAGTTTGCGAGTGGCTCTATGGTGGATAGCCTGAAGTCAACAACAATGTTTCTGACCAAGGGGAAAAGAGATGGAACATAAAAGAAAATTATGTTTAATGTCCTGTCAGTTAACGCCAGGGGATTGAGAGACACTGTCAAGAGGACATCTCTGTTTTTTTCCTTAAAGGCATTGGACTTCCAGGTGTGCTTCCTTCAGGAGTGTCACCTAAAGAACACAGAGGACATCAAAAGGTTCAGCAAGGACTGGAAGGCAGGTGCTTCAGTATGGAGCATAGGCAACGTGCACTCGGACGGGGTGGGGATAATATTTAAGGATACTGGGTTTGTAATTGAGGAGGAAAGAATTATTATACCAGGGAGGCTTGTATATGTAGATGGCAGGCTGAACAACAACAAGCTTCGCCTAGTAAACATGTACGCTCCTGCTTTAAAAGGAGAAAGGTTAGATTTCTTTAAGCATTTACCTAATGTTCTGTGCACAAATCGCATAGTGATAATGGGTGGAGATTTCAACACCTACTTAGAGGGGGAATATGATTTTACTGCACAATACTTAAAAAACGTTTTGGGTGACTACAATTTGGCAGACATATATAGGAGACATAATAAAAAAGGTATAGGGCATACATGGAGAAACTCAAGAGGAGCAAGCAAAAGACTAGATTATCTGTTTATATCCAAGACCATCCAAAGTTCGAGCTTCTTCATATATCCAAACTGGTTTTCAGATCATGACACAATTGGGGCTTCTTGTCAAGTTCAAGGGGTGGAGATAGGAAGAGGATTTTGGAAGTTAAACATGAAGGAGTTGGAGTGTGCAGAATTTAGAGCTGAGTTTACGACCTTTTATAATTCATGGAGGGATATGAAATGGGCATTTAAAAATACAGCTGAATGGTGGGAGGCGGTAAAAATCAAAATAAGGTATTTTTGTCAAATTTATAGCAAAAGGAAAAAAAAGGAAGAGCGGCATCTTGAGAAAGAATTGCAAGATGAATTACAGGCTATACATTCTGAAATAAACGAGGGTAAGCAGGTGTGTGGGGAGGAATACAGAAACATCCAAAAGAAAATAGAGCATAACATTGAAACAAAGATCAAGAACTTTGCATTTTTGGCCAAAATAACAGAAAAAGAACAAGATGAAAAATGTTCCAAGTTTTTTTTTCAAAGTATTAAAGAAAAACAGAGAAGGTGTGCAATCTCCGAATTAGAAACAGGTAGGGGGAAAGTCACCAAAAAAGAAGATATAATGACGCATGCTCAGGAGTTCTATCAAGCTTTGTTTAAGAAAAGAGAAGTGGATAATGCAAGAGCGGAGGAATTATTAAATAATATAAGCAAAAAGCTAAATAATGAAGAAAGAACAAATTTAGAAAGAGAAGTATCCAAAAAGGAAATAGAGGAGGCATTGAAATCTCTGAAAGCTGATAAAACTCCCGGGTGTGATGGATTACCAAAATAATTTTACTGTTGTTTTTGGGGAATCCTAGGTGAGGACTTACTGGAGGTGTATAGAGAGATCTTGGTCGATGGGATGATGCCGGAATCTATGAGGTCTGGTGTAGTAAGCTTAATATACAAGAAGGGAGGAAAAGAGCTCTTAAAAAATTGGAGGCCCATTACTTTGCTAAATGTGGACAACAAAATCTTGGGGAAAGTAATAACAAATAGACTGAAAGAGGTGATGCCTAGCCTGGTTAATGAAGACCAGACATGCGGGGTTATGAATAGGTCCGCAACATACAACCTACAGTTAACCAGGGATGTGATCGTTTGGGCCAAAGACAGAAACCTACCTTTGTGTGTGTTGAACGTTGATCAGGAGAAGGCTTTTGACAGGGTCAGTCATGACTTCCTGTTCTCAATTCTAGAAAGAATGAATTGTGGCACGATTTTTGTTCATTGGATTAAGACAATGTATAATAAAGCATACAGTAGAGTGCAAATCAACGGGTTTTTCAGCAAACCGGTACTTCAAGAAGGTGGGGTGAGACAGGGGTGCCCAATGTCACCACTACTGTACGTGCTATTTGCTGAACCACTAGCTAATGTGATAAGGAACGATAAAGGTATAGACGGGGTGCATATCCCAGGGAGTAACGGAGAAAGGGTTAGAATCGCCCAGTATGCAGACGACACCACTTTGTTCCTATGCTCCGACCGGGCGATAGACAGGGCGATCGTACTGTTGAAAACTTATGGAGAAGCAGTGGGGTCAAAAATAAATTTGGGGAAGTCTTCTATGATGTACTGTGGCGCCTGGGAAGGGAGAACAGAGGGCAAGGGAGGCATAACTGTCTGTAAAGATGGGTTAAAAATATTAGGGGTGTATTTCTTTCAAAAGGACGGAATAAAAGAAAATTGGGAAGGAAAGATTGAAAAAGTAAAGGTAAAACTCAACATGTGGAAAAGCAGAAGGTTAACGATCAGCGGAAAGATTATGGCAATAAAAACAGATATATTACCAACTTTAATTTACCTGGCACTGGTGTTCCCAATCAATGCCAAGAGTAAAATCGTTGTGACAAGGTTGATATTTTCATTTATATGGGGTGGCTCATATGAAAGCGTAAAGAGAGAGATGATGTATGGGAAAGTATCAAAGGGAGGGAGAGACATCCCATGTTTGTCGGTGAAACTGGATTGTCTTTTCCTCAATCAGATGTGTAAAACTTTGTTGAAAGGAATACAGCATAAATCATTTTTCTTTGTTAGGATGTGGTTCGGGTCTACTTTAAGAGGGATGTTACCTTGGGACAACAGGGTTCCGAATGCAGAGGTAAAACCTGAGTATTACACGCAGGCCATATCATTTCTGAAAATACACATAAAGGAAATGGAAAGAGAGGTCTTATTAGACCACAGGAAAATGTATGAAATTATAAGGGAAAATTGGGAGCAGAGATATGAGGCTGATTTGAAAGCAGTTAATTGGGAGGGGATACAACCAAAATGGATGGATAATGAGTGCAAGGATTTGGGATGGCTGTGTGCTTTAAATAGGTTGGCCGTAAAGGAGAGGATGTATAGACACAACTGTGCAGTGAACGCAGAGTGCCCCAGGTGCAAAAAAAGCGAAACAGTAATGCATGTATTCTGGGAGTGTGGTTTTGCAAAAGATTTCTTTGGAAAGTGCACACCTTTCATTAACATGGTCTGCAACAATATTGTTTTGAATGGTAAGAATATTGTGTATGGAGAGGAGATCCTAACATTGCCAAAGAAAGAGTTTAGAGCAGTGTGGAGTATGATCAGTTTGGGGAAGCTGGTACTGTGGGAAAAAGGAAATGTTTGTATTAAAAAGGAGAAAGATACAACGGTACCAGCAGATGCCTTTTATTTGTTTGTATGGAAGTTAAGAAATGTGATTGAAATGGACAAACACGTGTATGGGGAAGACTTTTGTAAAGGCATTTGGGGAAGTGTAAAACTTGCATGAAACTGGGAAAGTATTGATGGAAAAAGAATGTCACAGTAAATTGTAAATTTTTGTATTAATAAAAAATAAAAAAATAAAATAAAATAAAAAATATCTGTTCTTATCAGTTTAATATCTGATACGTCCCCCATCGGGGGACTACATATTAAATGGATTTTTCGAACAGGGAGTCGGAAATGGGGCTTGCTCCGTCCGCTCCACGCATCGACCCGGTATTGCAGTACCTCCGGGAACGGTGCAACACTTTTCTCCCATTGTCAAGGAAAGAAATACACAAAGCTATGTAAAACAGCTAGCAGAAGAAGAGAAGGAATGAAAAAAGAAGAATCATCCAAACTGAAACAAGGGCGAAGCCCCCTTCATGGTGTCCCCCGTTTTCCCGCCATTTTACTTAAAAAATAAATAATAAAAAATAAATAAATAAAAACATTGGCCAGGATTGTGTGTGTGTGTGTGTGTGTGTGTGTGTGTGTGTGTGTGTGTGTGTGTGTGTGTGTGTGTGTGTGTGTGTGTGTGTGTGTGTGTGTGTGTGTGTGTCTGTCTGTTTTTGACCCCCCCAAAAAAATACAATCACTTCACCAGGATTGTCTGTCTGTCTGTCTGTCTGTCTGTCTGTCTGTCTGTCTGTCTGTCTGTGACTTTTTACCCACAGCCCTCGAAAACTTGGAAGAGTGGGTTCGGGGACCACCCGCGGGGACCCGGCCTAGAGTGCACAGTGTGTGTCTCGGGCCCCGACCTCTGACTTCCATACGACTCTGGTTTCTCTTCATTACGCACAAGCCTTTCGCCTTTTACTAAAGACTTCCGTGGAGAGGAACACTTACGAGTTCAACGTATTTTTGGAAGGGCTTTGCTTCTGGCAGAGCCCGGTATCTTGTTTCAAGAGAAATTGACAGAGATGACGCCGAGGCTTTTTGCTCAGGCGTTTGACTTGAAGCCGGCTGACCGACCGGCGTATTTTTCCACTCAAAGTAGTCGCTCGGGCAATTGAGTTCAAGCCCGACGATGACTGGCTTATTTGCCGGGCATTGAACAAATAGTCGCACTAGGCTTAAAGAGCTAGTGACTTAAAGACGCATTAGCGACTTGAAAAAAAAAAAAACACCTGCCTGTCACCAGGGAAGCGTTGGGTGGGGAGGAGCCAACTTTTGCCAAACCCCCGGGGGCCCGGCGGGTGCAGGGGTCAATTTGTGGGTTATCGCTTCTCGGCCTTTTGGCTTAGATACAAGCTTGGCACTGAGGTGTCTTAAAGCCCGCTGAGCCAAAAGGTCGAAGGAAGGCCGGAGGGAGGAAAGGTTTGGAGTGTGGGAGACGTTTTTTTTCAATTTTCAAAAAAATATATACTTTTTCTAGTGGCTTCTTTTTAAGAGAGCTTTTTTCAAGATGGCTCGACATGCTCCAAACAAGATGCCTGGAGTCGGGATAGGGTACACGGTGAGGTTCGCCTGGAGGAACAAGGAGATGGAGCCGTTTGGGAGGGAGACCTTTGGGAGAACAATATTGATTGGGATCCTAAAGTTGGAGGTGGGAGAAGTGTTGTGCCTCCAGGCGAACCCACTGGAGGTGGCTTACGACGTGACGCTCCACAAAGAAGAAAGGTATGAGGAGGTGATGAGGAGGGCGAGAGAAGTGGGAAAGGATGGACCGATGTGTCATTACGAGGTGACCAGCCTGGGAAAAAACAATTTCCGGGTGGTCACGGTTATTATGTATAACCCTCATGTGAAGGACGATGAGGTGAGGACGTTCCTTGGGCGTTACATGGACAATGTCTCCTCGGTGAGGCTCCTCAGGGACTCCCTGGGCTTCTGGGATGGGAAGAGAGGATTCCAGGCGTTGCTCAGGGAGGACCCTGAGCGGTTGGGGGTTTACCTCCATCCGCCGGCGATGTTCTCCCTGGGGGCTGACAGGGGGACGTTGTATTATGCCCGTCAGCCCCCGTTCTGCAGGCGTTGTATGGCCTATGGTCATATCCTCGCCTCGTGCAGTACAAAGAAGTGTAGGTATTGTGGATCTGCGGAGCACGAGGCGAGGGACTGTGACGCGCCGAAGGCATGTCACGGGTGTGGTATGCTAACGCACCTGTGGCGTTATTCCGTCTAGCTTGACTATTGTATATTTAAGTGTTGACCAGACTAACTTGTTATTCCGTCTAGCTTGACTATTATATCACCTGATGCCCAGTCGGTTTAATCATCATAATAATAATAATAATACTGTTGGATATTTAAGTGTTGACCAGACCAGACTAACTTTTTATTCCGTCTAGCTTGACTACTATATCACCTGACGCCCAGTCGGTTTAATCATCATAATAATGATAATAATAATACTGTTGGATATTTAAGTGTTGACCAGACCAGATTAACTTGTTATTCCGTCTAGCTTGACTATTATATCACCTGATGCCCAGTTGGTTTAATCATCATAATAATAATAATAATAATACTGTTGGATATTTAAGTGTTGACCAGACTAACTTGTTATTCCGTCTAGCTTGATTATTACATCACCTGACGTCCAGTCGGTTTAATCATCATAATAATAATAATAATAATACTGTTGGATATTTAAGTGTTGACCAGACTAACTTGTTATTCCGTCTAGCTTGATTATTACATCACCTGACGTCCAGTCGGTTTATTCATAATAATAATAATAATGATAATAATAATAATAATAATAATAATAATAATAATAATAATAATACTATTGGATATTTCGTTGTTGACCAGACTAACTTGTTATTCCGTCCAGCTTGACTATTATATCACCTGACGTCCAGTCGGTTTAATCATCATAATAATAATACTGTTGGATATTTAAGTGTTGACCAGACTAACTTGTTATTCCGTCTAGCTTGACTATTATATCACCTGTCGTCCAGTCGGTTTATTCATAATAATAATAATAATACTGTTGGATATTTACGTGTTGACCAGACCAGACTAACTTGTTATTCCGTCTAGCTTGACTATTATATCACCTGTCGTCCAGTCGGTTTAATCATCATAATAATAATAATACTGTTGGATATTTACGTGTTGACCAGACCAGACTAACTTGTTATTCCGTCTAGCTTGACTATTATATCACCTGTCGTCCAGTCGGTTTAATCATCATAATAATAATAATACTGTTGGATATTTAAGTGTTGACCAGACTAACTTGTTATTCCGTCTAGCTTGACTATTATATCACCTGTCGTCCAGTCGGTTTAATCATCATAATAATAATAATACTGTTGGATATTTACGTGTTGACCAGACCAGACTAACTTGTTATTCCGTCTAGCTTGACTATTATATCACCTGACGTCCAGGCGGTTTAATCATCATAATAATAATAATAATAATAATAATAATAATAATAATAATAATAATACTATTGGATATTTCGTTGTTGACCAGACTATCTTGTTATTCCGTCCAGCTTGACTATTATATCACCTGTCGTCCAGTCGTTTTAATCATCATAATAATAATAATAATAATAATAATAATAATAATAATAATAATAATAATGTTGGATATTTAAGTGTTGACCAGACCAGACTAACTTGTTATTCCGTCTAGCTTGACTATTATATCACCTGACGTCCAGGCGGTTTAATCATCATAATAATAATAATACTGTTGGATATTTAAGTGTTGACCAGACTAACTTGTTATTCCGTCTAGCTTGACTATTATATCACCTGACGCCCAGTCGGTTTAATCATCATAATAATAATACTGTTGGAAATTTAAGTGTTGACCAGACCAGACTAACTTTTATTCCGTCTAGCTTGACTACTATATCACCTGACGCCCAGTCGGTTTAATCATCATAATAATAATAATAATACTGTTGGATATTTAAGTGTTGACCAGACTAACTTGTTATTCCGTCTAGCTTGACTACTATATCACCTGACGCACTGTCGGTTTAATCATCATAATAATAATAATACTGTTGGATATTTACGTGTTGACCAGACCAGACTAACTTCTTATTCCTTCTAGCTTGACTATTATATCCCTGACGCCCAGTCGGTTTAATCATCATAATAATAATAATAATAATGATAATAATACTGTTGGATATTTCGGTGTTGACCAGACTAACTTGTTATTCCGTCCAGCTTGACTATTATATCACCTGACGTCCAGTCGTTTTAATCATCATAATAATAATAATACTGTTGGATATTTAAGTGTTGACCAGACCAGACTAACTTCTTATTCCGTCTAGCTTGACTATTATATCCCTGACGCCCAGTCGGTTTAATCATCATAATAATAATAATAATAATAATGATAATAATACTGTTGGATATTTCGGTGTTGACCAGACTAACTTGTTATTCCGTCCAGCTTGACTATTATATCACCTGACGTCCAGTCGTTTAAACATCATAATAATAATAATAATAATAATAATAATACTGTTGGATATTTAAGTGTTGACCAGACCAGACTAACTTGTTATTCCGTCCAGCTTGACTATTATATCACCTGACGTCCAGTCGGTTTAATCATCATAATAATAATAATACTGTTGGATATTTAAGTGTTGACCAGACCAGACTAACTTGTTATTCCGTCTAGCTTGACTATTATATCACCTGACGTCCAGTCGGTTTAATCATCATAATAATAATAATAATAATACTGTTGGATATTTAAGTGTTGACCAGACCAGACTAGCTTTTTATTCCGTCTAGCTTGACTACTATATCACCTGACGCCCAGTCGGTTTAATCATCATAATAATAATAATAATAATACTGTTGGATATTTAAGTGTTGACCAGACTAACTTGTTATTCCGTCTAGCTTGACAATTACATCACCTGACGCACTGTCGGTTTATTCATAATAATAATAATAATACTGTTGGATATTTACGTGTTGACCAGACCAGATTAACTTGTTATTCCGTCTAGCTTGACTATTATATCACCTGACGTCCAGTCGGTTTAATCATCATAATGATAATAATACTGTTGGATATTTAAGTGTTGACCAGACCAGACTAACTTGTTATTCCGTCTAGCTTGACTATTATATCACCTGACGTCCAGTCGTTTTAATCATCATAATAATAATAATAATAATAATAATAATGTTGGATATTTACGTGTTGACCAGACCAGACTAACTTGTTATTCCGTCCAGCTTGACTATTATATCACCTGACGTCCAGTCGTTTTAATCATCATAATAATAATAATAATAATAATAATAATGTTGGATATTTACGTGTTGACCAGACCAGACTAACTTGTTATTCCGTCTAGCTTGACTATTATATCACCTGACGTCCAGGCGGTTTAATCATCATAATAATAATAATACTGTTGGATATTTAAGTGTTGACAAGACTAACTTCTTATTCCGTCTAGCTTGACTATTATATCACCTGACGCCCAGTCGGTTTAATCATCATAATAATAATAATAATAATACTGTTGGATATTTAAGTGTTGACCAGACCAGACTAACTTTTTATTCCGTCTAGCTTGACTATTATATCACCTGACGTCCAGTCGGTTTAATCATCATAATGATAATAATAATAATACTGTTGAATATTTAAGTGTTGACCAGACCAGACTAACTTGTTATTCCGTCTAGCTTGACTACTATATCACCTGACGCCCAGTCGGTTTAATCATCATAATAATAATAATAATAATAATAATAATAATAATAATACTGTTGGATATTTAAGTGTTAACCAGACTAACTTGTTATTCCGTCTAGCTTGACTATTATATCACCTGACGTCCAGTCGGTTTAATCATCATAATAATAATAATAATAATAATAATAATAATAATAATACTGTTGGATATTTAAGGGTTGACCAGACCGGACTAACTTTTTATTCCGTCTAGCTTGACTATTATAATCACCTGACGTCCAGTCGGTTTAATCATCATAATAATAATAATACTGTTGGATATTTAAGTGTTGACCAGACTAACTTGTTATTCCGTCTAGCTTGACTATTATATCACCTGACGTCCAGTCGGTTTAATCATCATAATAATAATAATACTGTTGGATATTTAAGTGTTAACCAGACTAACTTGTTATTCCGTCTAGCTTGACTACTACTCACAGTCCATCTCAGCCAGAACCTGCAGCTCATCGGCGAACTGTTGTTCGTACTCGTCCGGTGTCCCGAACATCTCGTCGTACTCCTCGTCCATAGTAGTCGGTCAAAGTTTAATATCTCTATGTGACTGACCTGCCGAGGTCTTTTACTAGTGTATAATAATAATATGATGACAATAATATCTATTTAATACTACTTTTTTTAGTCTGTTCAGTGGTTTTTTATTTGTTTTTAATTCTTCTCACGTCTGTCTGTCTGCTTAATTTCCGCGGTAAAACTCTTTGGGTTAACTATTTCCGGGTTAAAGTTGTTTTTTCTCGCTTGTGATTGGATGGTCCAGAATAAACTGCTTCTCCAATAGAAATCCACCGATCACACTTATTATAGGCGACGTCATGGCCGAACTGCGCAAAAAATCAAAGTCACGCTATTGTGATATATATATATATTATATAAAGTTGTTTCTGCCGAAAATGAAAACGTGTCAATTAGTTATTTTCACAAGGTTAGAGTAATAACACGGTTCAACTACTTTTAAAAACATTGTCTTGAATCTAGATTGTGACTTTAAAGATTTCAGGTGAAAATTAACAACTCTATATAAGGAAGATTTGTTCACTTCTTCTCATTGATTTCTCAAAACACGCCTGGACAGGTCAGTTTAGGTCTATTTCATAAATGTTCCCGGAAGTGGTTCAGATATTTATGTTCCGGGGTGCTTCCGTATCCGTCGGACAGGTCAGTTTAGGTCTATTTCTGTTCCCGGAAGTATCGCAATGTTGCGCCTCTTGGTTTAGAAACTCTTTGGTTCAGATATTTATATTTCTCCGGGGTACTTCCGTATCCGTCGGACAGGTCAGTTTAATTAAACAGCATAATAAATTCTACACTACTGAGGATAAAAAAACAGAGTAAAAACTAAATTGGTGACTATTTCTAACACAAGATCTCTGTAAAATATAATATCTTTCTTTGTGAAAAGCAGAAAGAGTCAGGTGGAGAGACTAAACTCTACCATTGTGACTGTCTGTTAATTAAACAGCTGTTAATAATAACAGAAGGTCATGTCTCCAATGTGTTGACTTGTGATTTGTAAAGGAAAAAATTAATGCGACTTTTTACACCGAAAACAAACTGGTGAGAGATTTATTAGATTAACGGTGTTGTTTATAATTGTCTGTCAGTCCCTCAAGGCATCGCAACCTGAACACATTTAATGCTATATACTACTTTACCTTGGCTAACTTAAAAAAAAAAAAACTAAAGTATCTCAGTTAAAGTGTTATATAACTGTAACTCTAACTATCTAGTTATATTCTTGTTAGTTTAGACTTGAAAACATGTGTAAATATAAGTGGTTTTGGTATGTAAAGAACTTCAGTTTGTTGTTTAGCTAACGTTAGCTATCCGGAAGTGCTTGAGCAGCCACGTGGGTCCCATCACCGGTATCACCATGGTAACCACCAGGGGATGCCATAAACTCCTGGGGTCCTGCCACTAGTCACAACACAACAGATTTAAAACAAAACATTAACCAAGTCATCATCAGGCTTTGATGTTTTGGGATCTTAGCTACTTATTTAATAGTTCTAGCTGGTTTATCTTCCGTCTTTAATAGTACTAGCTGGTTTATCTTCCGTCTTTAATAGCACCAGCTGGTTTATCTTCTGTCTTTAATAGCACTAGCTGGTTTATCTTCCGTCTTTAATAGTACTAGCTGGTTTTTCTTCCGTCTTTCATAGCACTAGCTGGTTTATCTTCCGTCTTTAATAGCACTAGCTGGTTTATCTTCCGTCTTTAATAGTACTAGCTGGTTTATCTTCCGTCTTTAATAGTACCAGCTGGTTTATCTTCCGTCTTTAATAGCACTAGCTGGTTTATCTTCCGTCTTTAATAGCACTAGCTGGTTTATCTTCCGTCTTTAATAGCACTAGCTGGTTTATCTTCCGTCTTTAATAGCACTAGCTGGTTTATCTTCCGTCTTAAATAGCACTAGCTGGTTTATCTTCCGTCTTTTATAGCACTAGCTGGTTTATCTTCCGTCTTTTATAGCACTAGCTGGTTTATCTTCCGTCTTTAATAGCACTAGCTGGTTTATCTTCCGTCTTTAATAGTACTAGCTGGTTTATCTTCCGTCTTTAATAGCACTAGCTGGTTTATCTTCCGTCTTAAATAGCACTAGCTGGTTTATCTTCCGTCTTTTATAGCACTAGCTGGTTTATCTTCCGTCTTTTATAGCACTAGCTGGTTTATCTTCCGTCTTTAATAGCACTAGCTGGTTTATCTTCCGTCTTTAATAGTACCAGCTGGTTTATCTTCCGTCTTTAATAGCACTAGCTGGTTTATCTTCCGTCTTTCATAGCACTAGCTGGTTTATCTTCCGTCTTTCATAGCACTAGCTGGTTTATCTTCCGTCTTTAATAGCACTAGCTGGTTTATCTTCCGTCTTTAATAGCACTAGCTGGTTTATCTTCCGTCTTTAATAGCACTAGCTGGTTTATCTTCCGTCTTTAATAGTACTAGCTGGTTGATCTTCCGTCTTTCATGGTACTAGCTGGTTGATCTTCCGTCTTTAATAGTACTAGCTGGTTTATCTTCCGTCTTTAATAGCACTAGCTGGTTTATCTTCCGTCTTTCATAGTACTAGCTGGTTTATCTTCCGTCTTTCATGTTTGTCGTTACTCTGCGTCCAAAATGACGTGGGAGGATGACTTGGAAGGATGACTTAGGAAGGATGACTTGGGAGAGGATGACTTGGGAGGATGACTTGGGGAGGATGACACAGAAGGATGACACGGAAGGATGACACGGAAGGATGACTTGGAAGGACAGGTAGCTACAGTAGCTCGCTACAGGACACAGAGGTGAAGTGATTAGTGTTTCTGTGTGAATGTTTTTTATAGCAGGTTCATGGTTGTCTGTTAATATAACCTAGTGGGTAATTGAAACCCACTCAAGACAGTGGTTCGTCCACTGAGCAAAACCCCAGACTGTGTTTACCCACATTATTGTTATTTTATTGTGATTTAATGTAATTTTAATTTTCTTACCACTATTTTCTTAACTGTATTGTTGGTTTAAGAGCTTGTAAGTAAGCATTTGACAGTAAGGTCACCGTTGTATTTGGCAAATTTGATTTGTGTGGTAATAATGTTGTGTGTGTTTTTTTCCAGGACGGTCTCAATGAAGTGTGGCAACCCAGACAGGGTTTGGACACGCACCCAGAAGGAGGGGCTAAGACCCATGTAGACAAACTAACGGACCGATTGGTCCTGTTCTCCGCTAACTCCTCCCCCTCTTGTATGGAGCTGGCCAATAGGATCGCAGGGTGAGTCGATAGGCCGTTCCAGGTTACAGCCAGGGCTGTTGCAGATAGAAACACACGATTCCCTCTTGACTACATGTCAGATAGACATGCTTGTTCTACGTTACATATTTTTATCTGAACGTTTCTAAAACGTTTTGTCCTGCTGAACGCATCCCCCCCAGGGTTCTCTGAACTACCCGCTGGGAAGGCTTCTCCTCCAGCCTTGCTTTAACACGCCTGGTTCAGATACTCTTCACCGGGGCCTTGGTTGAGTTAGAGCAGGGACGGAGCTAAACCCTGCAGTTGAATAGGATGTTACGTCTGTCTGTCTGTCTGTCTGTCTGTGTCTGTCTGTCTGTCTGTTCAGTAACACCTCCTAACTTGTCTGTCTGTCTGTCTGTCTGTATAGTAACACCTCCTAACCTGTCTGTCTGTCTGTCTGTCTGTCTGTCTGTCTGTCTGTCTGTCTGTCTGTCTGTCTGTCTGTCTGTCTGTCTGTCTGTATAGTAACACCTCCTAACCTGTCTGTCTCTGTCTGTCTGTATAGTAACACCTCCTTGTCTGTCTGTCTGTCTGTCTGTCTGTCTGTCTGTCTGTCTGTCTGTATGTATAGTAACACCTCCTAACCTGTCTGTCTGTTCATCCATCAGTTTGGATACACCGGGTGTACACCGTTAGCTTATACTGGATACACCGGGTGTACACCATTTAGATTATACTGGATACACCTGGTGTACACCGTTAGTTAATACTGGATACACCTGGTGTACAACGTTAGTTATACTGGCTACACCTGGTGTACACCGTTAGGTTATACTGGATACACCGGATGTACACCGTTAGTTTATACTGGATATACCGGGTGTACACCATTTAGATTATACTGGATACACCTGGTGTACACCGTTTCGTTTATACTGGATACACCTGGTGTACACCGTTAGTTTATACTGGATACACCGTCAGTCTATACTGGATACACCTGGTGTACACCATTTAGTTTATACTGCATACACCTGGTGTACACCGTTAGGTTATACTGGATACACCGGGTGTACACCGTTAGTTTATACTGGATATACCGGGTGTACACCATTTAGATTATACTGGATACACCTGGTGTACACCGTTTCGTTTATACTGGATACACCTGGTGTACACCGTTAGTTTATACTGGATACACCGTCAGTCTATACTGGATACACCTGGTGTACACCATTTAGTTTATACTGCATACACCTGGTGTACACCGTTAGTTTATTCTGGATACACCGGGTGTACACCGTTAGTTTATACTGGATACACCGGGTGTACACCGTTAGTTATACTTGTTACACCTGGTGTACACCGTTAGCTTATACTGGATACACCGGGTGTACACTGTTAGTTTATACTGGATTCACCTGGTGTACACTGTTAGTTTATACTAGATACACCTGGTGTACACCGTTAGTTATACTGGGTACACCTGGTGTACACCGTCAGTTTATACTGGATTTTGTTACGTTACAGCCTTTAAAATATATTAAATACTAAAAAATCCTCAGCAATCTAGACACAATATCCCATAATGACAAATCGAAAACAGGTTTACAGAAATGTTTGCAAATGTATTAAAACAGGGGTTACCTGTAGCTCAGTTGGTAGAGCATGGTGTTTGCAACGCCAGGGTTGTGGGTTTGATTCCCATGGAGGGCCAGCACAGAAAAAAAAATGTATGAAATGAAATGTATGCATTCACTACTGGTCTCCACACCACTGTGAACTATATAGTGGTGTTGGTTGGTCTCCACACCACTATGATCTCTATAGTGGTCCACTGGTCTCCACACCACTGTGAGCTATATAGTGGTCCACTGGTCTCCACACCACTGATCTCTATAGAGGTCCACTAAGTGGTCCAAAAAGCTCCTTAACAACTTCTACCCCCAAGCCATAAGACTGCTGAAAAATTAATCAAATGGCTACCCAGAGGGTTTAATAAAGAGATATATGTTCCACTATAGAGATCACAGTGGTGTGGAGACCAGTGGACCACTATATAGTTCACAGTGGTATGGAGACCAGTGGACCACTATATAGCTCACAGTTGTGTGGAGACCAGTGGACCACTATAGAGATCATAGTGGTGTGGAGAGAAGAAAGTAAGACAGTGGAACCCATCTCAACATGACAGAAAGTAAGACAGGGAAACCCATCTCAACATGACAGGGTACCCCCTTTATAAAGGGTACCCCCTGTATATAGCCTCATTACTACCCGGTACCCCCTGTATATAGCCTCATTACTACCCGGTACCCCCTGTATATAGCCTCATTACTACCTGGTACCCCCTGTATATAGCCTCATTAGTACCTGGTACCAGTACCCCCTGTATATAACCTTGTTATTTTGTTGTTGATCTTAAATTAAATGTTTTACTTTAGTTTGTATTTTCTTAAAACTGGTTAAGGGCTTGTAAGTAAGCATTTCACTGTAAGGTCTACACCTGTTGTATTCTGCGCATGTGACAAATAAAATGAGTTTTGATCTGTATTCCCAGTCATGTGAAATCCATAGATTAAATCCTAATGAATTTATTTGAATTGACTGATTTCCTTACGAACTGTTAACTCAGTAAAGTCTTTGGAATTGTTGCATATTAATTATTTTTTTTTATTCAGTGAAGTTAAACTATTGTAATTGGTATTTTGGGCTGCCTATGTAAAAACGTACAGAATATGGTGCCATTTGGCAGACAAGCTATCTGGGTTTTTTAACCTCCTCTTCCTTCCTGTCTGATATCTGAAAGGTAAACAGCAGTTCGTTGACGTCATTACGGGGTTAGAGTCTGTCTCTCAGACCAGCCTGTTCAGGTTAGACTGAACTCCAGCCAGTCCGCTTCATTTGCCTGATGGGATTTCCATACAGGTTCTCTCTCTCTCTCTCTCTCTCTCTCTCTCTCTCTCTCTCTCTCTCTCTCTCTCTCTCTCTCTCTCTCTCTCTCTCTCTCTCTCTCTCTCTCTCTCTCTCTCTCTCTCTCTCTCTCTCTCTGTCTCTGTGTTTGACTACCAAACATAGCGGCGCCACTGATCTCTCCTGGGGAAAACAGGAGGGAGCGTCTGATAGAAGACAGGAGGAGAGAGGGAGTGTCTGATAGAAGACAGGAGGAGAGAGGGAGAGAGGGAGCGTCTGACAGCAGACAGGAGGAGAGAGGGAGCGTCTGACAGAAGACAGGGGGAGAGAGGGAGAGAGGGAGCGTCTGACAGAAGACAGGAGGAGAGAGGGAGAGAGGGAGTGTCTGATAGAAGACAGGAGGAGAGAGGGAGAGTCTGATAGAAGACAGGAGGAGAGAGGGAGAGAGGGAGAGAGGGAGCGTCTGATAGAAGACAGGAGGAGAGAGGGAGAGTCTGATAGAAGACAGGAGGAGAGAGGGAGAGAGGGAGAGAGGGAGCGTCTGATAGAAGACAGGAGGAGAGAGGGAGAGAGGGAGCGTCTGACAGCAGACAGGAGGAGAGAGGGAGCGTCTGACAGAAGACAGGAGGAGAGAGGGAGAGAGGGAGCGTCTGACAGAAGACAGGAGGAGAGAGGGAGAGAGGGAGTGTCTGATAGAAGACAGGAGGAGAGAGGGAGAGTCTGATAGAAGACAGGAGGAGAGAGGGAGAGAGGGAGAGAGGGAGCGTCTGATAGAAGACAGGAGGAGAGAGGGAGAGAGGGAGTGTCTGACAGCAGACAGGTGGAGAGAGGGAGCGTCTGACAGAAGACAGGAGGAGAGAGGGAGAGAGGGAGCGTCTGACAGAAGACAGGAGGAGAGAGGGAGAGAGAGGGAGTGTCTGACAGAAGACAGGAGGAGAGAGGGAGAGTCTGATAGAAGACAGGAGGAGAGAGGGAGAGAGAGAGCGTCTGATAGAAGACAGGAGGAGAGAGGGAGAGAGGGAGAGAGGCAGTTCCACAGGCAGATGATAGAAGCGGATTGTCGGTCCTCTTGCGCTGTAGTCGGTCCTGTCTACCGGGAGCTGCTCGAGCGTTTCCTGATTTTTTTCCGCTCTAACCACCGCCAATTCCCCGTTAGAGCTCGAGGCCTCCACTTGTACCGTTTTCGTTAGTTTTGGGAAAGGAAAGGGGGGTGTAAATCGCGTGTTGTCTGTCTGGGAACATCGGCTAAACCCAGGGCTACAGCTCATCTGGGTCAGAACCTCACGACCAGAAGCACCAGGTCTCCGGTAAAACGGTAAGAAACCCCCGTCCTCCTTCCGTGATGAATCTGTTAATAGTGTAGTAGCATCATCATCCGGTCTGTCACCGTCTATACCGTCTACATCATGTAAATAAATCTCCGTTAGATAGGCCCCAGTTTATACCGTGTATACCGTCTACATCATGTAAATTAATCTCCGTTAGATAGGCCCCAGTTTATACCGTCTCTACCTGTTATAGGAATTTTATATCTTGATGATAATAATCAATAATCAATTCGCCTTGACTAATGCCCAAGGTTTGTAAGACAATGGGTTAAAATAATTAGGCAAGGACTCAGCTTTCTGCAAAAGGTTTCTGTAACTTTATTCAGAGAACGTTCTGGCGTCAGGATAACAAAACAGTCATTATATAGTTCTTGCTTACTTACGCACATGCATTTACACACAATCCGTTGGTGACCTGCAACCCCCATAAACTTCTCACACTGTTTATCACCTTCTGGCTCAGCCTGTTCCTTTCCTTCAAGGTTAGGAACTCTCTGAGGTTTTACTCCCTTGACCATCTGCTTCTCTATCTCTCTATACTAATTGCATACACACATTTCTTTCCCTCTCCAGTGGTTCCTGGACTTTCCGGAACTAATCAGACTAATCGATCCCTACATTGATCATTACATTGATTATTCATTAAACCTGCTGTATGACTAATAATTCATCATGGTTTATTGATTCATTTACCTTTATTAGATAATTCTCTTATCAACACCGTCTACATCATGTAAATAAATCCCCGTTAGATAGGCCCCAGTTTATACCGTCTACATTATGTAAATAAATCCCTGTTAGATAGGCCCCAGTTTATACCGTCTATACCGTCTACATTATGTAAATAAATCCCCGTTAGATAGGCCCCAGTTTATACCGTCTATACCGTCTACATTATGTAAATAAATCCCCGTTAGATAGGCCCCAGTTTATACCGTCTATACCGTCTACAATCTGTAAATAAATCCCCGTTAGATAGGCCCCAGTTTATACCGTCTATAAAGTCTACATTATGTAAATAAATCCCCGTTAGATAGGCCCCAGTTTATACCGTCTATACCGTCTACATCATGTAAATAAATCCCCGTTAGATAGGCCCCAGATGTAACGGAAACATTGTTTTATATATTGTACAAATTCATGAAAACAAAAAGGCTTTTTTTAGTCTTTTAATATAAGGTAAAAGGCATTAGGGTTAACAGTGGTTAAGGTTAGGGCATTAGGGTTAACAGTGGTTAAGGTTAGGGCATTAGGGTTAAGGTTAGGGCATTAGGGTTAACAGTGGTTAAGGTTAAGGCATTAGGGTTAACAGTGGTTAAGGTTAGGCATTAGGGTTAACAGTGGTTAAGATTAGGGCATTAGGGTTAACAGTGGTTAAGGTTAGGGCATTAGGGTTAACAGTGGTTAAGGTTAGGGCATTAGGGTTAACAGTGGTTAAGGTTAAGGCATTAGGGTTAACAGTGGTTAAGGTTAGGGCATTAGGGTTAACAGTGTTAAAAGTTAGGAATTAGGGTTAACAGTGGTTAAGATTAGGAATTAGGGTTAACAGTGGTTAAGGTTAAGAATTAGGGTTAACAGTGGTTAAGGTTAAGGCATTAGGTTTAACAGTGGTTAAGGTTAGGGCATTAGGGTTAACAGTGGTTAAGGTTAGGGCATTAGGGTTAACAGTGGTTAAGGTTAAGGCATTAGGGTTAACAGTGGTTAAGGTTAGGGCATTAGGGTTAACAGTGATTAAGGTTAAGGCATTAGGGTTAACAGTGGTTAAGGTTAAGGCATTAGGGTTAACAGTGGTTAAGGTTAGGGCATTAGGGTTAAGGTTAGGGCATTAGGGTTAACAGTGGTTAAGGTTAAGGCATTAGGGTTAACAGTGGTTAAGGTTAGGCATTAGGGTTAACAGTGGTTAAGGTTAGGAATTAGGGTTAACAGTGGTTAAGGTTAAGGCATTAGGTTATCAGTGGTTAAGGTTAGGGCATTAGGGTTAACAGTGGTTAAGGTTAAGGCATTAGGGTTAACAGTGGTTAAGGTTAGGGCATTAGGGTTAACAGTGGTTAAGGTTAAGGCATTAGGGTTAACTGTGGTTAAGGTTCAGGCATTAGGGTTAACAGTGTTTAAGGTTAGGGCATTAGGGTTAACAGTGGTTAAGGTTAGGGCATTAGGGTTAACAGTGGTTAAGGTTAGGGCATTAGGGTTAACAGTGGTTAAGGGGTTATAGTTTTAAATCAGATTTGATGACTTTATGGCGGTGCTGCCTTCAGAACAATATTCATAAGGAGAAACGCTTTTAGGCTAATAGAGCACCGGGTAACGTTTATACCGTTTAATAACGTGTATTATATCAGCATAATAACATCTCTGGATATAGATGCCGTTTCTATTCTCTAGATAAACACCCAGGGTTTAACGGTGTGCTGTCTCTTTCTTTGTTTGATCGAGATAATGTGTTTTTATTTTCCCGGGCAGGATGAGATTATCGGTTTATTTAATAAATAAAAAATAGGGCAGATGAAAAAACAGACGGAGGACAGCAGCTGCATCACGGTAACAGCTCTCTGGTTTTGTCTCGACGTTAAAAATTAAACGTTATCTGTTATCTTCTCTGTATAAAAACCGGGTTTGGTTAGGGATTTAACGTGTGTTCTCAAAACCGGGGGATTTACCGGAACTGAACGACAGAAACGGCATGTTTTTCCTTCCGTGAAACGGCGGTTTGTGATGATGAGCGCGGAGACCAGGGAGAACAGAGAATCAGTGACGTTTATAATAATCATTTCACACTATAAAACAATTTTATATATATATATATATAAACACAATCATAGACTTCTATAAATATATAACCACATTTTAAATCAGAAGTATATTGTATTCTTATTCAGTGTCTATGCATATATGATCCAAGCTGAGCTATATAATAATATAATATAAATCAGTAATATATAATAATATAATAAATATCTGTAATATATAATAATATAATAATATATAATATATCTGTTACTGTTGCTCAGCTAAATGACCTAAATAAAGGCACATGACCCAGTTTCATCAGTCTCACACACACACACATACACACACACACACACCACACACCAGACATGTACGTTCTGGTCATATAGGAGACTGTGTATATATATGTATATATGTCTGGTAGCAGAGTGTAGTCTGTATAGATATGTCTGGTAGCAGAGTGTAGTCTGTATAGATATGTCTGGTAGCAGAGTGTAGTCTGTATAGATATGTCTGGTAGCAGAGTGTAGACTGGTAGCAGAGTATAGACTGTATAGATATGTCTGGTAGCAGAGTGTAGTCTGTATAGATATGTCTGGTAGCAGAGTGTAGACTGGTAGCAGAGTATAGACTGTATAGATATGTCTGGTAGCAAAGTGTAGTCTGTATAGATATGTCTGGTAGCAGAGTGTAGACTGGTAGCAGAGTGTAGTCTGTATAGATATGTCTGGTAGCAAAGTGTAGACTGGTAGCAGAGTGTAGACTGTATAGATATGTCTGGTAGCAGAGTGTAGACTGTATAGATATATCTGGTAGCAGAGTGTAGACTGTATAGATATGTCTGGTAGCAGAGTGTAGACTGTATATATATGTCTGGTAGCAGAGTGTAGACCGGTAGCAGAGTGTAGACTGTATAGATATGTCTGGTAGCAGAGTTTAGACTGTGTAGACATGTCTGGTAGCAGAGTGTAGACTGTATAGACATGACTGGTAGCAGAGTGTAGACTGTATAGATATGTCTGGTAGCAGAGTGTAGACTGGTAGCAGAGTATAGACTGTATAGATATGTCTGGTAGCAGAGTGTAGTCTGTATTGATATGTCTGGTAGCAGAGTGTAGACTGGTAGCAGAGTATAGACTGTATAGATATGTCTGGTAGCAGAGTGTAGACTGGTAGCAGAGTGTAGTCTGTATAGATATGTCTGGTAGCAAAGTGTAGACTGGTAGCAGAGTGTAGACTGTATAGATATGTCTGGTAGCAGAGTGTAGACTGTATAGATATGTCTGGTAGCAGAGTGTAGACTGTATAGATATGTCTGGTAGCAGAGTGTAGACTGTATAGATATGTCTGGTAGCAGAGTGTAGTCTGTATAGACACGTCTGGTAGCAGAGTGTAGACTGTATAGATATGTCTGGTAGCAGAGTGTAGACCGGTAGCAGAGTGTAGACTGTATAGATATGTCTGGTAGCAGAGTTTAGACTGTGTAGACATGTCTGGTAGCAGAGTGTAGACTGTATAGACATGACTGGTAGCAGAGTGTAGACTGTATAGATATGTCTGGTAGCAGAGTGTAGACTGGTAGCAGAGTATAGACTGTATAGATATGTCTGGTAGCAGAGTGTAGTCTGTATAGATATGTCTGGTAGCAGAGTGTAGACTGGTAGCAGAGTATAGACTGTATAGATATGTCTGGTAGCAGAGTGTAGACTGGTAGCAGAGTGTAGTCTGTATAGATATGTCTGGTAGCAAAGTGTAGACTGGTAGCAGAGTGTAGACTGTATAGATATGTCTGGTAGCAGAGTGTAGACTGTATAGATATATCTGGTAGCAGAGTGTAGACTGTATAGATATGTCTGGTAGCAGAGTGTAGACTGTATAGATATGTCTGGTAGCAGAGTGTAGTCTGTATAGACACGTCTGGTAGCAGAGTGTAGACTGTATAGATATGTCTGGTAGGAGAGTGTAGACTGTATAGATATGTCTGGTAGCAGAGTGTAGACTGTATAGATATGTCTGGTAGCAGAGTGTAGACCGGTAGCAGAGTGTAGACTGTATAGATATGTCTGGTAGCAGAGTTTAGACTGTGTAGACATGTCTGGTAGCAGAGTGTAGACTGTATAGACATGACTGGTAGCAGAGTGTAGACTGTATAGATATGTCTGGTAGCAGAGTGTAGACTGAATAGATATGACTGGTAGCAGAGTGTAGACTGTATAGATTTGTCTGGTAGCAGAGTGTAGACTGGTAGCAGAGTGTAGACTGTATAGATATGTCTGGTAGCAGAGTATTGTCTGTATTTATGTATTGTGTGTATAATGTAACGTGTATATTATGTAGCGTGTGTATAATGTAACGTGTGTATTATGTAACGTGTGTATTATGTAATGTGTATATAATGTAATGTGTATATTATGTAACGTGTGTATTATGTAACGTGTGTATTATGTAACGTGTATATTATGTAACGTGTGTATAATGTAACGTGTGTATAATGTAATGTGTGTATTATGTAACGTGTGTATTATGTAACGTGTGTATTATGTAACGTGTGTATTATGTAACGTGTGTATTATGTCATGTGTGTAATGTAACGTGTGTATTATGTAACGTGTGTATTATGTAACGTGTGTATTATGTAACGTGTGTATAATGTAACGTGTGTATTATGTAATGTGAGCAGATGGAGGACCTGGACCTTCCCCAGATGAAGAGAGAGGTGGACAGTCTTCATTACCAGCTGGCCATCAACAGAGAGAAATCCTCCATCACTGTTACTGAGTAGGTAGTGTCCTTCTGGTCTCTGCCCCAGTGTCCTTCTGGTCTCTACCCCCAGTGTCCTTCTGGTCTCTACCCCCAGTGTCCTTCTGGTCTCTACCCCCAGTGTCCTTCTGGTCTCTACCCCCGTGTCCTTCTGGTCTCTACCCCGTGTCCTTCTGGTCTCTACCCCCGTGTCCTTCTGGTCTCTACCCCCGTGTCCTTCTGGTCTCTACCCCCGTGTCCTTCTGGTCTCTACCCCCGTGTCCTTCTGGTCTCTACCCCCGTGTCCTTCTGGTCTCTACCCCCGTGTCCTTCTGGTCTCTACCCCCGTGTCATTCTGGTCTCTACCCCCCAGTGTCCTTCTGGTCTCTACCCCCAGTGTCCTTCTGGTCTCTACCCCCAGTGTTATGACAGGTGTTGTTTTACAGGGTCATCCATAGTAGTATGATAGGTGCAGTGTAATGTGTTGTTTTACAGGGTCAGCCACAGTAGTATGTCCCTCCCTGGAAATCATTATGGGTTTAAATGCCTTGCTCAAGGTCACATCAACAGATTGTTCAGCTTGTTCTGCTCCGGTATTCAAACCAGCGACCTTTCGTTGACCGGCCCGGTGCTCTAACCACTAGGCTGTTGCACTTTGGTTGACATATTTAAAGCTGTTCAGGCAGAAACAATAGTGAAGTGAATAGTTTGGATTGTTGGGTCGGGTTGTAAAAACAAAAGTCTCATCTAGGATTTAATCTAGCAACCTTGTCTACGCCCGGGATTCAAACTAGCAACCTTGTCTAAGTCCGGGATTCAATCTAGCAACCTTGTCTACGTCCCGGATTCAATCTAGCAACCTTGTCTGGGATTCAATCTAGCAACCTTGTCGACGTCCGGGATTCAATCTAGCAACCTTGTCGAAGTCCGGGATTCAATCTAGCAACCTTGTCGACGTCCGGGATTCAATCTAGCAACCTTGTCGACGTCCGGGATTCAATCTAGCAACCTTGTCGACGTCCGGGATTCAATCTAGCAACCTTGACTAAGTCTGGGATTCAATCTAGCAACCTTGTCTAAGTCTGGGATTCAATCTAGCAACCTTGTCTAAGTCCGGGATTCAATATAGCAACCTTGTCGACGCCCGGGACTCAAACTAGCAACCTTGTCTATGTCCGGGATTCAATCTAGCTACCTTGTCTAAGTCTGGGATTCAATCTAGCAACCTTGTCGACGTCCGGGATTCAATCTAGCAACCTTCTCTACATCTGCGATTCAATCTAGCAACTTTCTCTACGTCTAGGATTCAATCTAGAAACCTTCTCTACTTCAGGGATTCAAACTAGCAACCTTGTCTAAGTCCGGGATTCAATCTAGCAACCTTGTCTAAGTCCGGGTTTCAAACTAGCAACCTTGTCGATGTCCGGGATTCAAACTAGCAACCTTGTTTAAGTCTGGGATTCAAACTAGCAACCTTGTCTACGTCTAGGATTCAAACTAGCAACCTTGTCGAAGTCCGGGATTCAAACTAGCAACCTTGTTGACGTCCGGGATTCAATCTAGCAACCGTGTCTAAGTCCGGGATTCAAACTAGCAACCTTGTCTAAGTCCGGGATTCAAACTAGCAACCTTGTCGACGTCCGGGATTCAATCTAGCACCCTTGTCTAAGTCTGGGATTCAAACTAGCAACCTTGTCTAAGTCCGGGATTTAATCTAGCAACCTTGTCGACGTCCGGGATTCAATCTAGCAACCTTGTCGACGTCCGGGATTCAATCTAGCAACCTTGTCTAAGTTTGGGATTCAAACTAGCAACCTTGTCGACGTCCGGGATTCAATCTAGCAACCTTGTCTAAGTCCGGGATTCAATCTAGCAACCTTGTCTAAGTCCGGGATTCAATCTAGCAACCTTGTCTAAGTCCGGGATTCAATCTAGCAACCTTGTCTAAGTCTGGGATTCAATCTAGCAACCTTGTCTAAGTCCGGGATTCAATCTAGCAACCTTGTCTAAGTCCGGGATTCAATCTCGCAACCTTGTCTAAGTCCGGGATTCAATCTAGCAACCTTGTCTAAGTCCGGGATTCAATCTAGCAACCTTGTCTAAGTCCGGGATTCAAACTAGCAACCTTGTTTAAGTCTGGGATTCAAACCCATTGTGGGTTTTTAAAGGCAAATGTTTCCGCCTTCGGGGAGATCCTATTCACGGTAAACGATGTCGGCCCAATCAGAACCTTTAAAAAACACCTAGAACCTCAACCTGAGATCGGATTGAATCCCAGTGGATCGAGGGGTGTGGTCTAACGGGGTGCGTGTGTGTGTGTTTTCTCTCGGCAGGCTGGTGAAATGGATCGAGGGGTGTGTGTGTGACGACCCGTTCCTGAACCCAGAGCTGATGAGGGCCAACCCCTGGGTGGAGAAAGGCAAATGTGTGATCCTCTAACGGACGCACACACACAACACTGAGACACACACACACACACACACACACACACACACACACACACACACACACACACACACACACACACACACACACACACACACACACACACACACACACACACACACACACACACACACACACACACACACACACACACACACACACACACACACACACCAAGTTATCCCGTCCTATTTATTTGTACATCCATGTCTATGGTTTTAGTTGAAAGTAGTCCCCTTCCCTTCCTGTGAGCAGAATGTCCTGCATTGAAAGTAGTCCCCTTCCTTCCTGTGAGCAGAATGTCCTACATTGAAAGTAGTCCCCTTCCTTCCTATGAGCAGCATGTCCTGCATTGAAAGTAGTCCCCTTCCTTCCTGTGAGCAGCATGTCCTGCATTGAAAGTAGTCCCCTTCCTTCCTGTGAGCAGCATGTCCTGCATTGAAAGTAGTCCCCTTCCTTCCTGTGAGCAGCATGTCCTGCATTGAAAGTAGTCCCCTTCCTTTCTGTGAGCAGAATGTCCTGCATTGAAAATAGCTCCCTTCCTTTGTTAAAAGAACCAGATAGAAGTTTGTTGTTAACTAAAATCACACTTTTTATTGGCTTTTTACCCCACTGTCAATCAGAATGCAAATGTTTTTATTGGCTGTTTCCACTGTCAATCAAACATAATAAAGAGGTGGTTTGACAGATTGACTCGTGGTCATTTACATACTAACATTCTAACGTGTGTATGTGTGTACGGTGTGTGTACTTGTGTGTGTGTGTTATAGCAGTTCTCTGATGTAGACGTTGCGTCTCAGTCCCCCCCGGGGACTGAGACTGTAATATCAGCCCCCAGAAGAGAAGAACCAGCCTGACCTTCCTAAAGCAGAGTGGTCACGTCCATCTCCAAGACATTCCTAGTCCATCAACTGGTTGTTGTATAGGCTTACGTTTTTTTTAAAAGCCATTTAAAAAAAAAAAAATCTGAGCGGGTAGATCTCGGCTTGTGTTTGGACCCAGATATGAAAAAAGGCTGACCACCTCTCGCCCAGCCATTCTAACAGTGGAAGCCAGGATCTGTGAGAAACTATGATAATAAACGATATAGATCACAGTGGTGTGGAGACCAGTGGACCACTATAGAGATCACAGTGGTGTGGAGACCAGTGGACCACTATAGAGATCACAGTGGTGTGGAGACCAGTGGACCACTATATAGTTCACAGTGGTATGGAGACCAGTGGACCACTATAGAGATCATAGTGGTGTGGAGAGAAGAAAGTAAGACAGTGGAACCCATCTCAACATGACAGAAAGTAAGACAGGGAAACCCATCTCAACATGACAGGGTACCCCCTTTATAAAGGGTACCCCCTGTATATAGCCTCATTACTACCCGGTACCCCCTGTATATAGCCTCATTACTACCTGGTACCCCCTGTATATAGCCTCATTACTACCTGGTACCGGTACCCCCTGTATATAACCTTGTTATTTTGTTGTTGATCTTAAATTAAATGTTTTACTTTAGTTTGTATTTTCTTAAAACTGGTTAAGGGCTTGTAAGTAAGCATTTCACTGTAAAGTCTACACCTGTTGTATTCTGCGCATGTGACAAATAAAATGAGTTTTGATCTGTATTCCCAGTCATGTGAAATCCATAGATTAAATCCTAATGAATTTATTTGAATTGACTGATTTCCTTACGAACTGTTAACTCAGTAAAGTCTTTGGAATTGTTGCATATTAATTTATTTATTTTTTTATTCAGTGAAGTTAAACTATTGTAATTGGTATTTTGGGCTGCCTATGTAAAAACGTACAGAATATGGTGCCATTTGGCAGACAAGCTATCTGGGTTTTTTAACCTCCTCTTCCTTCCTGTCTGATATCTGAAAGGTAAACAGCAGTTCGTTGACGTCATTACGGGGTTAGAGTCTGTCTCTCAGACCAGCCTGTTCAGGTTAGACTGAACTCCAGCCAGTCCGTTTCATTTGCCTGATGGGATTTCCATACAGGTGCTCTCTCTCTCTCTCTCTCTCTCTCTCCCTCCCTCCTCCTTTGACTACCAAACATAGCGGCGCCACTGATCTCTCCCGGGGAAAGAGGGAGTGTCTGATAGAAGACAGGAGGAGAGAGGGAGAGAGGGAGAGTCTAATAGAAGACAGGAGGAGAGAGGGAGTGTCTGATAGAAGACAGGAGGAGAGAGTGAGAGAGGGAGTGTCTGATAGAATACAGGAGGAGAGAGGGAGTGTCTGATAGAAGACAGGAGGAGAGAGGGAGAGTCTGATAGAAGACAGGAGGAGAGAGGGAGAGAGGGAGTGTCTGATAGAAGACAGGAGGAGAGAGGGAGTGTCTGATAGAAGACAGGAGGAGAGAGGGAGTGTCTGATAGAAGACAGGAGGAGAGAGGGAGTGTCTGATAGAAGACAGGAGGAGAGAGGGAGTGTCTGATAGAAGACAGGAGGAGAGAGGGAGAGAGGGAGTGTCTGATAGAAGACAGGAGGAGAGAGGGAGAGTCTGATAGAAGACAGGAGGAGAGAGGGAGAGAGGGAGTGTCTGATAGAAGACAGGAGGAGAGAGGGAGAGAGGGAGTGTCTGATAGAAGACAGGAGGAGAGAAGGAGAGAGGGAGTGTCTGATAGAAGACAGGAGGAGAGAGGGAGAGAGGGAGAGTCTGATAGAAGACAGGAGGAGAGAGGGAGAGAGGGAGTGTCTGACAGAAGACAGGAGGAGAGAGGGAGTGTCTGATAGAAGACAGGAGGAGAGAGGGAGAGAGGGAGCGTCTGATAGAAGACAGGAGGAGAGAGGGAGAGAGGGAGTGTCTGACAGCAGACAGAGGGAGAGAGGGAGCGTCTGACAGCAGACAGGAGGAGAGAGGGAGCGTCTGATAGAAGACAGGAGGAGAGAGGGAGAGAGGGAGTGTCTGATAGAAGACAGGAGGAGAGAGGGAGAGAGGGAGTGTCTGATAGAAGACAGGAGGAGAGAGGGAGAGAGGGAGTGTCTGATAGAAGACAGGAGGAGAGAGGGAGAGAGGGAGAGTCTGATAAGACAGGAGGAGAGAGGGAGAGAGGGAGTATCTGATAGGAGACAGGAGGAGAGAGGGAGAGAGGGAGAGTCTGATAGAAGACAGGAGGAGAGAGTGAGAGAGGGAGTGTCTGATAGAAGACAGGAGGAGAGAGGGAGAGAGGGAGTGTCTGATAGAAGACAGGAGGAGAGAGGGAGAGAGGGAGTGTCTGATAGAAGACAGGAGGAGAGAGGGAGAGTCTGATAGAAGACAGGAGGAGAGAGGGAGAGAGGGAGTGTCTGATAGAAGACAGGAGGAGAGAGGGAGAGAGGGAGTGTCTGATAGAAGACAGGAGGAGAGAAGGAGAGAGGGAGTGTCTGATAGAAGACAGGAGGAGAGAGGGAGTGTCTGATAGAAGACAGGAGGAGAGAGGGAGAGAGGGAGCGTCTGATAGAAGACAGGAGGAGAGAGGGAGAGAGGGAGCGTCTGACAGCAGACAGGAGGAGAGAGGGAGCGTCTGATAGAAGACAGGAGGAGAGAGGGAGAGAGGGAGTGTCTGATAGAAGACAGGAGGAGAGAGGGAGAGAGGGAGTGTCTGATAGAAGACAGGAGGAGAGAGGGAGAGAGGGAGAGAGGGAGTGTCTGATAGAAGACAGGAGGAGAGAGGGAGTGTCTGATAGAAGACAGGAGGAGAGAGGGAGAGAGGGAGAGTCTGATAGAAGACAGGAGGAGAGAGGGAGAGTCTGATAGAAGACAGGAGGAGAGAGGGAGAGAGGGAGTATCTGATAGAAGACAGGAGGAGAGAGGGAGAGAGGGAGAGTCTGATAGAAAACAGGAGGAGAGAGGGAGAGAGGGAGTGTCTGACAGAAGACAGGAGGAGAGAGGGAGAGAGGGAGCGTCTGATAGAAGACAGGAGGAGAGAGGGAGAGTCTGACAGAAGACAGGAGGAGAGAGGGAGAGTCTGACAGAAGACAGGTGGAGAGAGGGAGAGAGGGAGAGAGGCAGTTCCACAGGCAGACGATAGAAGCGGATTGATCTCTCTCTCTTGCGCTGTAGTCGGTCCTGTCTACCGGGAGCTGCTCGAGCGTTTCCTGATTTTTTCCACTCTAACCACCGCCAATTCCCCGTTAGAGCTCGAGGCCTCCACTTGTACCATTTTCGTTAGTTTTGGGAAAGGAAAGGGGGGTGTAAATCGCGTGTTGTCTGTCTGGGAACATCGGCTAAACCCAGGGCTACAGCTCATCTGGGTCAGAACCTCACGACCAGAAGCACCAGGTCTCCGGTAAAACGGTAAGAAACCCCCGTCCTCCTTCCGTGATGAATCTGTTAATAGTGTAGTAGCATCATCATCCGGTCTGTCATCGTCTATACCGTCTACATCATGTAAATAAATCTCCGTTAGATAGGCCCCAGTTTATACCGTGTATACCGTCTACATCATGTAAATTAATCTCCGTTAGATAGGCCCCAGTTTATACCGTCTATACCATCTACATCATGTAAATAAATCCCCGTTAGATAGGCCCCAGTTTATACCGTCTATACCGTCTACATTATGTAAATAAATCCCCGTTAGATAGGCCCCAGTTTATACCGTCTATACCGTCTACATCTTTTTTTTAGTCTTTTAATATAAGGTAAAAGGCATTAGGGTTAACAGTGGTTAACGTTAGGGCATTAGGGTTAACAGTGGTTAAGGTTAGGGCATTAGGGTTAACAGTGGTTAAGGTTAAGGCATTAGGGTTAACAATGGTTAAGGTTAAGGCTTTAGGGTTAACAGTGGTTAAGGGTAGGGCATTAGGGTTAACAGTGGTTAAGGTTAGGCCATTAGGGTTAACAGTGGTTAAGGTTAGGGCATTAGGGTTAACAGTGGTTAAGGTTAGGCATTAGGGTTAACAGTGGTTAAGGTTAGGGCATTATGGTTAACAGTGGTTAAGGTTAGGGCATTAGGGTTAACAGTGGTTAAGGTTAGGGTATTAGGGTTAACAGTGGTTAAGGTTAGGGCATTAGGGTTAACAGTGGTTAAGGGGTTATAGTTTTAAATCAGATTTGATGACTTTATGGCGGTGCTGCCTTCAGAACAACATTCATAAGGAGAAACGCTTTTAGGCTAATAGAGCACCGGGTAACGTTTATACCGTTTAATAACGTGTATTATATCAGCATAATAACATCTCTGGATATAGATGCCATTTCTATTCTCTAGATAAACACCCGGGTAACGTTTATACCGTTTAATAACGTGTATTATATCAGCATAATGACATCTCTGGATATAGATGCCGTTTCTATTCTCTAGATAAACAACCGGGTAACGTTTATACCGTTTAATAACGTGTATTATATCAGCATAATAACATCTCTGGATATAGATGCCGTTTCTATTCTCTAGAAAAACACCCGGGTAACGTTTATACCGTTTAATAACGTGTATTATATCAGCATAATGACATCTCTGGATATAGATGCCGTTTCTATTCTCTAGATAAATACCCGGGTAACATTTATACCGTTTAATAGCGTGTATTATATCAGCATAATAACATCTCTGGATATAGATGCCGTTTCTATTCTCTAGATAAACACCCGGGTAACGTTTATACCGTTTAATAACGTGTATTATATCAGCATAATAACATCTCTGGATATAGATGCCGTTTCTATTCTCTAGATAAACACCCAGGGTTTAACGGTGTGCTGTCTTTTTCTTTGTTTGATCGAGATAATGTGTTTTTATTTTCCCGGGCAGGATGAGATTATCGGTTTATTTAATAAATAAAAAATAGGGCAGATGAAAAAACAGACGGAGGACAGCAGCTGCATCACGGTAACAGCTCTCTGGTTTTGTCTCGACGTTAAAAATTAAACGTTATCTGTTATCTTCTCTGTATAAAAACCGGTTTTGGGTTAGGGATTTAACGTTGTGTTCTCAAAACCGGGGGATTTACCGGAACTGAACGACAGAAACGACGTGTTTTTCCTTCCGTGAAACGGCCGTTTGTGATGATGAGCGCGGAGACCGGGGAGAACAGAGAATCAGTGACGTCTATAATAATCATTTCACACTATAAAACAATTATATATATATATAATATATATATATATATATAAACACAATCATAGACTTCTATAAATATATAACCACATTTTAAATCAGAAGTATACTGTATTCGTATTGAGTGTCTATGTATATATGATCCTATCTGAGCTATATAATAATATAATATAAATCAGTAATATATAATAATATAATAAATATCTGTAATATATAATAATATATATAATATATCTGTTACTGTTGCTCAGCTAAATGACCTAAATAAAGGCACATGACCCAGTTTCATCAGTCACACACACACACACACACACACACACACACACACACACACACACACACACACACACACACACACACACACACACACACACACACACACACACACACACACACAAACACACAACACACGTACGTTCTGGTCATATAGGAGACTGTGTATAGATATGTCTGGTAGCAGAGTGTAGACTGTATAGATATGTCTGGTAGCAGAGTGTAGACTGTATAGATATGTCTGGTAGCAGAGTGTAGTCTGTATAGATATGTCTGGTAGCAGAGTGTAGACTGTATAGATATGTCTGGTAGCAGAGTGTAGACTGTATAGATATGTCTGGTAGCAGAGTGTAGTCTGTATAGATATGTCTGGTAGCAGAGTGTAGACTGTATAGATATGTCTGGTAGCAGAGTGTAGTCTGTATAGATATGTCTGGTAGCAGAGTGTAGACTGTATAGATATGTCTGGTAGCAGAGTGTAGTCTGTATAGATATGTCTGGTCGCAGAGTGTAGACTGGTAGCAGAGTGTAGACTGTATAGATTTGTCTGGTAGCAGAGTGTAGACTGTATAGTAGCAGAGTGTAGACTGGAAAGATATGTCTGGTAGCAGAGTGCAGACTGGTAGCAGAGTGTAGACTGTATAGTAGCAGCGTGTAGACTGTATAGATATGTCTGGTAGCAGAGTGTAGATTGTATATATATATGTCTGGTAGCAGAGTTTAGACTGTGTAGACATGTCTGGTAGCAGAGTGTAGACTGTATAGACATGACTGGTAGCAGAGTGTAGACTGTATAGATATATCTGGTAGCAGAGTGTAGACTGTATAGATATGTCTGGTAGCAGAGTGTAGACTGGTAGCAGAGTGTAGACTGTATAGATATGTCTGGTAGCAGAGTGTAGACTGTATAGATTTGTCTGGTAGCAGAGTGTAGACTGTATAGTAGCAGAGTGTAGACTGTATAGATATGTCTGGTAGCAGAGTTTAGACTGTGTAGACATGTCTGGTAGCAGAGTGTAGTCTGTATAGATATGTCTGGTAGCAGAGTGTAGACTGGTAGCAGAGTGTAGACTGTATAGATATGTCTGGTAGCAGAGTGTAGTCTGTATAGATATGTCTGGTAGCAGAGTGTAGTCTGGTAGCAGAGTGTAGACTGATAGCAGAGTGTAGTCTGTATAGATATGTCTGGTATCAGAGAGTAGACTGTATAGATATGACAGGTAGCAGAGTGTAGACTGTATAGATATGTCTGGTAGCAGAGTGTAGGCTGTATAGATATGTCTGGTAGCAGAGTGTAGACTGTATAGATATGTCTGGAAGCAGAGTATAGACATGTCTGGTAGCAGAGTGTAGACTGGTAGCAGAGTATAGACTGTATAGATATGTCTGGTAGCAGAGTGTAGACTGTATAGATATGTCTGGTAACAGAGTGTAGACTGTATAGATATGTCAGGTAGCAGAGTGTAGACTGTATAGATATGTCTGGTAGCAGAGTGTAGACTGTATAGATATGTCTGGTAGCAGAGTGTAGAATGTATAGATTTGTCTGGTAGCAGAGTGTAGACTGTATAGTAGCAGAGTGTAGACTGTATAGATATGTCTGGTAGCAGAGTTTACACTGTGTAGACATGTCTGGTAGCAGAGTGTAGACTGTATAGATATATCTGGTAGCAGAGTGTAGACTGTATAGATATGTCTGGTAGCAGAGTGTAGACTGGTAGCAGAGTGTAGACTGTATAGATTTGTCTGGTAGCAGAGTGTAGACTGTATAGTAGCAGAGTGTAGACTGTATAGATATGTCTGGTAGCAGAGTTTAGACTGTGTAGACATGTCTGGTAGCAGAGTGTAGACTGTATAGATATGTCTGGTAGCAGAGTGTAGTCTGTATAGATATGTCTGGTAGCAGAGTGTAGTCTGTATAGATATGTCTGGTATCAGAGAGTAGACTGTATAGATATGACTGGTAGCAGAGTGTAGACTGTATAGATATGTCTGGTAGCAGAGTGTAGGCTGTATAGATATGTCTGGTAGCAGAGTGTAGACTGTATAGATATGTCTGGAAGCAGAGTATAGACATGTCTGGTAGCAGAGTGTAGACTGGTAGCAGAGTATAGACTGTATAGATATGTCTGGTAGCAGAGTGTAGACTGTATAGATATGTCTGGTAACAGAGTGTAGACTGTATAGATATGTCAGGTAGCAGAGTGTAGACTGTATAGATATGTCTGGTAGCAGAGTGTAGACTGTATAGATATGTCTGGTAGCAGAGTGTAGAATGTATAGATTTGTCTGGTAGCAGAGTGTAGACTGTATAGTAGCAGAGTGTAGACTGTATAGATATGTCTGGTAGCAGAGTTTACACTGTGTAGACATGTCTGGTAGCAGAGTGTAGACTGTATAGATATATCTGGTAGCAGAGTGTAGACTGTATAGATATGTCTGGTAGCAGAGTGTAGACTGGTAGCAGAGTGTAGACTGTATAGATTTGTCTGGTAGCAGAGTGTAGACTGTATAGTAGCAGAGTGTAGACTGTATAGATATGTCTGGTAGCAGAGTTTAGACTGTGTAGACATGTCTGGTAGCAGAGTGTAGTCTGTATAGATATGTCTGGTAGCAGAGTGTAGACTGGTAGCAGAGTGTAGACTGTATAGATATGTCTGGTAGCAGAGTGTAGTCTGTATAGATATGTCTGGTAGCAGAGTGTAGACTGTATAGATATGTCTGGTAGCAGAGTGTAGAATGTATAGATTTGTCTGGTAGCAGAGTGTAGACTGTATAGTAGCAGAGTGTAGACTGTATAGATATGTCTGGTAGCAGAGTTTACACTGTGTAGACATGTCTGGTAGCAGAGTGTAGACTGTATAGATATATCTGGTAGCAGAGTGTAGACTGTATAGATATGTCTGGTAGCAGAGTGTAGACTGGTAGCAGAGTGTAGACTGTATAGATTTGTCTGGTAGCAGAGTGTAGACTGTATAGTAGCAGAGTGTAGACTGTATAGATATGTCTGGTAGCAGAGTTTAGACTGTGTAGACATGTCTGGTAGCAGAGTGTAGACTGTATAGATATGTCTGGTAGCAGAGTGTAGTCTGTATAGATATGTCTGGTAGCAGAGTGTAGTCTGTATAGATATGTCTGGTATCAGAGAGTAGACTGTATAGATATGACTGGTAGCAGAGTGTAGACTGTATAGATATGTCTGGTAGCAGAGTGTAGGCTGTATAGATATGTCTGGTAGCAGAGTGTAGACTGTATAGATATGTCTGGAAGCAGAGTATAGACATGTCTGGTAGCAGAGTGTAGACTGTATAGATTTGTCTGGTAGCAGAGTGTAGACTGTATAGATATGCCTGGTAACAGAGTGTAGACTGTATAGATATGTCTGGTAGCAGAGTGTAGACTGTATAGATTTGTCTGGTAGCAGAGTGTAGACTGTATAGTAGCAGAGTGTAGACTGGAAAGATATGTCTGGTAGCAGAGTTTACACTGTGTAGACATGTCTGGTAGCAGAGTGTAGACTGTATAGACATGACTGGTAGCAGAGTGTAGACTGTATAGATATGTCTGGTAGCAGAGTGTAGACTGTATAGTAGCAGAGTGTAGACTGTATAGATATGACTGGTAGCAGAGTGTAAACTGTATAGATATGTCTGGTAGCAGAGTGTAGACTGTATAGACATGACTGGTAGCAGAGTGTAAACTGTATAGATATGTCTGGTAGCAGAGTGTAGACTGTATAGATGTCTGGTAGCAGAGTGTAGACTGGTAGCAGAGTGTAGACTGGTAGCAGAGTGTAGTCTGTATTTATGTAATGTGTGTATAATGTAACGTGTGTATTATGTAACGTGTGCATTATGTAACGTGTGCATTATGTAACGTGTGTATTATATAACGTGTGCATTATGTAACGTGTGTATAATGTAACGTGTGTATTATGTAACGTGTGTATTATGTAACGTGTGTATAATGTAATGTGAGCAGATGGAGGACCTGGACCTTCCCCAGATGAAGAGAGAGGTGGAGAGTCTTCAGTACCAGCTGGCCATCAACAGAGAGAAATCCTCCATCACTGTTACTGAGTAGGTAGTGTCCTTCTGGTCTCTGCCCCCGTGTCCTTCTGGTCTCTACCCCCGTGTCCTTCTGGTCTCTACCCCCGTGTCCTTCTGGTCTCTACCCCCGTGTCCTTCTGGTCTCTACCCCCCGTGTCCTTCTGGTCTCTACCCCCCCCGTGTCCTTCTGGTCTCTACCTCCCCGTGTCCTTCTGGTCTCTACCCTCCCGTGTCCTTCTGGTCTCTACCCCCCCGTGTCCTTCTGGTCTCTACCCTCCCGTGTCCTTCTGGTCTCTACCCTCCCGTGTCCTTCTGGTCTCTACCCCCCGTGTCCTTCTGGTCTCTACCCCCCGTGTCCTTCTGGTCTCTACCCCCGTGTCCTTCTGGTCTCTACCCCCGTGTCCTTCTGGTCTCTACCCCCAGGGTCCTTCAGGTCTCTACCCCCAGAGTCCTTCAGGTCTCTACCCCCCGTGTCCTTCTGGTCTCTACCCCCAGTGTCCTTCTGGTCTCTACCCCCAGTATTATGACAGGTGTTGTTTTACAGGGTCATCCATAGTAGTATGATAGGTGCAGTGTAATGTGTTGTTTTACAGGGTCAGCCACAGTTGCATGTCCCTCCCTGGAAATCATTATGGGTTTAAATGCCTTGCTCAAGGTCACATCAACAGATTGTTCAGCTTGTTCTGCTCCGGTATTCAAACCAGCGACCTTTCGTTGACCGGCCCGGTGCTCTAACCACTAGGCTGTTGCACTTTGGTTGACATATTTAAAGCTGTTCAGGCAGAAACAATAGTTGTGAATAGTTTGGATTGTTGGGTCAGGTTGTAAAAACTAATTCTCATTTAGGATTCAATCTAGCAACCTTGTCTACGCCCGGGATTCAAACTAGCAACCTTGTCGACGTCCGGGATTCAAACTAGCAACCTTGTCGACGTCCGGGATTCAATCTAGCAACCTTGTCTAAGTCCGGGATTCAAACTAGCAACCTTGTCTAAGTCCGGGATTCAATCTAGCAACCTTGTCGACGTCCGGGATTCAATCTAGCAACCTTGTCGACGTCCGGGATTCAATCTAGCAACCTTGTCGACGTCCGGTATTCAATCTAGCAACCTTGTCTAAGTCCGGGATTCAGTCTAGCAACCTTGCCTAAGTCCGGGATTCAAACCCATCGTGGGTTTTTAAAGGCAAATGTTTCCGCGTTCGGGGAGATCCTATTCACGGTAAACGATGTCGGCCCAATCAGAACCTTTAAAAAACACCTAGAACCTCAACCTGAGATCGGATTGAATCCCAGTGGATCGAGGGGTGTGGTCTAACGGGGTGTGTGTGTGTGTGTTTTCTCTCGGCAGGCTGGTGAAATGGATCGAGGGGTGTGTGTGTGACGACCCGTTCCTGAACCCAGAGCTGATGAGGGCCAACCCCTGGGTGGAGAAAGGCAAATGTGTGATCCTCTAACGGACGCACACACGGATACACACAACACTGAGACACACACACACACACACACACACACACACACACACACACACACACACACACACACACACACACACACACACACACACACACACACACACACACACACACACACACACACACACACACACACACACACACACACACACACACACACACACACACACACACACACACACACACACACACACACACACACACACACACCAAGTTATCCCGTCCTATTTATTTGTACATCCATGTCTATGGTTTTAGTTGAAAGTAGTCCCCTTCCTTCCTGTGAGCAGAATGTCCTGCATTGAAAGTAGTCCCCTTCCTTCCTGTGAGCAGAATGTCCTACATTGAAAGTAGTCCCCTTCCTTCCTATGAGCAGCATGTCCTGCATTGAAAGTAGTCCCCTTCCTTCCTGTGAGCAGCATGTCCTGCATTGAAAGTAGTCCCCTTCCTTCCTATGAGCAGCATGTCCTGCATTGAAAGTAGTCCCCTTCCTTTCTGTGAGCAGAATGTCCTGCATTGAAAGTAGCTCCCTTCCTTTGTTAAAAGAACCAGATAGAAGTTTGTTGTTAACTAAAATCACACTTTTTATTGGCTTTTTACCCCACTGTCAATCAGAATACAAATGTTTTTATTGGCTGTTTCCACTGTCATTCAAACATAATAAAGAGGTTGTTTGACAGATTGACTCGTGGTCATTTACATACTAACATTCTAACGTGTGTGTGTGTTATAGCAGTTCTCTGATGTAGACGTTGCGTCGCACGGCGTTGGACACGCCCTCGTTGAAACGGAACCACACGTCACTGTTGCCAACCGCTGTCCCCATGGCAACCTCCACACACACCTCCCCTAGTGACAGACGGAGAGAGAGACAGTTTATGGTAAAACACACACAGATACAGACATATGAACAATGTTCCCTCATCAGCCCCCAGACTGCCCCGTGTCTCCCCCCCCCCGGGGACTGAGACAGTAATATCAGCCCCCAGACTGCCCCGTGTCTCCCTCCCCCGGGGACTGAGACAGTAATATCATCCCCCAGAAGAGAAGAACCAGCCTGACCTTCCTAAAGCAGAGTGGTCACGTCCATCTCCAAGACATTCCTAGTCCATCAACTGGTTGTTGTATAGGCTTACATTTTTTTTTAAAGCCATTTAAAAAAAAATTATCTGAGCGGGTAGATCTCGGCTTGTGTTTGGACCCAAAAAGTAATCGTGAACCATTACCGCCGTTCTAGAGTTTTCTCTTGTTAACACTATAAACGTGTCCCTTTACTGTGGCTGTTGTGATCGAATCAACACGATATTAGACACTTTCAATGCAACATACCGAAACAAAACGAACTACGCAAGAGAGTTTGTTGTAGGCAGAACGCATCGGAGTAGGATTCTATTGCATTGACACGCACTACTCAGCTCGTACACAGACCGGTGCGCCATAACCAATCAGAGCTGCAGTAGGCCTATATGCAAATAGACCATTGCCATATATGGATCTGTGCCATTCACTTTGAACTGGACTGTGTTTACAGCATGAGCGGTCGTGAATAGATGAACTGGACTGTGTTTACAGCATGAGCGGTCGTCAATAGATGCACTGGACTGTGTTTACAGCATGAGCGGTCGTGAGTAGATGCGCTGGACTGTGTTTACAGCATGAGCGGTTGTGAGTAGATGCACTGGACTGTGTTTACAGCATGAGCGGTCGTGAGTAGATGCGCTGGACTGTGTTTACAGCATGAGCGGTCGTGAGTAGATGCGCTGGACTGTGTTTACAGCATGAGCGGTCGTGAGTAGGTGCACCTGTTTTGAGATCAAATCAAGAGCTGCATTTAGCCACGTGTGCATATTGTTAATATCCTTTGCTAGTTAGTGAGTTATTAGCCAAGTTATAGATCATTTATAGTCAGCAATGGGGGATTGATTGCAGGTAACAATACAATAAATGTAATGTTACCTGTAGCAGAGATGCTACGTTAAATGTATTGTTACCTGAATCACAGATGCTACGTTAAATGTAATGTTACCTGTAGCAGAGATGCTACGTTAAATGTATTGTTACCTGTAGCAGAGATGCTACGTTAAATGTATTGTTACCTGTAGCAGAGATGCTACGTTAAATGTATTGTTACCTGTAGCAGAGATGCTACGTTAAATGTATTGTTACCTGTAGCAGAGATGCTACGTTAAATGTATTGTTACCTGTAGCAGAGATGCTACGTTAAATGTAATGTTACCTGTAGCAGAGATGCTACGTTAAATGTATTGTCACCTGTAGCAGAGATGCTACATTAAATGTATTGTCACCTGAACCAGAGATGCTACGTTAAATGTACTGTTACCTGTAGCAGAGATGCTACGTTAAATGTAATGTTACCTGTAGCAGAGACCACCTGTGGTTTCTCCTTGGGGGCGACGGCTCGGCCAAAGAAATCCACCTCCGGCTGCAACACAGACGACATTTTAGTAATTTAACAGCGCTCTTATCCAGTCATTAACCTGGTTTCAGAGTCTAATACACACCATCTGTCATTAACCTGGTTTCAGAGTCTAATACACACCATCTGTCATTAACCTGGTTTCAGAGTCTAATACACACCATTAACCTGGTTTCAGAGTCTAATACACACCATCAACCTGGTTTCAGAGTCTAATACACACCATTAACCTGGTTTCAGAGTCTAATACACACCATCTGTTATTAACCTGGTTTCAGAGTCTAATACACACCATCTGTCATTAACCTGGTTTCAGAGTCTAATACACACCATTAACCTGGTTTCAGAGTCTAATAGACACCATTAACCTGGTTTCAGAGTCTAATACACACCATCTGTTTTTAACCTGGTTTCAGAGTCTAATACACACCATCTGTCATTAACCTGGTTTCACAGTCTAATACACAGTATCTGTCATTAACCTGGTTTCAGAGTCTAATACACACCACCTGTCATTAACCTGGTTTCAGAGTCTAATACACAGTATCTGTCATTAACCTGGTTTCATTAACCTGGTTTCAGAGTCTAATACACACCATTAACCTGGTTTCAGAGTCTAATACACACCATTAACCTGGTTTCAGTCTAATACACACCATCTGTCATTAACCTGGTTTTAGAGCTCCTGGGATCTGGGCTCATCACCCTCTCTCTCCATCCCTCCATCTTTCTCTCAGTCTCTCCCTCCCTCTCCATCCCTCTCTCTCCCCCTCCATCTCTCTCTCTCTCTCCTCCATCCCTCTCTCTCTCTCCTCCATCCCTCTCTCCCTCCATTCCTCCCTCAGTCTCTCCCTCCCTCCGTCTCTCCCTCCCTCCGTCTCTCTGCATCCCTCCATCTTTCTCTCAGTCTCTCCCTCCCTCCCTCCCTCTCTCTCTCTCCCTCTCTCTCTCCCTCCCTGTCGTGATTCTCTCCTTCCTTGAGATTAGCTTTGTCCTCCTAGATATACCACATTAACACCACTCCATTCTGTTAAATCCACGAGGAAGAGAACCAGTGCACATTTCAGAAATATTTCTTAAATATTTATCTTTATTTCATCTTTATGGATCTTTATTAATCAAGTGAGAAGTTAAAAACAAATAGATAAGAGCATTGGGGTGAAGGCTAGATGGAGAGATACTGGAGAGAGAGAGAGAGAGGGAGACAGATGGAGATAAACTGGAGAGAGAGAGAGAAAGAGGTACAGAGATAATTACGTAAAACACCAAATATTGTCTGACTGACTGACAGAGTGACTGACAGAGTGACTGACTGTGAGTGACTGACTGACTCACTGTCTGACTGACTGTCTGAGTATCTGCCTGTCGCACAGTCTGACTGTCTGAGTGACTGACAGTGACAGTGAGTGACTGACAGTGACAGTGAGTGACTGACAGTGACAGTGAGTGACTGACAGTGACAGTGAGTGACTGACAGTGACTGACAGTGACAGTGACTGACTGACAGTGACAGTAGGTGACTGACAGTGACAGTGAGTGACTGACAGTGAGTGAGTGACTGACAGTGACAGTGAGTGACTGACAGTGACAGTGAGTGACTGACAGTGACAGTGAGTGACTGACAGTGACAGAGAGTGACTGACAGTGACAGAGAGTGACTGACAGTGACAGTGAGTGACTGACAGTGACAGACAGTGACAGTGACAGACAGTGACAGTGACAGACAGACTGACAGTGACAGACAGTGACTGACAGTGACAGACTGACAGTGACAGACTGACAGTGACAGACTGACAGTGACAGTGACAGACAGTGACAGTGACTGACAGTGACTGACAGTGACAGTGAGTGACAGTGAGTGACTGACTGTCTGAGTGAGTGACTGATTTGCTGTATTCAAAGAACAGCTTCTACCCCCCCAAGCCACCAGACTCCTGAACAGCTTCTACCCCCCCAAGCCACCAGACTCCTGAACAGCTTCTACCCCCCCAAGCCACCAGACTCCTGAACAGCTTCTACCCCCCCAAGCCATCAGACTCCTGAACACCCCCCAAGGCATCAGACTCCTGAACAGCTTCTACCCCCCCCCAAGCCACCAGACTCCTGAACAGCTTCTACCCTCCCCAAGCCACCAGACTCCTGAACAGCTTCTACCCCCCAAGCCATCAGACTCCTGAACAGCTTCTACCCCCCCAAGCCATCAGAATCCTGAACACCCCCCAAGCCATCAGACTCCTGAACAGCTTCTACCCCCCCCCAAGCCACCAGACTCCTGAACAGCTTCTACCCCCCAAGCCATCAGACTCCTGAACAGCTTCTACCCCCCCAAGCCATCAGACTCCTGAACATCTAATCAAAAGACTACCCCAAACTATTTGCATTGTTCCCTCCCCCCACACTGCTGCTACTCTCTGTTGTTATTATCTTTTGCATAGTCACTTTAATAACTCTACCTACATGTACATATTACCTCAACTAACCTGTGCCACCTGTATATAGCCTCCACATTGACTCTGTACCGGTACCCCCTGTATATAGCCTCCACATTGACTCTGTACCGGTACCCCCTGTATATAGCCTCCACATTGACTCTGTACCGGTACCCCCTGTATATAGCCTCCACATTGACTCTGTACCGGTACCCCCTGTATATAGCCTCGCTATTGTTATTTTACTGCTGCTCTTTATTACTTACTTGTTACTTGTATACTTATCAGGATTGAAAAAAACCTGCATTCTTGGTTAGGGCCTGTAAATCAGCATTTCACTGTAAGGTCTACACCTGTTGTATTGATCTAGGATCAGATCCACCCCTTTCCAAATAAAGGTGTGTGAATACTGTGTGTGTGTGTGTGTGTGAATACCGTGTGGGTGTGTGAATACCGTGGGTGTGTGAATACCGTGGGTGTGTGAATACCGTGTGTTCTCACCCTGATCTCGACTACAGTGTTCCTCAGGATGTTCTCCAGCCTCTGCTGGTGGTTCCTGACTGACGACGTCGTCACCACCTTAGGCTGCTTCACCTTCTCCTCCTGAGACAGACAGACAGACAGACAGACAGACAGACAGACAGACAGACAGACAGACAGACAGACAGACAGACAGACAGACAGACAGACAGACAGACAGACAGACAGACAGACAGACAGACAGACAGAAAAAACATGATTTGAATCCACACTCTGGTACCCCCCCTACACACCATGATCCATTCTCTATAATCTAACACCCTGGTATCCCTACACACCATGATCCATTCTCTATAATCTAACACTCTGGTACCCCCCCTACACACCATGATCCATTCTCTATAATCTAACACTCTGGTACCCCCCCTACACACCATGATCCATTCTCTATAATCTAACACTCTGGTACCCCCCCCCCTACACACCATGATCCATTCTCTATAATCTAACACTCTGGTACCCCCCTACAATCCATTCTCTATAATCTAACACTCTGGTACCCCCCCTACACACCATGATCCATTCTCTATAATCTAACACTCTGGTACCCCCCCTACACACCATGATCCATTCTCAATAATCCAACACTCTGGTACCCCCCTACACACCATGATCCATTCTCTATAATCTAACACTCTGGTACCCCCCTACACACCATGATCCATTCTCTATAATCTAACACTCTGGTACCCCCCTACACACCATGATCCATTCTCTATAATCTAATACTCTGATACCCCCCTATGTGTGTGTGTGTGTGTGTGTGTCTGACCGTGTGTGTGTGTGTCTGACCGTGTGTGTGTGTGTGTCTGACCGTGTGTGTGTGTGTGTGTGTGTAACTGACCGTGTGTGTGTCTGACCGTGTGTGTGTGTGTGTCTGACCGTGTGTGTGTGTGTGTGTGTGTGTAACTGACCGTGTGTGTGTCTGACCGTGTGTGTGTTTGTGTGTGTGTGTGTGTAACTGACCGTGTGCGGGTTGCGTAGCTGCATCAGTGATTCTGCTCTCCTCATCCTCTCCTGGTCCGTCTCTCTGCTGATCGTCTGTTTGGTCTGGTAGGTCAGCTGTCTGCGGGGGGGCAAGCCTGGGAAACACACCACCTGCTCCACGCGCCTACACACACACGTATATATGTGCTTTAGGTGTGTGTGTGTGTGTGTGTGTGTTACTCACGGCTCCAGAACGTAGACGTATTGTCCATCAGGCGTTCTGTCCTGTCTGTACGAGAGGTTGTAGGAGATCATGGTGTCGATCAGATCGACCAGCTGCTGTTTCTCTCTGTCGCTGAACAGCTGAGGGTTCACCTGGACAAACAGGAACCACGTTACAACCCACTTCCTGTTATTCACCACCTAACCCCCCCCAAGAGAGGACCAGCTGGGGGTTTACCTGGACAAACAGGAAACACATTACTACCCACTTCCTGTTATTCACCACCTAACCCCCCCCCAGAGAGGACCAGCTGGGGGTTCACCTGGACAAACAGGAAACACGTTACTACCCACTTCCTGTTATTCACCACCTAACCCCCCCCCCAGAGAGGACCAGCTGGGGGTTTACCTGGACAAACAGGAACCACGTTACAACCCACTTCCTGTTATTCACCACCTAACCCCCCCCAGAGAGGACCAGCTGGGGGTTTACCTGGACAAACAGGAAACACGTTACTACCCACTTCCTGTTATTCACCACCTAACTCCCCCCTGGAGAGGACCAGCTGGGGGTTTACCTGGACAAACAGGAAACATTTTACTACCCACTTCCTGTTATTCACCACCTAACTCCCCCCCTGGAGAGGACCAGCTGGGGGTTCACCTGGACACACAGGAACATGTTACTAACCACTTCCTGTTATTCACCAGAAGCCACGGCTTTCCAGGTAACATCCGCACCGAGCTAAAGCCTAGAGCTGCCGCTTTCAAGGAGCAGGAGACTAATACGGACGCTTCTAAGAATCCCTCTATGCCCTCAGATGAACTCTAAAACAAGCAAAGCATCAATACAGGACTAAGATTGAATCCTACTACACCGGCTCTGACGCTCGTCGGATGTGGCAGGGCTACCAAACTATTACGGACTACAAAGGGAAACCCACCCGCGAGCTGCCCAGTGACGCGAGCCCTACCAGACGAGCTAAATGCCATTTATGCTCGCTTCGAGGCAAGCAACACTGAAGCATGCACGACAGCACCAGCTGTTCTGGATGACTGTGTGGTAAACGCTCACGATAGCCGATGTGAGCAAGACCTTTAAACAGGTCAACATTCACAAAGCCGCGGGGCCAGATGGATTACCAGGACGTGTACTCAGAGCATGCGCTGACCAACTGGCAAGTGTCTTCACTGACATTTTCAACCTCTCCCTGACTGAGTCTGTAACACCAACATGTTTCAAGCAGACCACCATAGTCCCTGTGCCCAAGGAAGTGAAGGTAACCTGCCTAAATGACTACAGACCCGTAGCACTCACGTCTGTATCCATGAAGTGCTTTGAAAGGCTGGTAATGCCTCACATCAACACCATTATCCCAGAAACCCTAGACCCACTCCAATTTGCATACCGCCCAAACAGATCCACAGATGATGCAATCTCTATTGCACTCCACACTGGCCTTTCCCACCTGGACAAAAGGAACTTCTATGTGAGAATGCTATTCATTGACTACAGCTCAGCGTTCAACACCATAGTACCCTCCAAGCTCATCACTAAGCTAAGGACCCTGGGACTAAACACCTCCCTCTGTAACTGGATCCTGGACTTCCTGACGGGACGCCCCCGGGTGGTATGGGTAGGCAACAAGAGATCTGCCCTGCTGATCCTCAACACTGGAGCTCCCCAGAGGTGCGTGCTCAGTCCCCTCCTGTACTCCCTGTTCACCCACGACTGCATGGCCAGGCACGACTCCAACACCATCATTAAGCTTGCTGACAACGACAACAGTGGTAGGTCTGATCACCGACAACGATGAGACAGCCTATAGGGAGGAGGTCAGAGACCTGGCAGTGTGGTGCCAGAATAACAACCTCTCCCTCAACGCGATCAAGACAAAGGAGCTGATCGTGGACTACAGGAAAAGGAGGACCGAGCACGCCCCATTCTCATCGACGGGGCTGTAGTGGAGCAGGTTGAGAGCTTCAAGTTCCTCGGTGTCCACATCACCAACAAACTATCATGGTCCAAGCACAACATGACAGTCGTGAAGCAAGACAACACCTAATCCCCCTCAGGAGACTGAAAAGATTTGACATGGGCCCCCAGATCATCAAAAAGTTTTACAGCTGCACCATCGAGAGCATCCTGACCGGCTGCATCACCGCCCGGTATGGAAACTGCTCAGCCTCCGACCGCAAGGCGCTACAGAGGGTAGTGCGTACGGCCCAGTACATCACTGGGGCCAAGCTTCCTGCCATCCAGGACCTCTACAGCAGGCGCTACAGAGGGTAGTGCGTACGGCCCAGTACATCACTGGAGCCAAGCTTCCTGCCATCCAGGACCTCTACAGCAGGCGGTGTCAGAGGAAGGCCCTAAAAATTGTCAAAGACCCCAGCCACCCCAGTCATAGACTGTTCTCTCTGCTACCGCACGACAAGCGGTACCGGAGCGCCAAGTCTAGGACCAAAAGGCTTCTCAACAGTTTTTACCCCCAAGCCATAAGACTCCTGAACAATGAATTGTTTAGGACAGATATAATCCACTATGTGTGTGTGTGTACCTACAGGTTGTAGTTTAGGACAGATGCTTTCCAGTGTGTGTGTGTGTGTGTGTGTGTGTGTGTGTGTTTGTGTGTACCTACAGGTCGTAGTTTAGGACAGATATTATCCAGTATGTGTGTGTGTGTGTACCTACAGGTCGTAGTTTAGGACAGATAAAATCCAGTGTGTGTGTGTGTGTGTGTGTGTGTGTGTGTGTGTGTGTGTGTGTGTGTGTGTGTGTGTGTGTGTGTGTGTGTGTGTGTGTGTGTGGTACCTACAGGTCGTAGTTTAGGACAGATGGTATCCAGTGTGTGTGTGTGTGTGTGTGTGTGTGTGTGTGTGTGTACCTACAGGTCGTAGTTTAGGACAGATGCTATCTAGTGTGTATGTGTGTGTGTGTGTGTGTGTGTGTGTACGTACCTACAGGTCGTAGTTTAGGACAGATAATATCCAGTGTGTGTGTGTACCTACAGGTCGTAGTTTAGGACAGATGTTCTATAGTGTGTGTGTGTGTGTGTGTGTGTGTGTGTGTGTGTGTGTGTGTGTGTGTGTGTCTGTCTACAGGTCGTAGTTTAGGACAGATTATATCTAGTGTGTGTGTGTGTACCTACAGGTCGTAGTTTAGGACAGATGATATCTAGTGTGTGTTTGTGTGTGTGTACGTACCTACAGGTCGTAGTTTAGGACAGATGATATCCAGTGTGTGTGTGTGTGTGTGTGTGTGTGTGTGTGTGTGTGTGTGTGTGTGTGTGTGTGTGTGTGTGTACGTACCTACAGGTCGTAGTTTAGGACAGATGGTATCCAGTGTGTGTGTGTGTGTACGTACCTACAGGTCGTAGTTTAGGACAGATGGTATCCAGTGTGTGTGTGTGTGTGTGTGTGTGTGTGTGTGTGTGTGTGTGTGTGTGTGTGTGTGTGTGTGTGTGTGTGTGTGTGTGTGTGTTCTCCTTGGGCTCGGCCAAAGAAATCCACCTCCGGCTGCAACACAGACGACATTTTAGTAATTTAACAGCGCTCTTATCCAGTCATTAACCTGGTTTCAGAGTCTAATACACACCATCTGTCATTAACCTGGTTTCAGAGTCTAATACACAGCATTAACCTGGTTTCAGAGTCTAATACACACCATTAACCTGGTTTCAGAGACTAATACACACCAATAACCTGGTTTCAGAGTCTAATACACACCATTAACCTGGTTTCAGAGTCTAATACACACCATCTGTTATTAACCTGGTTTCAGAGTCTAATACACACCATCTGTCATTAACCTGGTTTCACAGTCTAATACACAGTATCTGTCATTAACCTGGTTTCAGAGTCTAATACACACCATTAACCTGGTTTCAGAGTCTAATAGACACCATTAACCTGGTTTCAGAGTCTAATACACACCATCTGTTATTAACCTGGTTTCAGAGTCTAATACACACCATCTGTCATTAACCTGGTTTCACAGTCTAATACACACCACCTGTCATTAACCTGGTTTCAGAGTCTAATACACAGTATCTGTCATTAACCTGGTTTCATTAACCTGGTTTCAGAGTCTAATACACACCATTAACCTGGTTTCAGAGTCTAATACACACCATTAACCTGGTTTCAGTCTAATACACACCATCTGTCATTAACCTGGTTTTAGAGCTCCTGGGATCTGGGCTCATCACCCTCTCTCTCCATCCCTCCATCTTTCTCTCAGTCTCTCCCTCCCTCTGTCTCTCTCTCCATCCCTCTCTCTCTCCCTCCATCTCTCTCTCTCTCTCTCCTCCTCCATCCCCCTCTCTCTCTCCTCCTCCATCCCTCTCTCCCTCCCTCTCTCTCTCTCTCTCTCAGTCCCTCCCTCCCTCCCTCCCTCCCTCCGTCTCTCTGCATCCCTCCATCTTTTTCTCAGTCTCTCTCTCTCCCTCTCTCCCCCTCCCTCCCTCTCTGTCGTGATTCTCTCCTTCCTTGAGATTAGCTTTGTCCTCCTAGATATACCACATTAACACCACTCCATTCTGTTAAATCCACAAGGAAGTGAACCTGTGCACATTTCAGAAATATTTCTTAAATATTTATCTTTATTTCATCTTTATGGATCTTTATTAATCAAGTGAGAAGTTAAAAACAAATAGATAAGAGCATTGGGGTGAAGGCTAGATGGAGAGATACTGGAGAGAGAGAGAGAGAGGGAGACAGATGGAGATAAACTGGAGAGAGAGAGAGAAAGAGGTACAGAGATAATTACGTAAAACACCAAATATTGTCTGACTGACTGACAGAGTGACTGACAGAGTGACTGACAGAGTGTCTGACTGTGAGTGACTGACTGACTGACTGTCTCACTGTCTGACTGACTGTCTGAGTATCTGCCTGTCGCACTGTCTGACTGTCTGAGTGACTGTCTGAGTGACTGACAGTGACAGTGAGTGACTGACAGTGACAGTGAGTGACTGACAATGACAGTGATTGACTGACAGTGACAGTGAGTGACTGACAGTGACAGTGAGTGACTGACAGTGACAGTGAGTGACTGACAGTGACAGACAGTGACAGACAGTGACAGACAGTGACAGACAGTGACAGACAGTGACAGACAGTGACAGACAGACTGACAGACAGACTGACAGACAGACTGACAGACTGACTGACAGTGACAGACTGACAGTGACAGACTGACAGTGACAGACTGACAGTGACAGACTGACAGTGACAGACACAGTGACAGACTGACAGTGACAGACTGACAGTGACAGACTGACAGTGACAGACTGACAGTGACAGACAGTGACAGTGAGTGACTGACAGTGACAGTGAGTGACTGACAGTGACAGTGAGTGACTGACAGTGACAGTGAGTGACTGACAGTGACAGTGAGTGACTGACAGTGACAGTGAGTGACAGTGACAGTGAGTGACAGTGACAGTGACAGTGAGTGACTGACAGTGAGTGACTGACAGTGACAGTGAGTGACTGACAGTGAGTGACTGACAGTGACAGTGAGTGACTGACAGTGACAGTGAGTGACTGACAGTGACAGTGAGTGACTGACAGTGACAGTGAGTGACTGACAGTGAGTGACAGTGAGTGACAGTGAGTGACAGTGAGTGACAGTGAGTGAGAGTGACAGTGAGTGACAGTGACAGTGAGTGACAGTGACAGTGAGTGACAGTGACAGTGAGTGACAGTGACAGTCTGAGTGAGTGACTGATTTGCTGTATTCACAAAGAACAGCTGAACAGCTTCTACCCCCCCAAGCCACCAGACTCCTGAACAGCTTCTATCCCCCCAAGCCACCAGACTCCTGAACAGCTTCTACCCCCCCAAGCCACCAGACTCCTGAACAGCTTCTACCCCCCCAAGCCACCAGACTCCTGAACAGCTTCTACCCCCCCAAGCCACCAGACTCCTGAACAGCTTCTATCCCCCCAAGCCACCAGACTCCTGAACAGCTTCTATCCCCCCAAGCCACCAGACTCCTGAACAGCTTCTACCCCCCCAAGCCACCAGACTCCTGAACAGCTTCTACCCCCCCAAGCCATCAGAATCCTGAACACCCCCCAAGCCATCAGACTCCTGAACAGCTTCTACCCCCCCCAAGCCACCAGACTCCTGAACAGCTTCTACCCTCCCCAATCCACCAGACTCCTGAACAGCTTCTACCCCCCCAAGCCATCAGACTCCTGAACATCTAATCAAATGACTACGCCAAACTATTTGCATTGTTCCCTCCCCCCACACTGCTGCTACTCTCTGTTGTTATTATCTTTTGCATAGTCACTTTAATAACTCTACCTACATGTACATATTACCTCAACTAACCTGTGCCACCTGTATATAGCCTCCACATTGACTCTGTACCGGTACCCCCTGTATATAGCCTCCACATTGACTCTGTACCGGTACCCTTGTATATAGCCTCCACATTGACTCTGTACCGGTACCCCCTGTATATAGCCTCCACATTGACTCTGTACCGGTACCCTTGTATATAGCCTCCACATTGACTCTGTACCGGTACCCCCTGTATATAGCCTCCACATTGACTCTGTACCGGTACCCCTGTATATAGCCTCCACATTGACTCTGTACCGGTACCCCCTGTATATAGCCTCCACATTGACTCTGTACCGGTACCCCCTGTATATAGCCTCCACATTGACTCTGTACCGGTACCCCCTGTATATAGCCTCGCTATTGTTATTTTACTGCTGCTCTTTATTACTTACTTGTTACTTTTATCTCTTATACTTATCAGGATTGAAAAAAACCTGCATTCTTGGTTAGGGCCTGTAAATCAGCATTTCACTGTAAGGTCTACACCTGTTGTATTGATCTAGGATCAGATCCACCCCTTTCCAAATAAAGGTGTGTGAATACTGTGTGTGTGTGTGTGTGTGAATACCGTGTGGGTGTGTGAATACCGTGGGTGTGTGAATACCGTGGGTGTGTGAATACCGTGTGTTCTCACCCTGATCTCGACTACAGTGTTCCTCAGGATGTTCTCCAGCCTCTGCTGGTGGTTCCTGACTGACGACGTCGTCACCACCTTAGGCTGCTTCACCTTCTCCTCCTGAGACAGACAGACAGACAGACAGACAGACAGACAGACAGACAGACAGACAGACAGACAGACAGACAGACAGACAGACAGACAGACAGACAGACAGACAGACAGACAGACAGACAGACAGACAGACAGACAGACAGACAGACAGACAGACAGAGACTTTAAAAACATGATTTGAATCCACACTCTGGTACCCCCCCTACACACCATGATCCATTCTCTATAATCTAACACTCTGGTACCCCCCTACACACCATGATCCATTCTCTATAATCTAACACTCTGGTACCCCCCCTACACACCATGATCCATTCTCTATAATCTAACACTCTGGTACCCCCCTACACACCATGATCCATTCTCTATAATCTAACACTCTGGTACCCCCCCTACACACCATGATCCATTCTCTATAATCTAACACTCTGGTACCCCCCCTACACACCATGATCCATTCTCTATAATCTAACACTCTGGTACCCCCCCTACACACCATGATCCATTCTCTATAATCTAACACTCTGGTACCCCCCCCCCACACACCATGATCCATTCTCTATAATCTAACACTCTGGTACCCCCCTACAATCCATTCTCTATAATCTAACACTCTGGTACCCCCCCCTACACACCATGATCCATTCTCTATAATCTAATACTCTGGTACCCCCCTACACACCATGATCCATTCTCTATAATCTAACACTCTGGTACCCCCCCTACACACCATGATCCATTCTCTATAATCTAACACTCTGGTACCCCCCCTACACACCATGATCCATTCTCTATAATCTAACACTCTGGTACCCCCCCTACACACCATGATCCATTCTCTATAATCTAATACTCTGATACCCCCCTATGTGTGTGTGTGTGTGTGTGTGTGTGTGTGTGTGTGTGTGTGTCTGACCGTGTGTGTGTGTGTGTCTGACCGTGTGTGTGTGTGTGTAACTGACCGTGTGTGTGTGTGTGTGTAACTGACCGTGTGTGTGTGTGTGTGTGTGTCTGACCGTGTGTGTGTGTGTGTGTGTGTGTGTGTGTGTGTGTGTGTGTGTGTGTGTGTGTGTAATTGACCGTGTGCGGGTTGCGTAGCTGCATCAGTGATTCTGCTCTCCTCATCCTCTCCTGGTCCGTCTCTCTGCTGATCGTCTGTTTGGTCTGGTAGGTCAGCTGTCTGCGGGGGGGCAAGCCTGGGAAACACACCACCTGCTCCACGCGCCTACACACACACGTATATATGTGCTTTAGGTGTGTGTGTGTGTGTGTGTGTGTGTGTGTGTGTGTGTGTGTGTGTGTGTGTGTGTGTGTGTGTGCGTTAGGTGTGTGTGTGTGTTACTCACGGCTCCAGAACGTAGACGTATTGTCCATCAGGCGTTCTGTCCTGTCTGTACGAGAGGTTGTAGGAGATCATGGTGTCGATCAGATCGACCAGCTGCTGTTTCTCTCTGTCGCTGAACAGCTGAGGGTTCACCTGGACAAACAGGAAACACATTACTACCCACTTCCTGTTATTCACCACCTAACCCCCCCCAGAGAGGACCAGCTGGGGGTTCACCTGGACAAACAGGAAACACGTTACTACCCACTTCCTGTTATTCACCACCTAACACCCCCCCCCCCAGAGAGGACCAGCTGGGGGTTTACCTGGACAAACAGGAACCACGTTACAACCCACTTCCTGTTATTCACCACCTAACCCCCCCCAGAGAGGACCAGCTGGGGGTTTACCTGGACAAACAGGAAACACGTTACTACCCACTTCCTGTTATTCACCACCTAACTCCCCCCTGGAGAGGACCAGCTGGGGGTTTACCTGGACAAACAGGAAACATGTTACTACCCACTTCCTGTTATTCACCACCTAACTCCCCCCCTGGAGAGGACCAGCTGGGGGTTCACCTGGACACACAGGAACATGTTACTAACCACTTCCTGTTATTCACCAGAAGCCACGGCTTTCCAGGTAACATCCGCACCGAGCTAAAGCCTAGAGCTGCCGCTTTCAAGGAGCAGGAGACTAATACGGACGCTTCTAAGAATCCCTCTATGCCCTCAGATGAACTCTAAAACAAGCAAAGCATCAATACAGGACTAAGATTGAATCCTACTACACCGGCTCTGACGCTCGTCGGATGTGGCAGGGCTAGCAAACTATTACGGACTACAAAGGGAAACCTACCCGCGAGCTGCCCAGTGACGCGAGCCCTACCAGACGAGCTAAATGCCATTTATGCTCGCTTCGAGGCAAGCAACACTGAAGCATGCACGACAGCACCAGCTGTTCTGGATGACTGTGTGGTAAACGCTCACGATAGCCGATGTGAGCAAGACCTTTAAACAGGTCAACATTCACAAAGCCGCGGGGCCAGATGGATTACCAGGACGTGTACTCAGAGCATGCGCTGACCAACTGGCAAGTGTCTTCACTGACATTTTCAACCTCTCCCTGACTGAGTCTGTAACACCAACATGTTTCAAGCAGACCACCATAGTCCCTGTGCCCAAGGAAGTGAAGGTAACCTGCCTAAATGACTACAGACCCGTAGCACTCACGTCTGTATCCATGAAGTGCTTTGAAAGGCTGGTAATGCCTCACATCAACACCATTATCCCAGAAACCCTAGACCCACTCCAATTTGCATACCGCCCAAACAGATCCACAGATGATGCAATCTCTATTGCACTCCACACTGGCCTTTCCCACCTGGACAAAAGGAACTTCTATGTGAGAATGCTATTCATTGACTACAGCTCAGCGTTCAACACCATAGTACCCTCCAAGCTCATCACTAAGCTAAGGACCCTGGGACTAAACACCTCCCTCTGTAACTGGATCCTGGACTTCCTGACGGGACGCCCCCGGGTGGTATGGGTAGGCAACAAGAGATCTGCCCTGCTGATCCTCAACACTGGAGCTCCCCAGAGGTGCGTGCTCAGTCCCCTCCTGTACTCCCTGTTCACCCACGACTGCATGGCCAGGCACGACTCCAACACCATCATTAAGCTTGCTGACAACGACAACAGTGGTAGGTCTGATCACCGACAACGATGAGACAGCCTATAGGGAGGAGGTCAGAGACCTGGCAGTGTGGTGCCAGAATAACAACCTCTCCCTCAACGCGATCAAGACAAAGGAGCTGATCGTGGACTACAGGAAAAGGAGGACCGAGCACGCCCCCATTCTCATCGACGGGGCTGTAGTGGAGCAGGTTGAGAGCTTCAAGTTCCTCGGTGTCCACATCACCAACAAACTATCATGGTCCAAGCACAACATGACAGTCGTGAAGCAAGACAACACCTAATCCCCCTCAGGAGACTGAAAAGATTTGACATGGGCCCCCAGATCATCAAAAAGTTTTACAGCTGCACCATCGAGAGCATCCTGACCGGCTGCATCACCGCCCGGTATGGAAACTGCTCAGCCTCCGACCGCAAGGCGCTACAGAGGGTAGTGCGTACGGCCCAGTACATCACTGGGGCCAAGCTTCCTGCCATCCAGGACCTCTACAGCAGGCGCTACAGAGGGTAGTGCGTACGGCCCAGTACATCACTGGAGCCAAGCTTCCTGCCATCCAGGACCTCTACAGCAGGCGGTGTCAGAGGAAGGCCCTAAAAATTGTCAAAGACCCCAGCCACCCCAGTCATAGACTGTTCTCTCTGCTACCGCACGACAAGCGGTACCGGAGCGCCAAGTCTAGGACCAAAAGGCTTCTCAACAGTTTTTACCCCCAAGCCATAAGACTCCTGAACAATGAATTGTTTAGGACAGATATAATCCACTATGTGTGTGTGTGTACCTACAGGTTGTAGTTTAGGACAGATGATATCCAGTGTGTGTGTGTGTGTGTTTGTGTGTTTGTGTGTGTACCTACAGGTCGTAGTTTAGGACAGATATTATCCAGTGTGTGTGTGTGTGTGTGTGTGTGTGTGTGTGTGTGTGTGTACACCTACAGGTCGTAGTTTAGGACAGATATTATCCAGTGTGTGTGTGTGTGTGTGTGTGTGTGTGTGTGTGTGTACACCTACAGGTCGTAGTTTAGGTCAGATGTTATCCAGTGTGTGTGTGTGTGTGTGTGTACCTACAGGTTGTAGTTTAGGACAGATGATATCCAGTGTGTGTGTGTGTGTGTGTTTGTGTGTGTACCTACAGGTCGTAGTTTAGGACAGATATTATCCAGTGTGTGTGTGTGTGTGTGTGTACACCTACAGGTCGTAGTTTAGGACAGATATTATCCAGTGTGTGTGTGTGTGTGTGTGTGTGTGTGTGTGTGTGTGTGTGTACACCTACAGGTCGTAGTTTAGGACAGATGTTATCCAGTGTGTGTGTGTGTGTGTGTACCTACAGGTCGTAGTTTAGGACAGATATTATGTAGTGTGTGTGTGTGTGTGTGTGTGTGTGTGTGTGTGTGTGTGTACACCTACAGGTCGTAGTTTAGGACAGATGATATGTAGTGTGTGTGTGTGTGTGTGTGTGTGTGTGTGTGTACGTACCTACAGGTCGTAGTTTAGGACAGATGTTATCCAGTGTGTGTGTGTGTGTGTGTGTGTGTGTGTGTGTGTGTACCTACAGGTCGTAGTTTAGGACAGATTATATCTAGTGTGTGTGTGTGTGTGTGTGTACCTACAGGTCGTAGTTTAGGACAGATGATATCCAGTGTGTGTGTGTGTGTGTGTGTGTGTGTACCTACAGGTCGTAGTTTAGGACAGATTATATCTAGTGTGTGTGTGTGTGTGTGTGTGTGTGTACCTACAGGTCGTAGTTTAGGACAGATGGTATCCAGTGTGTGTGTGTGTGTGTGTGTGTGTGTGTACCTACAGGTCGTAGTTTAGGACAGATTATATCTAGTGTGTGTGTGTGTGTGTGTGTGTGTGTGTGTGTGTGTGTGTGTGTTTACGTACCTACAGGTCGTAGTTTAGGACAGATAATATCCAGTGTGTGTGTGTGTGTGTGTGTGTGTGTGTACCTACAGGTCGTAGTTTAGGACAGATTATATCTAGTGTGTGTGTGTGTGTGTGTGTGTGTGTGTACACCTACAGGTCGTAGTTTAGGACAGATGTTATCCAGTGTGTGTGTGTGTGTGTGTACCTACAGGTCGTAGTTTAGGACAGATGATATGTAGTGTGTGTGTGTGTGTGTGTGTGTGTGTGTGTGTGTGTGTGTACACCTACAGGTCGTAGTTTAGGACAGATGATATGTAGTGTGTGTGTGTGTGTGTGTGTGTGTGTGTGTACGTACCTACAGGTCGTAGTTTAGGACAGATGTTATCCAGTGTGTGTGTGTGTGTGTGTGTGTGTGTGTGTGTGTGTGTGTGTGTACCTACAGGTCGTAGTTTAGGACAGATTATATCTAGTGTGTGTGTGTGTGTGTGTGTGTACCTACAGGTCGTAGTTTAGGACAGATGTTATCCAGTGTGTGTGTGTGTGTGTGTGTGTGTGTACCTACAGGTCGTAGTTTAGGACAGATTATATCTAGTGTGTGTGTGTGTGTGTGTGTGTGTGTGTGTGTGTGTGTGTGTGTGTGTGTGTGTGTGTGTTTTACGTACCTACAGGTCGTAGTTTAGGACAGATGATATCCAGTGTGTGTGTGTGTGTGTGTGTGTGTGTACCTACAGGTCGTAGTTTAGGACAGATTATATCTAGTGTGTGTGTGTGTGTGTGTGTGTGTGTGTGTGTGTGTGTGTGTGTGTGTGTGTGTGTGTGTGTACCTACAGGTCGTAGTTTAGGACAGATACTTTCTAGTGTGTGTTTGTGTGTGTGTGTGTGTGTACGTACCTACAGGTCGTAGTTTAGGACAGATGAAATCCAGTGTGTGTGTGTGTGTGTGTGTGTGTGTGTGTGTGTGTGTGTGTGTGTGTGTGTGTGTGTGTGTGTGTGTGTGTGTGTACCTACAGGTCGTAGTTTAGGACAGATTATATCTAGTGTGTGTACCTACAGGTCGTAGTTTAGGACAGATGATTTCCAGTGTGTGTGTGTGTGTGTGTGTGTACCTACAGGTCGTAGTTTAGGACAGATGGTATACTGTGTGTGTGTGTGTGTGTGTGTGTGTGTGTGTGTGTGTGTGTGTGTGTGGTACCTACAGGTCGTAGTTTAGGACAGATTATATCTAGTGTGTGTACCTACAGGTCGTAGTTTAGGACAGATGCTTTCCAGTGTGTGTGTGTGTGTGTGTGTGTGTGTGTGTGTGTGTGTGTGTGTGTGTGTGTGTGTGTGTGTGTGTGTACCTACAGGTCGTAGTTTAGGACAGATGTATCTAGTGTGTGTTTGTGTGTGTGTACGTACCTACAGGTCGTAGTTTAGGACAGATGGTATCCAGTGTGTGTGTGTGTGTGTGTGTGTGTGTGTGTGTGTGTGTGTGTGTGTGTACCTACAGGTCGTAGTTTAGGACAGATGTTATCCAGTGTGTGTGTGTGTGTGTGTTACCTACAGGTCGTAGTTTAGGACAGATACTTTCCAGTGTGTGTGTGTGTGTGTGTGTGTGTGTGTGTGTGTGTGTGTGTGTGGGTCCTGATGCATGCTGGGACTTCAGACAACATGGCCGCCAGAGCGTTCCTGCTGGCTGAGGTCTTAGTTAGAGCCTGGAGAGAGAGGAGAGGAGAGAAGAGAGGAGAGAGGGGGAAGAGAGGAGAGGAGAGGGGGGGAAGGAGAGGAGAGAAGGGGAAGAGCGGAGAGAAGGGGAAGAGAGGAGAGAAGGGGAAGAGAGGAGAGAAGGGGAAGAGAAGGAGAAGGGGAAGGAGAGAATGAGAAGGAGAAGGAGAGAATGAGAAGGAGAGAATGAGAAGGGGAAGGAGAGAATGAGAAGGAGAAGGGGAAGGAGAGAAGGGGAAGGAGAGAAGGGGAAGGAGAGAAGGGGAAGGAGAGAAGGGGAAGGAGAGGGGGAAGGAGAGAATGAGAAGGGGAAGGAGAGAATGAGAAGTTGAAGGAGAGGAGAGAAGGGGAGGAGAGAAGGGGAAGGAGAGAAGGAGAAGGAGAAGGAGAGGAGAGAAGGGGAGGAGAGAAGGAGAAGGGGAAGGAGAGAATGAGAAGTTGAAGTAGAGAATGAGAAGGGGAAGGAGAGAATGAGAAGGGGAAGGAGAGAATGAGAAGGGGAAGGAGAGAATGAGAAGGAGAAGGGGAAGGAGAGAAGGGGAAGGAGAGGAGAGAAGGGGAGGAGAGAAGGAGAAGGAGAAGGGGAAGGAGAGAAGGGGAAGGAGAGGAGAGAAGGGGAAGGAGAGGAGAGAAGGGGAAGGAGAGGAGAGAAGGGGAAGGAGAGGAGAGAAGGGGAAGGAGAGAAGGAGAAGGAGAGAAGGAGAAGGAGAAGGGGAAGGAGAGAAGGGGAAGGAGAGGAGAGAAGGGAAGGAGAGGAGAGAAGGGAAGGAGAGGAGAGAAGGGGAGGAGAGGAGAGAAGGGGAGGAGAGAAGGAGAAGGGGAGGAGAGAAGGAGAAGGGGAGGAGAGAAGGAGAGGAGAGAAGGAGAGGAGAGAAGGAGAGGAGAGAAGGAGAGGAGAGAAGGAGAGGAGAGAAGGAGAAGGGGAGGAGAGAAGGAGAAGGGGAGGAGAGAAGGAGAGGAGAGAAGGAGAAGGAGAGGACAGAAGGAGAGAAGGGAAAGGAGAGGAGAGAAGGAGAAGGAGAAGGAGAGAAGGGGAAGGAAAGAAGGAGAAGGAGAGGAGAGAAGGGGAGGAGAGAAGGGGAGGGAGAAGGGGAAGGAGAGAATGAGAAGTTGAAGTAGAGAATGAGAAGGGGAAGGAGAGAATGAGAAGGGGAAGAAGAGAATGAGAAGGAGAAGGGGAAGGAGAGAATGAGAAGGAGAAGGGGAAGGAGAGGAGAGAAGGGGAGGAGAGAAGGAGAAGGAGAAGGGGAAGGAGAGAAGGGGAAGGAGAGGAGAGAAGGGGAAGGAGAGGAGAGAAGGGGAAGGAGAGGAGAGAAGGGGAAGGAGAGAAGGGGAGGAGAGAAGGAGAAGGGGAAGGAGAGAAGGGGAAGGAGAGGAGAGAAGGGGAGGAGAGAAGGAGAAGGGGAGGAGAGAAGGAGAAGGGGAGGACAGAAGGAGAAGGGGAGGAGAGAAGGAGAAGGGAGAAGGAGAAGAGAGAAGGAGAAGGAGAAGGAGAGGAGGAGAAGGAGAGGAGAGAAGGAGAAGGGGAGGAGAGAAGGAGAGGAGAGAAGGAGAAGGGGAGGAGAGAAGGAGAGGAGAGAAGGAGAAGGAGAGGACAGAAGGAGAGAAGGGAAAGGAGAGGAGAGAAGGGGAAGGAGAGGAGAGAAGGAGAAGGAGAAGGGGAAGGAGAGGAGAGAAGGAGAAGGGGAAGGAGAGGAGAGAAGGAGAAGGAGAGGAGAGAAGGAGAAGGGGAAGGAGAGAAGAGAAGGAGAAGGGGAAGGAGAGGAGAGAAGGAGAAGGAGAGGAGAGAAGGAGAAGGGGAAGGAGAGAAGGAGAAGGGGAAGGAGAGAATAAGAAGGGGAAGGAGAGAATGAGAAGGGGAAGGAGAGAAGGAGAAGGGGAAGGAGAGAATGAGAAGGAGAAGGGGAAGGAGAGGAGAGAAGGGGAAGGAGAGGAGAGAAGGGGAAGGGGAAGGAGAGAAGGGGAAGGAGAGAAGAGAGGAGAAGAGAGAAGGGGAAGGAAAGAAGGGGAAGGAGAGAAGAGAGGGGGAAGAGAGAGGGGGAAGAGAGAGGGGGGGGAAGAGAGAGGGGGAAGAGAGAGGGGGAAGAGAGAAGGGGAAGAGAGATTATTATTATTATAGAGAGTTACGGCTGAAATTACAGAGGTTCTAGAACAGAACCCTGAGGAACATCATCATAGTTTAGGACAGATCTTATGCAGTGTGTGTGTGTGTGTGTGTGTGTGTGTGTGTGTGTGTGTGTGTGTGTGTGTGTGTGTGTGTGTGTCTACCTCATACTGGCTGTGGGGGTAGTTGATGCGGGGGACGTGTGTGTGAGCAAACAGGAAGTGGAAAGCAACGGGGAGGAAGGGCTGGTATCGAAGCAGAGAGAAGTTTTGTCCTTGCAGCATGGCCTGGGTCAACCCGTCTGAGAAGCCCAGCCAATCCAGAGCCTCACACACTCCGCCAAGACTGGGGTCCTTCACACGCATAGACATGAAGTTATCATAGAGACCCTGGGAACAGAGAGAGAGACAGACGGAGAAGGAGGGAGAGAGACAGAGAGAGACAGAGAGAGACAGAGAAGGAGGGAGACAGACGGGAAGTTATCATAGAGACCCTGGGAACAGAGAGGGAGACAGACGGAGAAGGAGGGAGAGAGAGAGAGACGGAGGAGGGAGAGAGAGAGAGAAAGAGACAGACAGAGAGAGAGAGAGAAAGAGAGAGAAAGACAGAGAGAGAGAAAACGAGAGACCGAGAGATTAATTAGAGGTTAATTCCCAATAGCAACATGTTATCTGGAACACATCCACCAGGATATACATTCTCCAGACAACATCTCATCCACATTGAGACAGATGGAGGAGGAGGGAGACAGAGAGACAGAGAGAGGGAGGAGGAGGGAGAGAGGGAGGAGGAGGGAGAGAGGGAGGAGGAGAGAGAGAGGGAGGAGGAGAGAGAGAGGGAGGAGGGAGAGAGGGAGGAGGAGGGAGAGAGGGAAGAGGTGAGAGAGACAGAGAGAGAGAGAGAGGGAGGAGGAGAGAGAGAGGGAGGAGGAGAGAGAGAGGGAGGAGAGAGAGAGAGGGAGGAGAGAGAGAGGGAGGAGGAGAGAGAGAGGGAGGAGAGAGAGAGGGAGGAGAGGGGAGAGAGAGAAGGAGAGAGAAAGACAGAGAGAGAGAGAGAGGGAGGAGAGAGAGACATTAATCAGAGGTTAGATTGCAATAGAACTCTACAGTCGAGCCCAAAAGTTGAGAATGACACAAATATAAATTTTTCACAAATTCTGCCGCCTCAGATTGTATGACGCCAATTTGCATAAACTCCCTAATGTTAAGTGATCAGATGAATAATTAATTGCAAAGTCCCTCTTTGCCATGCAAATGAACTGAATCCCCCAAAAACATTTCCACTGCATTTCAGCCCTGCCACAAAAGGACCAGCTGACATCATGTCAGTGATTCTCTCGTTGAGACAGGTGTGAGTGTTGACGAGGAATGGGGTGATTGCTGTCCTGCTGTGCGCTGTCCTGCTGTGCGCTGTCCTGCTGTGCGCTGTCCTGCTGTCCTGCTGTCCTGCTGTACGCTGTCCTGCTGTACGCTGTCCTGCTGTACGCTGTCCTGCTGTACGCTGTCCTGCTGTCCTACTGTGTGTGTGTGTGTGTGTGTGTGTGTTACCTGTGTGAGTTTGTCGTGCTCTCCGGCCCCGCCTCCTTCTCTAAGCCCCTCATCCAGCTCCTCCCCCACACGCTTCCTACACACCAAATACGGTCAACCAGGAAGACACCAAATACGGTCAACCAGGAAGATAACAAATAGTTAGTTAGTAATGGTTAGTAGTAGTATAGTTTGTTATAATACCGTTTGATGCGTGGCAGTTGGAAGATCTCCTGCCAGAGGTTGAATATTCCTTTATTCTGATCCTTCTGGCCGATCCTCATGGACTGGACCGACTGCACGTCCAGCTGTCTCTTCCCTCGACCGTGGAGGAACTACAACACAACACACAGTAAAACACGTCCAGCCGTCTCTTCCCTCGACCGTGGAGGAACTACAACACACACAGTAAAACACGTCCAGCTGTCTCTTCCCTCGACCGTGGAGGAACTACAACACAACACACAGTAAAACACGTCCAGCTGTCTCTTCCCTCGACCGTGGAGGAACTACAACACAACACACAGTAAAACACGTCCAGCTGTCTCTTCCCTCGACCGTGGAGGAACTACAACACAACACACAGTAAAACACGTCCAGCTGTCTCTTCCCTCGACCGTGGAGGAACTACAACACAGTCAGTCGCTGTAGTAGCTGACGTGTATAGTGTTGAGTCATCCGCATACATAGACACTCTGGCTTTACGCAAAGCCAGTGGCAGGTCGTTAGTAAAAGATTGAAAAAGGCAAGGGGCCTAAACAGCTGCCCTGGGGAATTCCTGCTTCTACCTGGATTATGTTGGAGAGGCTTCCATTAAAGAACACTCTCTGTGTTCTGTTAGACAGGTAACTCTTTATCCACATTAGAGCAGGGGGTGTAAAGCCGTTATAGCAGGGGGTGTAAAGCCGTTATAGCAGGGGGTGTAAAGCCGTTATAGCAGGGGGTGTAAAGCCGTTATAGCAGGGGGTGTAAAGCCGTTATAGCAGGGGGTGTAAAGCCGTTATAGCAGGGGGTGTAAAGCCATTATAGCAGGGGGTGTAAAGCCATTATAGCAGGGGGTGTAAAGCCATTATAGCAGGGGGTGTAAAGCCATTATAGCAGGGGGTGTAAAGCCATTATAGCAGGGGGTGTGAAGCCGTAACACATACATTCTTCCAGCAGCAGTCTATGATCGATAATGTCAAAAGCTGCACTGAAGTCTAACAAAACAGCCCCAACAATCATTTTATCATCAATTTCTCTCAGCTAATCATCAGTCATTTGTGTAAGTGCTGTGATTGTTGAATGTCCTTCCCTACAAGCGTGCAGAAAGACTTAATTTGTTTACTGTAAAATAGCATTGTATCTGGTCAAACACCATTTTTCCCCCAGAAGTTTACTAAGGGTTGGTAACAGGCTGATTGGTGGGCTATTTGAGCCAGTAAAGTGGGATTTACTATTCTTAGGTAGCAGAATGACTTTAGCTTCCCTCCAGGCCTGAGGGCAACACACTCTCTAGTAGGCTAATATTGAAGATATGGCAGATAGAGGACGATATCGTCCTCAGTAAATTTTCCATCCGAGTTATCAGCTGTGTGTTAATGTGTACAGACAGGTGTTACTTTTTCTTAGTCCCGTTCCCCAACCACCACGTTCCCCAACCGCCGCCGCCAGTCCCGTTCCCCGCCGCCACCACCAGTCCCGTTCCCCAACCGCCGCCGCCATCAGTCCCGTTCCCCAACCGCCGCCGCCATCAGTCCCGTTCCCCAACCGCTGCCGCCATCAGTCCCGTTCCCCGGCCGCCACCAGTCCCGTTCCCCGACCGCCACCAGTCCCGTTCCCCGACCGCCGCCGCCGCCAGTCCCGTTCCCCGACCGCCGCCAGTCCCGTTCCCCGACCGCCGCCGCCGCCAGTCCCGTTCCCCGACCGCCGCCGCCGCCAGTCCCGTTCCCCGACCGCCACCAGTCCCGTTCCCCGACCGCCACCAGTCCCGTTCCCCGACCGCCACCAGTCCCGTTCCCCGACCGCCACCAGTCCCGTTCCCCGACCGCCACCAGTCCCCAGTCCCGACCGCCACCAGTCCCCAGTCCCGACCGCCGCCAGTCCCCAGTCCCCGACCGCCGCCAGTCCCGTTCCCCGACCGCCGCCAGTCCCGTTCCCCGACCGCCGCCAGTCCTGTTCCCCGACCGCCGCCAGTCCCGTTCCCCGACCGCCGCCAGTCCCGTTCTCCGCCGCCGCCCCCAGTCCCGTTCCCCGACCGCCGCCGCCAGTCCCCAACCGCCGCCAGTCCCCAACCGCCGCCAGTCCCGTTCCCCAATCACCACCACTCCCCAACCGCCACCAGTCCCGTTCCCCAACCACCACCACTCACGTCGTCGCTGAGTAGTTCAGTGTAGTGTTGAGGAGAAAACTGATCCACCCAGAGACGGGAAGATTCCTCCTCCTCCTCTTCCTCTCGATCCCCCTCTTCTCTCCGTCTGCCGTCCAGCTCTCCAAACTCTTCATCCACTTGACTGAACACACACACACACACGTTTATGCTATAAACAAGTAATAATGTACAGAAACGACAATATCTATCGTGTGTGTTCGTGTATATATATATATATATATATATATATAGTACCAGTCAAAAGTTTGGACACACCTACTCATTCCAGGGTTTCTTTATTTTTACTATTTTCTACCTTGTAGAATAATAGTGAAGACATCAAAACTATGAAATAACACATATGGAATCATCTAGTAACCAAAATAGTGTTAACCTGTTAGGGCTAGGGGGCAGTATTGACACGGCTGGATAAAAAAACGTACCCGATTTAATCTGGTTACTACTCCTGCCCAGTAACTAGAATATGCATATAATTATTGGCTTTGGATAGAAAACACCCTAAAGTTTCTAAAACTGTTTGAATGGTGTCTGTGAGAATAACAGAACTCATTTGGCAGGCCAAAACCTGAGAAGATTCCAAACAGGAAGCGCCCTCTCTGACCATTTCTTGGCCTTCTTTGTAATCTCTATCCAAAACAAAGGATCTCTGCTGTTACGTGACACTTCCTACGGCTCCCATGGGCTCTCAGAAGGCAGCAAAAAGCTGAATCGTGGCTTTGCAGGCTCTGGCTGAAAAAAAGTAGCGCGTTTGGGTAGTGGCTGGTTACAGTACTGTGAGACTCACGCGCGTGCCCGCGTCGCCCGAATGCTTTGTTTTCTTTCCTCTGTTTACCTAAACGGAGATTCCCGGTCGGAATATTATCGCTTTTTTACGCGAAAAATGGCATAAAAATGGATTTTAAACAGCGGTTGACATGCTTCGAAGTACGGTAATGGAATATTTAGACATTTTTTGTCACGAATTGCGCCATGCTCGTAACCCTGATTTACCATTTCGGATAGTGTCTGGAACGCATGAACAGAACGCCGCTATTTGGATATAACGGATTATTATGGATTATTTTGGACCAAACCAACATTTGTTATTGAAGTAGCAGTCCTGGGAGTGCATTCTGACGAAGACAACAAAGGTAATCAAACTTTTGTAATAGTAAATCGGAGTTTGGTCAGGGCTAAACTTGGTGGGTGTCTAAATGGCTAGCCGTGATGGCTGGGCTATCTACTGAGAATATTTCAAAATGTGCTTTCACCGAAAAGCTATTTTAAAATCGGACACCTCGATTGCACAAAGGAGTTCTGTATCTATAATTCTTAAAATAATTTATGTTTTTTGTGAACGTTTATCGTGAGTAATTTAGTAAATTCACCGGAGGTTTGTGGGGGGTATGCTAGTTCTGAACGTCACATGCTAATGTAAAAAGCTGGTTTTTGATATAAATATGAACTTGATTGAACAAAACATGCATGTATTGTATAACATAATGTCCTAGGTGTGTCATCTGATGAAGATCATCAAAGGTTAGTGCTGCATTTAGCTGTCTTCTGGGTTTTTGTGACATTATATGCTAGCTTGAAAAATGGGTGTCTGATTATTTCTGGCTGGGTACTCTGCTGACATACTCACAGACACCATTCAAACAGTTTTAGAAACTTTGGCGTGTTTTCTATCCAAAGCCAATAATAATATGCACCATTCAAACAGTTTTAGAAACTTTGGCGTGTTTTCTATCCAAAGCCAATAATTATATGCACCATTCAAACAGTTTTAGAAACTTTGGCGTGTTTTCTATCCAAAGCCAATAATTATATGCATATTCTAGTTACTGGGCAGGAGTAGTAACCAGATTAAATCGGGTACGTTTTTTATCCAGCCGTGTCAATACTGCCCCCTAGCCTTAACAGGTTAACCTGTTAGGGCTAGGGGGCAGCATTTGCACTTCTGGATAAAAAAAATGTACCCGATTTAATCTGGTTACTAATCCTACCCAGTAACTAGAATATGCATATACTTATTATATATGGATAGAAAACACTCTAAAGTTTCTAAAACTGTTTGAATGGTGTCTGTGAGTATAACAGAACTCATTTGGCAGGCAAAACCCTGAGACATTTTCTGACAGGAAGTGGATACCTGATGTGTTGTATTGACTTTAAACCTATCCCATTGAAAAACACAGGGGCTGAGGAAGTTGATTGCGTTCAAGAGATGTAAATCTATAATTCTTTAAATGACAATATAATATTTTACCAATGTTTTCTAATTTTAATTATTTAATTTGTGACGCTGACTTGACTGCCGGTTATTGGAGGGAAACGATTTCCTCAACATCAATGCCATAGTAAAACGCTGTTTTTGGATATAAATATGAACTTGATAGAACTAAAAATGCATGCATTGTCTAACATAATGTCCTAGGAGTGTCATCTGATGGAGATTGTAAAAGGTTAGTGCATAATTTTAGCTGGTTTTATGGTTTTGGTGACCCTGTCTTTGACTTGACAAAACATTACACACAACTCTTGTAAATGTACTGTCCTAACATACTCTAAATTTATGCTTTCGCCGTAAAACCTTTTTGAAATCGTAAAACGTGGTTAGATTAAGGAGATGTTTATCTTTCAAATGGTGTAAAATAGTTGTATTTTTGAAAAATTTGAATTTTGACATTTATTTGGATTCAAATTTGCCGCTCTTGAAATGCACCTGCTGTTGATGGAGTGCACCACGGGTGGCACGCTAGCGTCCCACCTAGCCCATAGAGGTTAACAGGTGTACCTTGTTAATAGCTAAAAATGGTGGAATTTCTTTCCCTCTTAATGCTTTAAGTTAGGGGTGGTATACAGAAGATAGCCCTATTTGGTAAAAGACCAAGTCCATATTAATGTCAAAAACAGCTCAAACAAGCAAAGAGAAACAGCAGTCCATCATTACTTTAAGACATGAAGGTTAGTCAATCTGGAAAAATTCAAATTGAAAGTTTCTTCAAGTGCAGTCGCAAAAACCATCAAGCGCTATGATGAAACTGGCTCTCATGAGGACCGCCACAGGAAAGGAAGACCCAGAGTTACCTCTGCTGCAGAGGATAAGTTCATTAGAGTTACCAGCCTCAGAAATTGCAGCCCAAATAAATGCTTCACAGAGTTCAAGTAACAGACACATCTCAACATCAACTGTTCAGAGGAGACTGTGTGAATCAGGCCTTCATGGTTGAAAAGCTGCAAAGAATCCACTACTAAAGGACACCAATAAGAAGAAGAGATTTGCTTGGGCCAAGAAACACGAACAATGGACATTAAACCGGTGGAAATCTGTCCTTTGGTCTGTTGACTCCAATTTTGAGATTTTTGGTTGAAACCGCCATGTCTTTGTGAGATGCAGAGTAGGTGAACGGATGATCTCCGCATGTGTGGTTCCCACCGTGAAGCATGGAGGAGGTGTGATGGTCCTTTGCTGGTGACACTGTCAGTTATTTATTTAGAATTCAAGGCGCACTTAACCAGCAATTCAAGGCACACCACAGCATTCTGCAGCGATACGCCATCCCATCTGGTTTGGGCTTAGTGGGACTATCATTTGTTTTTCAACAGGACAGTGACCCAAAACACCTCCAGGCTGTGTAAGGGCTATTTGACCAAGAAGGAGAGTGATGGAGTGCTGCATCAGATGACCTGGCCTCCACAATCATCCAACCCCAACCCAATTGAGATGGTTTGGGATGAGTTGGACCACAGAGTGAAGAAAAAACAGCCAACAAGTGCTCAGCATATGTGGGAACTCATTCAAGACTGTTGGAAAAGCATTCCAGGTGAAGCTGGTTGAGAGAATGCCAAGAGTGTGCAAAGCTGCCATCAAGGCAAATTGTGGCTACTGGAGAAAACTAAAATCTAAAATCTATTTAGATTTGTTAACACTTTTTTGGTTACTAGATGATTCCATATGTGTTATTTCATAGTTTTGATGTCTTCACTATTATTCTACATAAAGAAAAACCCTTGAATGAGTAGGTGTCCAAACTTTTGATTGGTACTGTATGCACACACACACACACACACACACGTACCTGTTGAGTAGCTCTGTTAGGCGCTGAGATTCCTCCACCACTTGGCGATGACGCTGTAGAAACAGTCAGCTCAGTCAGAAAGTCAGCTCAGTAAGCAACAGTCGGCAACAGTCAGCAATCACAAACTACACTGTGTGTGTGTGTGTGTGTGTGTGTGTGTGTGCTGCGCGCTCACCTTCTCGGCCACCTGTTCTCTCAGTACCTCGATGGGAACAGCCAGCAAACCCAATGCATTATGGGAGCTACGAAGAGCACTGGGGTCCACAGCCTATAAGACCCAGTAAATAAGGTAGACAGAGAGAGAGGTGACTGGGGTCCACAGTCTATAAGACCCAGTAAATAAGGTAGACAGAGAGAGAGAGGTGACTGGGGT